>NC_091446.1:77804355-78106855 GCF_964237555.1 Oryctolagus cuniculus | reverse complement strand
TTGAAAAATACAGACATGTTAAAAAAAATTTTTTTTTCAAAATTTAACAGCCTTTAACATCTCCTGTCAGGAGCTTATTTTAGCCAGGAATCCAAAACATTCTCAATCAAGTACAAATTTTAACCACTCAAGACCTTATACCCCTGCAGTAAGTACATCACAAAGAATTTTAATTGCTAATAAGAAAATTAGCAGGGTGGGTGTGTGTGGCACTGCGGCCTGAGCTGCCTCCTGGGGCGTCCACATCCCAGCACGGTGGTGTATCAGAGCCCAGTCTGAATCCCAGCTGCTCTGCTTCTGATCCAACTTCGCGCTGATGTGCACACTGGAAGGCAGCTTACATGGCTGAGGTACCTGGGTTGCTGCCCCTGACCCGGGAGACCCAGACTGAGCTCCAAGGTCCTGGCTCCAGCCTGGCCCAGCCCGGGGAGGTTGTGGGCGTCTGGAGAGTGAATTAACAGATGGAAAGATCTCTTGTCAGGCCGGCGCCGTGGCTCAATAGGCTAATCCTCCACCTTGCGGCGCCGGCACACCGGGTTCTAGTCCCGGTCGGGGCGCCGGATTCTGTCCCGGTTGCCCCTCTTCCAGGCCAGCTCTCTGCTATGGCCAGGGAGTGCAGTGGAGGATGGCCCAGGTGCTTGGGCCCTGCACCCCATGGGAGACCAGGAAAAGCACCTGGCTTCTGGCTCCTGCCATCGGATCAGCGCGGTGCGCCGGCTGCAGCGGCGGCCATTGGAGGGTGAACCAACGGCAAAGGAAGACCTTTCTCTCTCTGTCTCTCTCTCACTGTCCACTCTGCCTGTCAAAAAAAAAAAAAAAAAAAAAAAAGATCTCTTGTCTCCCTGCCTTTCTAATAAAATGAATACTAAAAATTAAAAAACTAACTACAAATTTTAATTAACATAAAACAGTTAATCACAACTATGCACGTCTCCTACAAATTTCTTAACTTTAAAACCGAGAGTTTATACTCATAACACTTCTAATACTTTATCTGAAACAATCAGTGATCAAAGAAGGAGGTAAGAAAGCAAGGCATGGAAACACCACCACTGGTTCTAAGCCATTGCCCTCGTCACTGACTGCCAAGGCTGACAAGAGACTCCGCAGCCCAGAGTCAGAACCAGGGATGCCATTGGGTCCAAAGCATCGTATGACCTGCAATTTCTACGAATAACTGCTCCACATTAGAGTCATGGAGTTTTTTTGTTTTTTTTTTTTTTTTAAGCAGAAAATTATCTTAAAGCTCACGATGTTCCTTTCACTTTTTACCAGCATTACTTACAAAAAGAAGCCAAAACCTTCATCATCCTGCTGTTTCTTTATAATTTTTCACATTTCTCAAATTACCCAATAGATGTTGTATAATTAAAAAGAAAAAAAACTTGGTCTGCTTTAAAGTGTGCTGCGTGCTCCCAGACAGGCTCCCTCTGCTTTCTTGCCTAAGGTCTCACTCTGCATTCCAGCCTCTCCGGAGCAGGCCAGGTTCCTTCACCACACACTGTGGGAAGCGGCCTGGCTCTCCTGGCGTGGGTCTTAACATAACTAGGGAGTTATTTAACGTCTGTCTTCTCCATCCAGGTCTCAAACTGGTGCTGCTCGGGGCTCTGCTCCAAGCTCTCTGCCACACACCCCCAGTGCTACCGTATGCAGAATTGTTTTACTTGTGTGCAAGGGTATTTCAAAAAGTTCATGGGAAAATGAAATTAAAAGATAAGCTTATTTTGGTGCAAAAAAAAAAAAACTTTACATCTATGCAGAGCTTTTCCATAATACACATTTTCCACAACCTTTCTGAAGACCCCTCATAATTTTCTTCGGATTCTATGACAATGGTCTTTAAAGGGTGAAGAACCAGAAGACTGTGTCATCTAACTGGCCCAGAGCCATCTTTTCTTTGCTCATCCCCTCATGGCTCCTGAAAGACTATCAGTCATGGGCTCCCAGGCAGCTCTGGTGGGCTTCTCAGCCAGGCCTGGTCCACAAGGTTTCCTTACTCATGGAGACCCATAAGGATCTCTCCAGGAGACAGAATCTATGCACCTGGGGCCGGCTGTGGCACAGTGGGTTAAGCTGCCACCTCTGACACCAGCACCCCATATGAGTGCTACTGTCAAGTCCCAGTGCTCTGTTTCAACCCAGCTCCCTGCTAATGTGCCTGGGAAAGCAGCAGAAGATAGTCCCTGCTATCTGTGTCGGATTCCGGATGGAGTTCCAGGTTGCTGGCTTCAGCCAGGCCCAGCCCTGGCCACTTCAGCCATTTGGGGAATGAACCAGCACATAAAAGATCTCTCTCTCTCTCTCCTTCTCTCTGTAACTCTGCCTTTCAAATACATAAATCTTTAAATATATACATACATTTAAGAACAACAGGTTCCTCTCCCCCTCCTGGAGCCAATGTAAACCTGTAGCTGCCCACAGTCTTCCTCTGCCAGAGGAGTGCACAGGCCTGAATATGGAGGCAGGAGAGTAGAGAGCACTCAGACCCAACCATGCCTATTGCTGGGCTCTTCAAAGGAGGAAATTCCCCCTGGAGGCTAATGGGAGTTGGGCTTGCACGCTGAAGCCACTTGAGAGAGCCGTCAGGTTCCCACTGTGAAAACAAGGAGCCTATCTGGTAGGTAATCACTGCCAAAGCCTACCTCCCGCCCAGACCTCTGGCAAACTCCAGCCCCATAACACAGCAAGAGGAACTCTCCCCTAGCTGTTTGGGAGACCCCTCAAACCTCATGCAATTGCTGCTCTCCTCAACAAACCAGCACTTCCTCCACACTGTCTTATCTCAGTCAGCCACCACCCCTGCACCCTGCTTTCCCAGCTAGAGACCTGGGACATGTTCTTGCCAACCCCACTCCCTCCCCAATCCACAGCGAGTCACCCAGTCCTATCTATTCCAGGCCATAATTACTCGCCACCACCCTAATCTGGCCAGGGCAAAAAAGCTTCCCTACAAGTTTCAAGTCCTCAGTCTTCCTTTGAACTGATTCTCCAACTCCTACCTAACTAGCCTTCCTAAACTGCAAGTGTGATCACTTCAGCCTGACACCTGGCAGTCCCCATCCTCCCCTGCATAAATCAACAGCCAAGACACACAGCAAGAGCCAAGCGCCACTGAGAGAAATCAGCCGTGTAACACATCTGAAAGTGGGTAAAGCCGCCGCCTGCACTACTGGCATCCCATACGGGCACCAGTTCCAGATCCAGTTGTTCCATTTCCAATCCAGCTCTCTGCTATGGCCTGAGAAAGCAGTGGAAGATGGCCCAAGTCCTGGGCCCCTGCACCCATGTGGGAGACCCAGAAGAAGCTCCTGGCTCCTGGCTTTGGATCCACCCAGCTCCAGCCATTGCAGCCATTTGGGGAGGGAACCAGCAGATGGAAGACCTCTCGCTCGCTCTCTTTTCTGCCTCTCTGTAACTCTTTCAAATAAATAAATAAATCTTTAAAAAAAAAAAAAAAAGGAAGGAAGGAAGGAAAGAAGGAAGGATGTAAGAGTGTTAATTGTTAAATTAACAACAGGAGTCACTGTGCATTAACTCCCCATGCAGGGCCTCTGTCCTCAACGAGTTGTATTATGAGAGATAACTGTAAAACTAGTTCTCAAACAGTTTGTGTGTGTGTGTGTGTGTGCAAATTGTTGAAATCTTTACTTAGTATAGAGTTGGTCTTCTGTGTACAAAGTTAACTGAAAATGAATCTTCCTGGAGAATGGGACTGGCAAGGGGAGAGGGAGGAGGAGGAGTGGGAGTGTGGATGGGAGGGCAAGTATGGTGGGAAGAATCACTATATTCCTAAAGTTGTACTTATGAAATTTGCATTCTTCAAAAAATAAATTACAGAAAAGAAAGGAAGGAAAGAAGGAAGGGAGAAAACAAGGTACAAGAGAAGCATCAAAGTATAAATGGTAACAACAGGAGTCGGCACTGTGGTGTAGCAGGTAAAGCCGCCACCTGCAACAACAGCATCCCATATGGGCACCAGTTCGAGTCCCAGCTGCTCCACTTCTGATCCAGCTCCCTGCTAATGCACCTAGGAAAGCAGTAGAAGATGGCCAAGTATTTGGGCCGCTGTCACCCATGTGGGAGACCCAGATGAAGCCCCTGGCTCCTGGCTTCAGTTTGGCCCAGCCCTAGCCGTTGTGGCCATTTGGGGACTAAACTAGGGGATGGAAGATCAAGATCCCATTCATTCTCTCTAACTCTGCCTTTCAAATAAATACAATAAATCTTAAAAGAATGGGGGTGGTGAAAACAACAAATGCCACCACACCAGAGAAAATAAAAGGTCCTCAAAACAGCATCCTTAGCTACCACTGACTAGTTCTACATTTAACTGTCCGTATGAGCTTAGTTCAGGGACCCACTGAGCACCCCTGCAAGAGATTCCACTGATCACCTGACCTCCTTGGCCCCTAGTTAGTGATCTCTTCAAAACACACAACTGGGGGTCTCCAGGCACTTCATTTTGTTTTCATTTTTTAAAACATCCACTCTTTAAAACATCGGTTGTGGGGCTGGTGCTGTGGTGCAGCAGGTTAAAGCCGCCACCTGCAGTGCCAGCATCCCATATGGGCGCTAATTCAAGTCCCGGCTGCTCCTCTTCCAATCCAGCTCTCTGCTATGGTCTAGGAGAACAGTGGAAGATGGCCCAACTCCTTGGGACCTTGCACCTACGTGGGAGACCTGGAAGAAGCTCCTGGCTCCTGGCTTCAGATCAGCTCAGTTCTGGCCATTGTGGTCATTCGGGGAGTGAACCAGCAGAAGGAAAACCTCTCTTTCTCTCTGGCTCTACCTCTCTCTGTAACTCTGTCTTTCAAATAAATAAAATAAACCTTTAAAAAAAAAAAATTGGTTGTAAAAGCAGATACACAGCATCTGATAGGGACGTGAACACGTGCAGCCTTGGGGTCCACACGCGGTCCTGGAACTACCCCTCTGTGCAGCGCTGACTGTGCATCCTCATTGTAAGTACCAGACTCTGTCTCTAAGATGAACAATGGCCATCACAGCTCCCAATCAGTTTCCCTCACAAAGGCTGTGCCTTCTGTGAAAATGCCAGCTCTTTAGAGAACTTGACAGCTTAGATAACAGGCAAAAGAAATTAGGGGGAAAATATGAAAAGCTGAGAGTCAAAGTCCTCCAAACCAGACTGGCCTATTTGTGAGGTCCCATCCAAAAAAGCTGTTCTCTCTACTGCCTGAAACTTTTCACTTGTTAACAATCCTCTTCTTTTACGAACTAACTTTTCATGGTAACAGCAGAAATGTAAGTCTTTCTAATTTCAGTTTAAATTCTTTCTTCTCAAAATCTACACTGAAGAAAAAGGAGTTGTGATTAGGGGAACTACAATGACCAATAATATATGCAGGCACCGTGTTTTAGCATCTCTGAGATTGGAGTGCACCTCACAACCAATGGTTCATTACGACTAGAGGCATTTCTTCTTTATAAGTTGTCTTTAAAACTAGCATGCATCTTACAACTGCCATAACTCAGTACCACTCACCTGGGATCCTAACAATGTTAGAAGTGGAGCAGCCTGGTCAATATGGAATGAACTCCACTGAATAAGTAACTTGTTTGTAATAAAAAGGCATTCTAGGGGGTGTTTGGTGCAGTGGTTAAGACCCATATGGGAGTACCTGGGTTCAAGTTTCGGCTCTGCTTTCAATTCCAGCTCCCTGCTAATGCACACACTGGGAGGCAGAAGGTGGTAACTCAAGTACTCCAGTTCCTGTCTCCTATGTGGGACACTCAAATGCAGTTCCTAGCCCCCGGTTTTGACGTGGCCCAGCTTTGGATGTTGCAGGAATTTTGGAAGCAAACTAGCAAATAGAAGAGAAGCGCTCTCTCTCTCTTTTTTTCTTTCTCTCTCCCTCTCCCACTCTCCCTCCCTTTCTGCCTTTCAAATAAAATAAATATATATATTTTTAATGTTAGGATGGGAAGGTCTTAAAAAAAAGGAAAAAGATAAATGCTATAGAACACACTTCCGAACGGACAGTGGTAAGAACTAGACTTCAAGATTAATTTATGCAGAAATACAACACTACACAAAAGGGAAAGTGACAGCAGAATATCATAACATTAGCACTGGTAGGATTAGAGTCCGACTCAGCTCAGACTTAGCGCAAAAAAAAAAAAAAAAAACCAACAGTCAAATATAGTAGAAATATAAAAAAAACCGTGAAAACCAATTAACATTAGATTTGCAAGCTCAATGAACTTATGGAAAATATAAAAAAATAAAATTCACACAAAAAATAGAAAACCTACACAAACCAAATGCTACTAAATGATCTGAAATGGTATTCATTCAAGGTTCTCTCCAGAAAAACGTCAGCCTGAGTGGTGCCACCGGCGAGGTCCACGAAACTTTCAAGGGACAGAGAATTCCAGTCTAAACTGCTCCTGCGAGGAGAAGGAAGAAAGCTGCTCACCTCATTTTATGGGTCTACTATAACCTTGATACCAAGGTGAATTAAGAATCACACAGCAAGCAGAAGAGCTGTATCCCGGAAGCAGACGGAACAGATGTTGGCTACAGACAGGATGTGATGAAATGGGGAAAGCTCTGGTGTGACAGCCACTGAAATAAGGAACACCAGAGAAGCAGGTTTGGTTAGGAAGAGCAGCTCCGTTTGAACCAGAACAGCCAGGTGCAGGAGTGCACACAGCAGGTGAGGAGAGGAGTCAAGGGCAGAAGAGAAACAAACAACAGAGATCCCAGAATCACTCAGGGAGATCCGAACAACAACAAGAGACCAGAGACTTCAGAAAAGTGAGACTTGGGCGACAAACCCGCCAAGAGGAAGGCAGAAAAGAACAGGGTCGGTGGTCAGTCAGTCATCCTGAAGCCCCCTGCCATCCACTTCATTCTCTCACACATCACAACTCAGCGGGGTTCCCAAGGAACATCTCAGAGGCAACCTCTAGGACTCTCCAGTACCACCATAACAGCCCAGGCGCCCCGTGAGGCTCTTAGGATGCTCTGAACTTCAATTATCTTCACAATTGTATTCAGCTGTGGAATTCACCTTCCCCAACACCACACTTGAAGCTGCTGCGAGGGGCAGGCACCCTCCCTTTTGCCCTGCACAGCCGAGGACACACGTGTCAAGAACGCACGTCCACATCCACGCTCAATGTGACAGCCGCCAAGGAGAGGGCCGAGAAAGACGCTGAAAGGTGCTGATGAGGTCACAGCTACTCCGTGGTCGGGGGGAGGAGACATCCAGATCACAAGGGGTTAACCAAAGGGCTGGTCGCCCAGCAAGCAAGCCAGTTCCCCACCCCCCCTAGAGAAGGGATTATCCGCGACAGAACGTGTTGCTCCCTAATGACCATGCATTACGTTCTTAAGGACAAAACTTTTTAAAAACCTTAGCGTGCTGTGAAATGGAAAGGTTGCAGAAGCACAGCTTGAGGGGGTAGCGGGTTTCAGAAAAGTTTTCTGGAAACTGAATGAATCCGTTTGTGCTTTTCAGATATGGGATAACGCACGCTCCATTAAGTCAGAAAATTACATAAAGAGAAAACAAGACGTTATCTAGTTAGGGACAGAAAAGACCCCTCCTCGGAGATGGGAGGAAACAGCAGTTGAGGCAGGAATCCCTCCCCGACGCCTCCATCTTTTCTGTCAAAGGTGGAGAGAGGTGGAGGAGCAGAGGCGGTTAGAAATGGGCTCCGTGGAGAGCGAGCCCCGGACCTACTGAAAATCGTTCTACCTGTCAATCTGTCTTCCCTACACTCCACCTACTCCTGGGTCACAGAACCATCCGTTTTTTTTTTTTTTAAGCTCCACACTTCGCAAAAAATCTAAATGCTCCCGGTCCACACTCTTTCAACAACGATAGACGTGAAGTCCCACTCTGCTAACTCGAAGTTTAACTCCTCCCAAAGTGCACACAATCAGGGAGCAGCGTCCACCGCCAGCCAACGCGACAGCGACCGTTCCAACCACGCTCCTACACCTAAAACAGCGTCCGCGGAAAGTTGGCGTTGAGTTGTGTGTGTTTTTGTTGTTGTTGTCGTTTTACGTTAAAGCTCCGCCAGACAGCCCGGGTTCCCGGGTTCAGGTCCCGGCTGACTTCAGGCCGAGTGCTCCAAGGGGGACTACGACAGCCAGGGTGATCGTGAGGACTGCATGACGTAGCACAGGTGCCAAGTGCGTGCTGAGTCCTGGGCACAGAGTGCTCACCGCGGAAAACAGAAAGCCCACCTCACCGCGACCGACCCCGAGCGCACTCCGCGGCCGCAGGTCGCCGGACCCTCACACACACACACACACACACAGCCCTGGCGCACGCTCGTTTCTTGTTTTTTGTTTCTTTTTTCTTGCCAGACTTTCCCACTGGGAGTCAGGAGCAAGAGAACAGGGCTGCCCGCCACCGGGCAGAAAGTTCCCCGCCAGGACGGCGCCGGGGGCCCGGGCCGCGCAGGCCGCGCAGCGGCAGGTGAACCGCACACGCACAGGCCGGCCCGAAGCCCGCACCGGCGCGCCAACCCCTGCCCACCGCGCGGCCCCCGGGCCGGCGAGGTGAGAGCGCCTTTGCCATTTAAGGATCCCACGAGCGTCGCCCGAGCCGCCTGCGCCCGCACCGCCTCCCCGATCGGCCTGCGACTTGGGGGTGAAAGGGGGAACAAAAGAGGGGCCGGGCGGCGGGAGGCGGCGCCGGGGGGTCTCCGGCGGGCGGGCCCGGGCCCAGGGCGCACCACCACGGCCTCCCCGACCGAGGCTGGGCCCCCCACCCCGTGAGGGAGCCGGGCCCGGCCGCCCCCTCGCCCGGGGCCTCTGCGCGCCCGGCTCCCTCAGAGACGACGCGCGAACCCCGCGCCGGCCTCCCCGCAGCCAGCGGCCTCCCCCGGCGCGCGCACGCACTTCCCCGCGAGCCAACTCACCCGGACCCCGGGGAACTCATCCTCCGGCCCTCGGCGCGGAGCGGGTGGGCGCGGCGGGGGCCCGGCTCGGCCTCGCCCTCGGCGTGCAGCGGCCCCGGCCCGGTCGCCCCCTCGCGCGGCCGTGTGATCCGAGCCTTCCAGGCCGCCCTCCCTCCTCCCGCCTCCTTCGCCGAGCCCGGCGGGCGGATTCCAATCTCGGCAGCCGCGCCGCCGCCGCCGCCGCCGCTGCCGCCGACACTCGCTCGCGGGGGAGGGGCGGGGGTGCGAGGACTGGGGGAGGGGCGGCTCGGCGAGACGGCGCGGCGCGCGCGCGCACCCGCGCCCGGCGCCGGCCCCGCCCCGGACACGAAAGGAGCCGAGCGCGCGGCGGAAGTGCCCGAAGGTCCCGCGAAGCCCGGCGCCCCGCTGCCGGGGAAGAGCGGCCGCCGCCGGCAAGGGGGCGCCGGGCTGCTGTGAGGAGGGGGCCTCTCCTCCGCGCGCGCCGCCGGCCGCTCCCCGCGCTCCAGCCCCGCCGCCGCCGCCGTGGCGGGGCCGCTAGAGACGACGCCGCGGCGCAGAACACCCCCCTCCCCGGGTGGGCGCGGTGCTGCGCTTGGCCCCCCGGTCCGTGTGAGCGCCGGGCCGCGGACTTGGAGGCTAAGGCTCCGTGCCCACGGTAGAGGGAAAGGCGGTCACGCTGCGTGCCCAGGTGGCTCTAGGGGGCCCTTGGCCGCCTCCCGAACCAAGGGACAGCGGCCTGGCAGCTGGGGTCTCGGCGCTCCGGGCTCCGGTGAAGTCCAGAGGCGTAAGCTAAGGAGCGGCGGGGCCCATCAGAGCCTATGCCAGCGGGCTATAAATACTGCACGCATCCGCCCGCGTGCCGTGCCCTGCGTTTGGAAAATGCAGATGGTGTCCACTGCCCGTGCCTCCCATGTACCCCCTCTTTCCTGCGTGTGGAGAAAGGCAATGGGTAGTCCCTTTGTAGCAAAATTTGACCTTAAACCTCCTCGGTAAGTGTTTCCATGAATATGTCGGGTATCTTTTAAAAAGACACTTTAAAAAAATCCCTTGTTTTAAAATCTCTTAAAACTGGGTAAAAAAGAAGGAGGAAAGGTAGAGGGAAGAGTGTGCCAGGCCCTGATACTCATGTTTGCACACATACTCATAGAGATGTTCGGATGCCGGTGTGTTCCCTGTATTCCCGCGTGCTGTGTTCCTGTTGAGAGTGTGCCTTTGTTGCTTTCCTCTTTGTACCCTCTTTGCCCTTGAATGCCCAGACCCCTTCTGTAATTGTGATTTGATTTCGGTTTTCCTTTCCCTAATCTTTCCTGGCTCTTTCGCTGTCTCAGGTTGGAGAGTCATGTGTTAGGATCTTACTAAGCAAGAAGACGAGGATACATGAGATTCTTGGCGTCCGCTAAAATTTGTCACTTTGCTTTCTCAAGTGTCCTACGTGCCAGCCTGCTTTAATTTTTAAAGGGAGGACTTTTTGCTCAAGGAGATTCAGACCGATTGGCTAGAGGTGTCATGGGTGTGTGCTTAGTAGTGTCTCATGGCGGAGAAAACCGTGGCAGGTGTGTCATCGTGGTTTTTATGGCCTCATTCAATTTTTAGACAAAGCAATAAGTCCGTAAAATAGTCAGAAATCCCAAGTTGGGACTTCTGCTACATCAAGTTTCTAAATGTACAAATTGTTGTTGCCTGGCTTGTGTTGCATGCTCCTGACATGAGAGCAAATTTGAGGCATGGTGTCTTTTCCTCTCCACGAAGTCCCTTTCAGATCTCTGGGAATCGCACTTCATATCCTTTTGCTCTCCTTATAAATAAGACCTTCCAAGTGCCCAGCCTGCAGATCCTTAGCATATCGCAGTGTGCAGCCTACCCACCTGGAACCACACAGGCTCAGTGTTCTCACTGCTTGCTGGCATGTGTGTACATGCCAGCCTGTTTCTCCGGTTTGCCTGCCCACTGAATGAACAGAGCAGCCCGGGAGCCCCAGGAGACGTGTGGACACGGATGGTTGCTCCCCAAATTCAAAGGCAGCAACCCCCAGGTCCCAAGGTAACATGCTTTGATGTATTCCTCGAGGTAGGTTAATCGAAAGGGCTGGAAGTAGACCTTTTCCTCTGTGCAGTGAGTTTGTTGCAGGCCCAAGTCATGCAGCATTTGTTTGGAATGCAAATGACCCTTCTCAGACTTCGCAGCTCCTCAAGGATGCTGTCCCCAGTGCCCAGAATTAACACCCCATCACAGCCTGTACCACTCTTTACTGCCTGGAATTACCTAGTCCCTTGTTTCTAGTCTGAGTCCCTCAGCCGTGCTAGAAGGTAAACTCTCTAAGAGCAAAGACTGTTGAGCTCTGCTCGGAGCCTAGTGCCTGGCACACAGTGAGTGCTCAACAACTGTCAGTCAGGATCGAGAAGAAAATCTCCAAGCACTGGTGAACCTCGTCAGCAGGGCCGTGTTGGAGAGGGCCGTGGATGACATCACCGTTGGCTAAGTGGGGGCTTCTGCCTTCAGGGATCCAAGGCCAGTGGATGAACCCAGGCTCATCCGTCCAAAGTCATTTTCCTGTTGTAAAGGTTTTGCGAGGCAGAAGCAGCACTGAGTCTCTGTGTGTGTGGAGATGAGTTAGAGCCCAGCGAGGAGGGACAGTGCTTGGTGCAGGGGTTCAGACCCAGTATTTAACAGGTGAAAGTGTTGTGGACAGTGTAGGAAACAGCTTTGTTTTTCTTTTCTTTCTTTTTTTTTTTTTTTTTTAAGGTTTATCTATTTGAAAGTCAGAGTTACACAGAGAGAGGAAAGGGAAAAAGAGAGGTCTTCCATCTGCTGGTTCACTCCCCATTTGGCTGCAACGGCCAGACATGTGCTGATCTGAAGCCAGGAGCCAGGAGCTTCTTCTGGTCTCCCTCACAGGTGCAGGGGCACAAGGACCTGGGCCATCCTCTGCTTTCCCAGGCCATAGCAGAAAGCTGGGTCAGAAGTGGAATAGCCACATGGGACGCCGGCACTGCAGGTGGCAGCTTTACCCGCTACGCCACAGCGCCGGCCCCAGCTTTGTTTTTCAACACGAACATGACTGCATCGTTTAATTGGCTAATAATACCCCAGGATGGTTTAAAAGGACCAAGCCAAAACAGAAACTGTGTTTAAGGAAAAGATGGGTGTATGTGAGTATAATTCAGTGCACAAAACAGAAAAATTCATAAATCAGAATTTGTTCTCTCTCCCCTTCTATTTACAGCATGTTCCTTCTCTCTTACCCCATTTTATTATTTAAAGATTTATTTATTTTATTTGAAAGGCAGAATGATAGAGGGAGAGAGAGAGAGAGGGAGAGGGAGAGAGAGAGATCTTCCATCCATGAATTCACTCCCTCAAATGGCTGTAACAGCCAGGGCTGATCCAGGCTGGAACTCCATCCAGGTCTCCCATGTGGGTACAGGGGCCCAAGCACTTGAGCAGCCTTCCGCTGCTTTGGCAGGCCATAGCAGAGAGCTGGTTGGGAAGCAGAGCAGCCGAATTCCCAACAGGCATTGCAGGCTGCCCACTGCACCACAACGCAGCCCCTCCCTTTACTTCATTCTAATTCCTCCTTGCTTTAAAGCACTGCCATCCTTTGGTCCTGCCGAGCTCTGGGTCTCTGTGTTCCTCTTTCCCCACCATCCATGCAGCTTCGACCTTTTCCTAGGCCCTGGGGCAGGAAGAAGTCTCAGAGCTTCTGTCCCTAGCCCAAGATTCAGTCTCCTGCTGTCTTTACTGGTTACTTGGGGAGAGCTTTTTTCTTATGAAAAACCTAGGCTGCCGGCGCCATGGCTCACTAGGCTAATCCTCCGCTTTGCGGCACCGGCACACTGGGTTCTAGTCCTGGTCGGGGCGCCGGATTCTGTCCCAGTTGCCCCTCTTCCAGGCCAGCTCTCTGCTGTGGCCAGGGAGTGCAGTGGAAGATGGCCCAAGTACTTGGGCCCTGCACCCCATGGGAGACCAGGATAAGTACCTGGCTCCTGCCATCGGATCATTGCAGTGCGCCGGCCGCAGCGGCCATTGGAGGGTGAACCAACAGCAAAGGAAGACCTTTCTCTCTGTCCCTCTCTCTCACTGTCCACTCTGCCTGTCAAAAAAAAAAAAAAAACAAAAAAAAAAAAAAAAACAAAAACAAAAAACACCACGAGGCTGTTCACCTGCTTGGAATTGGATTTTTCTCTGCCTGCTGTCTGGATTCAGCTGCAGCCCTACTACACGGATTCTGCTGCAAGTGAGGATGCCTGGTCGCCTCCAGCTCTTTGTCTGCTGAGCCTCTGCGTCCCTGTTCTCCCATTGGTTGGACATTGTGATGTGTGTTGCTTTCCTGGACTACCACCTGTTGTTTGCTCACTGCTCTCTGGCTATCAGGTACTGCCTAGAGGGCTACAGTTCCTCCCCCAGCACCTGGAGATAAGGCCTCCCACTGGCTCCCACTCAGCCCAGGGCAAATCTCGGCTCACTGCCCCACAGTGAGTTTATGGCCTAGTATGCTTGGGTCACTTTGTAACCAGATAAGTCTATATTTAATATATATCCGCAGCATATGCACACAGGGATGCTTCAAAAAGGTTGTGCAAAAATGAAATTAAAAGGTAACTTTATTTTGGTGCAAAATTTTTTTGAAATCCATGCATGGCTTTCTGATAACAGGCATTTTTGCATGAACCTTTTGAAGACCTTTCGTGTGGGTTTGTAGCATTCATTGTACAAAGCAGAAATTCTAGGAGTATGCCGGCGCCGTGGCTCAATAGGCTAATCCTCCACCTTGCGGCGCCGGCACACCAGGTTCTAGTCCCGGTCGGGGCGCCGGATTCTGTCCCGGTTGCCCCTCTTCCAGGCCAGCTCTCTGCTATGGCCAGGGAGTGCAGTGGAGGATGGCCCAGGTGCTTGGGCCCTGCACCCCATGGGAGACCAGGAAAAGCACCTGGATCCTGGCTCCTGCCATCGGATCAGTGCGGTGCGCCGGCTGCAGCGGCGGCCATTGGAGGGTGAACCAACGGCAATGGAAGACCTTTCTCTCTCTGTTTCTCTCTCTCACTGTCCACTCTGCCTATCAAAAATAAAAAAAATAAAAAAAAATGTAAAAAAAAAAAAAAAGAAATTCTAGGAGTAGGAATTTTAAAACTAATAGTTAAAAGAGGGGCAAGCATTGGATCCAGCAGCTAAGATGCCTGAGGGATACCTGTAGCCCCTACTGGAGGGCCTGAATTCAAGTCCCACTTCCGATTCTGGCTCCAGTGCAGACCCTGGGAGGCAGCAAGTGATGGCTCAAGCACCTGGGTCCCTGCCAGAGAATCCTCACTTCTGCCTGGCCCAGCCCCCTCTGTTGTGAGCATCTGGGGAGTAAACCAGCAACTGGGAGCACACTAATGCCTCTCAAATATAAGTAAATACAAGTTTTTAAAGAAAATAGGGTCCAGCATTGTGGTGCAGTGGGTTAAGCTGCCACCTGTGACACTGGAATCCCATAAGAGTACTGGTTTGAGTCCTAGCTGTTCCACTTCCTATCCAGCTCTCTGCTTATATGTCTGGGAAAGCAGCAGAAGGTGGCTCAAGTGCTTGTGCCCCTGCCACTCACGAGGGAGATCCAGATGGAATTCCTGGCTCCAGGCCTCAGCTTGGTCGAACCCCAACTGTTGCAGCTATTTGGGGAGTGAACCAGCAGATGGAAGATCTCTCTGTCTCTGTCTCCTCTCTGTGACTTTCAAATAAATAAGTAAAATCTTTAAAAAAAAAATTAGGTGCTGACATTGTGGCTGCCACCTGAGATGCCAGCATCCCATGCGGGCACCAGTTTGTATCCTGGCTGCTCCACTTCCTATCTAGGTCCCTGCTGATGGCCTAGGAAAAACAGCAGAAGATGATTCAAGTGCTTGGGACACTGCCACCCATGTGGGAGACCAAATGAAGTTCCATGCTCCTAGCTTTGGCTTAGAGCCATATGAGCAGTGAACCAATGGATGGAAAATCTCTTTCTCTGTGTTTCTCCCTCTCTCTCTGTAACTCTGACTTTCAAAATAAATAAAGAAATTTTTTTAAATGTTAACACATGTGTACTGATTATATATCATAAATGTTACCTGTTCTAATAGGTGCTTAGTATCTATTCGGAAAATACATATACATTCAGAATGAAAGATCCCTATCTGATTCTACTTATTCCTCCTAAACACGGATTCCACTTAAGAATTCCTTTGGAGCTAGTAGTCCAGAAATCCTGGCGTCTGGAGCTGAGTGTGGTCACTTTGTGAATGACCAGTCAGGAAAGCCAGGTGCCATGATAAAGATTCAGGCTGAGATACCTGGAGAGATAAAAGTCCTGGGTCCGGAGTGCAGAGCCATCAGCAACCACACTGTGCCTACCATCCGTTGCCTCACAGTGGCGGGGCCGTATCCCTAGGTGTGGGTGGTGTCGCCAGTGGGACCAGGAATACGAGTTTGTCCACATAGTGGGCTAGAAGGACCTGTCCCAGAGCTGGACTCAGTTCCTGGGGATAGGAACTGCCCACTCTCGCTCCGTGGTGTCCCTAGAACCTAGCATGTTGCCTGGCACAGCAATGGGGAGTCAGCAAACACGGACCCAAGGATCATGCACTGGGCATCAGAGTGGGCATCTATCCTTGAAAAGCTTCAAAGCTAGTTAAGACACAGTTCCTGTGTTAGATACTCATTTCTGAGTGAGGATTCACTGACCTTAAGCTAGTTGGTGCAACAGTAGTCATTGTGCCACAGGAGGTTACACCACTGACTGGGACACCTGCATCCCATATCTAAGTACCTGGTTCAAGTTGAGGCTACTTGGCACTTGCAGAGCAGCTCCCTGATAATGCACCTGAAAGGCAATGAGTCATGGTGCAAGCCCTTAGGTTCCTGCTACCCTCATGGGAGACTCAGATGGAGTTCCTGGCTCCTGGCTGTGGCAGCCATCTCAGGAGTGAACCAGCAGATGGAAGATCTCTGTCTCCCCCTGTCTCTGTCACTCTGCCTTTCAAATAAAGAAATAAATCTTCAAGCAGTTGATACAGTACTTCATTTTTATCTCTGCTGATAGTTTGTCCTCATTTCTTTTTTTATTATTTATTTGAGAGGCAGAGAGAAAGGTCTTTTATCTGCTGGTTCAGTCCCCAAACGGCTGCAACAGCCAGGGCTGTGCTGATCCAAAGCCAGGAGCCAGAAGCTTCCTCCCAGTCTCCCATGTGGGTGCAGGGGCTCAAGCTCTTGGGCTGTCCTCCGATACCTTCCCAGCCATAAGCAGAGAGCTGGATCAGAAGAGGAGCAGCCAGGACTCGAACTGGCGCCCATATGGGATGCCAGCACTGCAGGCAGAGGCTTAGCCTACTGTGCCACAGCACCAGCCCCTCTTCACTTCTTTTTATTTCTATCAACCAAAGGAAGGTCTGGGGTTTGTTTCGGTTGGGTTTCAGGATTTTTGATTATTGGTGATAAAGCACTGAACCTTAATGGAACGAGTCTACTAACCTGCCATGCGTGGCAATGGCAGAAATATCTGACGGCGTTCCCACAACTTGTTTTCAACAAGTCATGCTTGAGGTTCCATTTGCCCTTTAAAACAAATTCCTTGGAGCCGGCATTTAGCCTAGCAGTCAAGACACTTGTGTCCCATACTGGAATATCTGGGTTTGATTTTTCAGCTCTGGCTCCCTGCTCCAGCTTCCCTCCAGTGCAGAGCCTGGGAGGCAGCAGTGATGGCACAAATAATTGGGTTCGTGCCACCCTCTTGGGAGACCTGGACGGAGTTCCCAGCCCTTGGCTTCAGCCCTGGCTGAGCTCCAGCAGCTACAGGCATCAGAGGAGTGAGTCAGTAAATGGAAGCTCACTCGCTCGTTCGCTCGCTCTCTCTCTCTCTCTCTCTCTCTGCCTTTCAGGTAAGTTAAACAAAACAACCTCCCTCAGCTCATTCATGGAGATAATCTATTTTGAACCAGTAGCCAATACTTGTCAGAGTTTCTTTTAAAATGTGGATTATTTTCCATTTACTTTGCTACCCACCTGAAAGCATGCCTTCCTTGCTATTTAACTAAATTACACTACCTTTCCTCCTAATTGGTTATTTCCTCCTTTGACTAATCTTGCCCAGTTTTTCCAGACTTGTCGTAATGAAACACCACTCCCACCGAGTCTGGAAACACTGCTGCATGGCAGTGTTCTCTGCTGGGCTGGTCTCCCGGCTTCCTTAACAACCGGCCACATGCATTCTCCCGTTAACGCACCTCTCTCCCACCTGCTCCCAGGAAATCATCCTCAGAGGCTCAGTCCTACACTCCTCAGGCTTTTTTCTCTATACAACCCCTCTCATTGATGTTTTTGCATAGCTTAGCTGCTCCTGTGTCTTTTTCCCAAATGAGATTTCGTAGCTCGATTCACTTAGAGGGGAGCAGGGGTCCCTCAGCCTCCCAGCCGGGGTTAGGACAGGATGGGTGGTATTAAGGCATCAAAAGAGAGTCTCCAAGCCACGTGGTTATTGAAATCCTTCCCTCTGCCAATCCGTGGTTTTCAAGGTCCCACTAGAGGTGGGAGGTGGTCGCAGACTCCTAGGCACATGAACTGTTCATGCCTGTGTCCCTCCTCCTGTCCTGCCCCTGTGACCCCTGTCACTGCAGCCACTGTGCTGAGCACTAGGGCTGCTGGGTTACAGCTCTGCTCACGTGCTGAAGTGGGAGTGGAACTCTGTGGCTGTGTGTCATCTCTGCACCAGGGCACACCTGCACCTGCTCCTGCTCCAGAAAGTGCTACTCCCTTACAGGCAGGGAGCCCAGTCCCTGGCTTGCTCAAAGAACTGGCTCTTCTGTTGTTTAACATTATATAGGTTTCAGGCAGGGCATTTGGGAAGATATACATAAGCATATGGATGCACATAAACAGATTAAAAGGAAATAGAGACAAAATGTTGGCAGTATTCTGAGTGGCTGTGTAGTGAATAACTAGTGCTCTTTTTTTTTAAGATTCATTTTATTATATTTGAATGGCAGAGTTAGAGAGAGAGAAGGATAGACAGAAACAGATCTTCCGTCCTCTCATTCACTCCCCAAATGGCTGCAACCAGGAACCTGGAAATCCATCCAGGTCTCCACATGGGTGGCAGGGGTCCAAGCACTTGGGTCACCCTCCATTGCCTTCCCTGGTGCATTAGCAGGGAGCTGGTTCGAAAGTGGAGCAGCCAGGACTCGAACCCTTGAACTGGCACTCGTGTGGGATGCCAGCATCACAGGCAGTGGCTTTACCTGCTGAGCCACAATGCTGGCCCCAACTAGTGCTTTCCTCAGTAAGCTTTATGTATCCACAGTGAACAGTATTACTTTTGTAATCAGAAAAATAAATAGTATTTAGGATAATTGATAAAACGACAGAGAAAAATGGAAGTGATCACATGCATATTTCTGAGCACAAAGTGGGTCATAATCCTCTATAGGGTATATATTTAAAGTCTTCAATTTTTATATAGTTTATTTTTAAAAAATTACTTACTTTAAAAAAAATTACTTATTTCCATCTACTTGAAAGGCTGAGTGACAGAAAGAGACAGAGAGATGCAGAGATCCTTCCTCTGCTGGTTCACTCTCCAAATGTTTATAACAGCCAGGGCTGAGCAAGGCCAAAGCCAGGAGCCTGGAACTCCATCCAGCTCTTTCATGGTTGACAGGCACTCAGCACCTGAGCCATCTTGTGCTGTGTCCCAGGATGCATTAGCAAGAAGCTGGATAGGAGGTAAAGTGGCTGGGACTCGAACCAGCACTCCAATATAGGACGTGGGCTTCCCAGATGGTTGCTTAACTCACTGGGTCACCATACTCACCCCTAAAGTTTTCATTTATCTGGTTAATGTGAATATTTTTCATAATAACAAAAGTTACTCTGTTGTTACACTTGGCAATGATGCATCATAGTAATCAGACTTAAGTATACCATCTTTCATCAAAACTAAGGTACCATTGCTATAAATCACTATATAAATCAATATTATCATTATTTTAAGTACAACTAAGAAAAGCGTTGCCAGTTAAACTATGACACATCATCAGTTTTAAGACATCTCAATTTCAGAGATTGAAATATCAAAAATGTCCCTCTAAGATTTGATGCCATTCAGCGTGTTTGATTGCGTCTAGAAGACAAAATAAGGCCGTGCAGGCTAATGGTTTGAAATGTGAAGTTTCCAGGCTTCTGACATAGAATCTCAATTAGTTCTGCACAGCCCCTGAACAGGCACACCGTGAACGCTAACCACAAACGCAGAGGCAGTCCGGTTCCACTGCACGTAAACACATAAACAAAAGGGAGTAACTTATGATTCAGTCTCATAAAGTGTAGAAGAAACACGAGCGCCAAGTCACGTGCTGGTATTATGTTACAAATAAAAAAAAATTACCTTTTGACAGCCACTTAACGCTGGCAGTGTGGGAAGACAAGAGCTGAACTTGGAGAAGCCCCACGAAGCTGTCAGAAGAGCCTCAGCCAGGCAGGGGCATGGCCTTAGATCTCTCCCGGAAGCTGAACAATAGTGCTTGTTGCTTATGGGGCCATCAGGAAAAGCCAGCTGTGGGTTTCTTTCTAGTCCAATTAATTGCTTCCGCTGTATATAAAATTGAAAGAATTGGGTGCTGGATTGCGGAAAAAGGATATCCTGCTACACGGCTCTGATTTCCTCACAGAGGCTATTACCAAGCCTTTCGCCATTAATTCTCGAGCATTGGATTATCCTGTGATGAAAGACCAAAAGCCTTTTCATTTTTATAGTCTCTTATCTCCTATTTATTTGGCACCTCTCTGGAGATACCTGCTCTTCTCCCAGGACTGGCTAATTGCTGGGATGTCAGAAGGTGGCTAATGAGTGACTTCCTTCTCAGAGACTAATTGTGAGGGCATCTGGACTTTTTTCTCCGAGTGGCCCTTCTCGCTGCAGAGAAATATTCTGGGTCCTGTGATTATCTGACGCTGTGTTTTCCGTGCCAATTTCCAATCCCTGCCCGCTGTACACTTTGAGACCAGCAGGGTTTGTAAATGCTCTCTGTAGTGCTACACTGGAATTAGAAATTTGTTCAAGGTAAATAAAAATTAAAATTGTATTCTCTGGACCACTGTGATGTTGGCATTTCATATGAACACCAGTTTGAGTCCTGGCTACTCATCTTCCGATCCAGCTCTCTGCTAATGTGCCTAGGAAAGCAGCAGGAGATGGCCCAAGTACTTGGATCCCTGCTACCCACATGGGAGACCCGGATGAAGTTTCAGACTCCTGGCTTTAGCCTGACCCTGCCCAAGCCATTGTGGTCATCTGGGAAGTGAACCAGTAAATGGAAGATGTGTGTGTGTGTATGTGTGTATCATTGTACCTTTCAAATAAATAAATCTTTAAAAACATTTTTATTTTTCAGTCTAGCCACGTTAACTGCTCAATAACCACATGTGGTTAGTGGCTACCCTGTTAGGACAGGGCTAATCTAGGGCGTTGTCACTTTGAAAGTGCTGGATTCTGACCAGCTCAGCTCAGGCCTTATGAACAGTATTTGAAACCATCCATTGAATTCACGTTTCTGTTCTCATCGTTCAAAACAGATGCTCAGAAGACTTCGCCTTCAGGGATCTTCGGGATGGTTTGTTTCTCTGAGCCTGTAGCACATTGGGAAAGGGGATTGCTGTTCACTAAATAGAAAATTTCAATTCGCATGAAGTTTGCTCACTGCAATAAAATCCTAGAAGAGTTCTTACCCCAATTTTTCAAAGAGGAGGGGGCAGGCATTGTGGCCCAGCAGTTAAGCCACCACTTGGGATACCGCATCCCACACCAGACTGCCTGGGTTCCACTCCCAATTCCAGCTTCCTGTTAATGTGCACCGTGTAATGCAGCTGGCGATGGCTCAAGCACTTGGGTCCCTGCCACCCACATTGGAGCCCAGATAGAGCTCCAGGCTCCTGGCTTCAGCCTGGCCCAGTCCTGACTATGCAGGCATATGGGAAGTGAACTAGAGAGTGGAAGATTCTCTCTCTCTCTCTCTCTGTCACTCTGCTTTAAATAAATAATTAAATAAAGCTTAAAATTAAAAAAAAAGTTAAAAAAATTATTTCTTGGGACGGGCATTGTGGTGCAGTGGGTTAAGCCCAGAGTGTAGTTCTGAGTTCCAACTCTTCTGCTTCCCATCCGTCTTCCTGCTAATGCAGCAGGTAATGCCACAAGTGCTTGAGCTCCTGTTACCAACGTGGGAGACCCAGATGTAATTTCAGGCTCCTGGCTTTGGCCTGGCCCCACCAAGGCTGTTGTGGGCTGTTGAGGAGGGAACCAGTGAACGGAGGACAAATCTCTCCTGCTCCCCGCCCCCCACCCTGTGTCTGTGTTTGTGTGTGTGTGTGTGTGTCTCTTTCTGTGTATGTGTGTGTGTGTTGCCCTGCTCAAGTAAATGAAAATAACAAATAAATTTATTTTAAATTATTTATTTTATTAGAGAGAGCACTCCTACCTGCTGGTTCACTCACCAAATGCCTACAATGACTGGAGCTGGGCCAAGGTCAAATGTGGGAACGAGGAACTCAGTCCAGCTCCCCACATGGGTTGCAGGAGCCCAATCACTAGAACCATCAGAGCTGCCTCCCCGGGTGTGCATGAACAGGAAGCTGGAGTCAGGAGCCAGAGGCAGGTGTCCAGCCCAGGCGCTCTGATGGGGGACAGAGGCATCCCAACCAACAGCCTTATCACTAGGCCAAACGCCCACCCCACCACTTTCTTTACATGGTAGGAATTTAATCAAAATGCTGAATAGGGGTTGTTTTGTCTGGTAGTGTTTTTCACATTTTATTTAATAAGCACATATTCCTCTCTTATTTAGTAAAAATTAAAGATACCTAAACCCATTCATTTCTTTCTTTTTTTTTTTTTTTTTTTTTTTTGACAGGCAGAGTGGACAGTGAGAGAGAGAGACAGAGAGAGAAAGGTCTTCCTTTGCCGTTGGTTCACCCTCCAATGGCCGCCGCTGCAGCCGGCGCACCGCGCTGATCCTGGCAGGAGCCAGGAGCCAGGTGCTTTTTCCTGGTCTCCCATGGGGTGCAGGGCCCAAGCACCTGGGCCATCCTCCACTGCACTCCCTGGCCATAGCAGAGAGCTGGCCTGGAAGAGGGGCAACCGGGACAGAATCCGGCGCCCCAACCGGGACTAGAACCCGGTGTGCCGGCGCCGCAAGGTGGAGGATTAGCCTATTGAGCCACGGCGCCGGCTTCCATTCATTTCTTTTATTGCCAATTTCAAACCAGCCCTTGTCCCCAAGAGAGGAAGTAGTCACTTGGAGTACTGTGACTTCAAAAAAATACTCTACCTGTTAGTTGACTCCTCCTAGCTAAGAGAGCTGCATTTGGGGTACCCTGGAGCCCCCTTCTAGGAGAGATCCTCTCACCCAGGCACTTGCCAGGCATGCTGCCAGGGCCTGGGATTCTGTACCACAGTCCAAGGGCTCAGAGTCAAGGCCCAACAGGTTAAGGTGGCTCCGAGATTGAGGAGGGCTCTGATTTTACCACTGAGAAGAGAACCATAAAAAGAAATCCTCGAATCCTAAAAGTTCAGACATGATCCTACAGGTTTAATTAGGAGTAGCACGCTGTTTACAGCAAATTATAAACTGTGGAGAACACATCTCAGTGGACACTCCCACAGGAGGTCCCACGAGCCCTTCCGTCTCCAAAGTCCACATGCAGCAGATTTGCAATGCCAGCCGCAGAAATCCCTTTCCAGAGCTTTCTGTGGCCCACAACCTCACGGCAAGTCTCTGCTTCTGCTTCCTTTCTTCGTGGAACCTGCAGCCCACCCTACTGTGTTCCTGGCTGCTTATGCACCCACCCCCTGGAGCAGCTCTTCAGGCCCAGCCCAGCAGCGTGTTATACTGGGAAGAACAAACGCTGGAGCCAAACCCCAGGTGTACTTCCTGGCTTTTGATCTTGGGCAAAGTTTGTCAACCTCGCAGACTCCAAGAGGAAACAAAACATCGATCCACTGAGGGGAAAGTGAGAATTAACTCAGCTACAAGAGGGTGCTCCAAAATTCATTGGAAAACAGACTGAAAAGATAAATTTAGGGACATGTATTTGGTGCAATGGTGAAGACTGTTCTTGGGACACCACATCCCAGGTTGGAGGGGCTTGTTCAAGTCCTGGCTCCACTTCCAATCCAGCTTCCTTCTGATGTGCACGCTGGGAAGCAGTGGTGATGAATCAAGTAATTGAGCCCCTGCAGATAAAAAATCTCTCTCTGTGTGTTTCTGTCTCTCTTCTCTGCCTTTCAAATAAATAAAGAATAATATAAGAATTTTTTAAAGATGTTTGTGTCAGTGCAAAATATTTTTAAAGCCATATGTAGTTTCTTCAGCTTTCTGTGAGCATTAAGAAGACCTCTCGTATCAGCATCAAGTTAGCACTCGATTTTAGTCACCTTTCCTTTTCTTTTTTTTTAAAGATTTATTTTATTTATTCGAAAGAGTTACAGAGAGAGGTAGAGACAGAGAGAGAGGTCTTCCATCCACTGGGTCACTCCCCAGATGGCTGCAATGGCTGCAGCTGCGCCCATCCAAACCCAGGAGCCAGATAAGGTTCACTCCTCAGATGGCTGCGACAGTTGAGGCTGAGCCAGGCGGGCCTGGAATTCCATCCGGGTCTCCCACATGGGTGCAGGGACCCAAGGACTTAGGCCATCTTCTACTGTTTTCCCAGGCCACAGCAGAGAGCTGGATCGGAAGAGGAGTAGCCGGGACTAGAACCGGCGCCCATATGGGATGCGGAGCTTCAGGCTAGGGCTTTAACCCACTGTGCCACAGCGCCAGCCCCTCTTTTTCCTTCTAGAAAGTCGGCGGTCCAGTGTTAACATTAAAGAGGGGAGAAAACAAATCGTAAATCTCAATTAATTACTTCAAGTACAGCCCAGTGCAGGAGCTGGTATTATGGAGCAGCAGGTCAAGCTGCCTGAGACACAGGCGTCCCATATGAGTGCTGGTTTGAGTCCAGGCTGCTCCTCTTCCCATCCAGCTCCCTGATAATGCATCTAGGAAAGCAGCCTAAGATGGCCTAAACACTTGGGCCCCACCAGCGACATGGGAGACCCGGATGGAGTTCCAGGCCCTCCTGGCTTGAGCCTGGCTCAGCCTCCACTGTCGCAGCCATCTGGGGAGTGAACCTTATCTCTCCCTCTCTTTCTGTGACTCTGCCTTTCAAATAAATAAATCAGTCCTTAAAACAGCAAACAGGCCAATGCAGTTCAGCAAATAGAATGTGAGCTGCGCTTCAGCTTGAGCTGGGCTCTGTTCTTCATGCCAGCCTCTGCCCTCGACTTTCCCTCTGCAAACTGTGGCTGCCCACTGCCAGCCCAGGGTAGAGCTCTCCGGAGCTGTCCTATAGCATCTCCCTGGCCCTCTGCCTCTTAGCCCTGGGCTGAGCGTAGACTGCAGCGCTGTTATGGGGGCCTTCTCCAGGGCATCAAGTTTGTTTAAATGAGTAACAACAAAGGGCATGGTGGTTTTATTTTTAGTTTATTTTAAGAGAGAAATCTTCCATTTGCTGGTTCACATCCGAAATGGCCACACAAAGCCAGGAGCCAGGAATTCCATCCAGGCTTCTCACATGGGTGATAGGGACCCAAGCACTTGGGCCCTCTTCCACTGCCTTTCCAGACACATTAGCAGGGAGCTGGATCAGAAGCTCTGCAGCTGGGACTCGAACCAGTGCTCAGATGTGGGATGCCTGCACAGCAAGCAGTTGTTTAAGCCCTGTACCGCAACACTGGCCCCTGATTTTTCCCCCATCTTGCTAAAATGTTAGGTTGTAAAAGAAATGGCACAATTGTCAGAGATCTCTGGGGAACACGAATTTACTTTGCCTTTAGCTCTGCTTTGTGGCAAAGTTGGACAAACAGTTCTTGCCATGTGATCGTGAAATTGCACAGCCATGCAGCTCTTTGCTGCACCGTTCTGTGAGCTGTGTGAAGCAAGCTGTGTTTCATTCACCTCTGAGTGCTCCTTAGCCTGGGCCTGGCTCAGCTCTGTCTTAATCCCAGTACTGCTGGTGAATAAACATTAGTGGGGAAAATGCAATGAAAACATAAGTTTATTGGGGGGGAGGGTAAACACTTTAAGATTCGTGCAGTGGAAAGCCAAGACACTGGCAAAAAATGTCCTACATGAAAGACCTCAGTGGGTGAGACCCCAGTGGAAAGAAGTGGCCATCAAATATGGAGGTACATTTCTCTAAAGGGAGGAGAGAACTTCCACCTTGCTTATGGCCTTGTCTAAATACTGATGGATTTTGTGGACTCAAAAGCCTTCCATAGCCTAAGCAGCTCATCTTAAGAGCCTTGGGTGATCACTGACGTCATTCATAAGAGTGTTAATTGTTAAGTCAACAACAGGAGTCACTGTGTGCTAACTTCCCATGCAGACCTCTGTCCTGAATGAGTTGTATTATAATTATGTGTAAGTGCCTGCAAAAGATGTATCATTCTTGGGTGCTTTTTTAAAGTTAATTAAGGGGCTGGCACTGTGAGGTAGCGGGTAAAGCCACCACCTGCAGTGCCAGCATTCCATATGGGCGCTAGTTCGAGTCCCGGCTGCTCCATTTCTGATCCAGCTCTCTGCTATAGCCTGGGAAAGCAGTAAAAGATGGCCCAAGTCCTTGGGCCCCTGCACCTGTGTGAGAAGACCTGGCAGAAGTTCCCGGCTCCTGGCTTTGGATCAGCTTAGCTCTGACCATTGCTGCTAATTGGAGAGTGAAACAGCAGATGGAAGACCTCTCCCTCTTCCTCTCCTCTCTCTGTGTAACTCTGACTTTTAAATAAATAAAAATAAATCTTGGCCGGCGCCGCAGCTCCCTTGGCTAATCCTCCACCTGCGGCGCCGGCACCCCGGGTTCTAGTCCCAGTTGGGGTGCCGGATTCTGTCCCGGTTGCTCATCTTCCAGGCCAGCTCTCTACTGTGGCCCAGGAGTGCAGTGGCGGATGGCCCAAGTGCTTGGGCCCTGCACCCGCATGGGAGACCAGGAGGAAGCACCTGGCTCCTGGCTTGGATCGGCACAGCAGGCCGACCATGGCTGCCCTTTGTGGGGTGAACCAACGGCAAAGGAAGACCTTTCTCTCTGTCTCTCTCTCTCACTGTCTAACTCTGCCTGTCAAATAAATAAATAAATCTTAAAAAATTAAGTTTCTAAAAAAATTAAAGAAGTGAAGTTAACTTCAGATGCAATGACTTTGAACAGCCTTTGTCTCGACTGTTGAGGAAGATTTTTATTTTTGTTGTTTTTTTTGTGTGTGTGTATGTATGTGCAAATTGTTGAACTCTTTACTTAGTATAAAGTTGGTTTTCTGTGTATAAAGTTAATAGAAAATGGATCTTAGTGGAGAATGGGACTGGGAATGGGAGATAGAGGAGGAGGAGGGGTAGGAGGGTGGATATGGTGGGAAGGATCACTACATTCCTAAAGTTGTACTTATGAAATGCATTAAGTTTGTATTCCTTAAATAAAAGTTTTCTTTGGGGGGAAAAAGATTCATGCAGGGTTTTTTTTCCCCCAGAATTCTTAAATAATAAAGCAGCATGGTTTGTTTTTTTAATTTATTTTATTTATTTGGAAAGCAGGGAATTGGGAGAGACCTTCACCCACTGGGTCACTCCCCAGATGGCAACACATCCGAGTCTCCGATGTGAATGGCAGGGGGACAGGTGCGTGGGCCATCTTCTACTGCCTTCCACCAACTTTGGAGAGCCCCTGAGCTGTTTCTCTGGGTGCCTGTTAGAGTATTTAATCTGTCTCCACCTTGGCTTCCCTAGGCGTCATGAAGATTGAAAGCAGAGAGAGAGAGAGAGGTGAAGTGCTGAGCACCGTGCATCAGCACTGGAAGTCCCTGCCCCCGACTCATCTCCTTTCCTCTAAGGTCACATTCTGATTCCTAAACAACAAGCCATGAGATTCTATCATTCCAAACAACTGGAGAAACATCTGGCATCCATGGTCAGGTCTCAGCCACTGCCTGGGGCCTCGGCAACAGCATTTCCCTCCTCCTGAACCTGCAACCTAGTATTACCACACACCATGTAGTAGCCTGCTCACGTTAGGCCTGGGCTTGCAAGACAGAGATAAGTCAACCGGGAGATGGGGAAAGGTAACCTCTCGTTAGCAGGTCAGAGCTGCCAGCCCACTTCAAACCTCGTGTCACTCAGGAATCTGATTTGCCCTCCCAACTTCAGAGCCTGACTCGGTCCTGGTTCCTGGGATGGCCCTGGGCATGTGGCACCAAATCCTAGCATGGAGCATGAGCCTACAGTGACTGTGTCTTTCACTCCTCTGGCCTGAGTCCAGAGTAGCTTTGCCGGGAAACAGATGGAGCCTGAACATCAAGGCTGCTGACTTTCCAAGCCCCTTGTGAGTACGAGGAATGACTTGAATAGTAGTCTCAGTTGAGCGGTTGCAATTAGGGAACATTTCTATGTAAGCAAGCTTTCGGGATAGCCTGCTTAAAGAGATTTCAGAAGAAAGAGACCCAGAGACCCGTGACTGCAAGCATTTGTGATGATGCATTTTTAAAGATTGATTTATTTATTTGAAAGTCAGAGTTACACACAGAGAGAAGGAGAGACAGAGAGAGAGAGAGAGACAGACAGAGAAAGAGAGAGAGGGCTTCCATCTGCTGGTTCACTCTCCAGTTGGCCACAACAGCTGAAGCTGCACTGATCCGAAGCCAGGAGCCAGGAGCTTCTTCTGAGTGTCCCATGAGGGTGCAGGTGCCCAAGGAATTGAGCCATCTTCCACTGCTTTTCTAGGCCATAGCAGAGACCTGGATCAGAAGTGGAGCAGCCGGGACTTGAACTGGCGTCCATGTGGGATGCTGGCACTGCAGGCACCGGCTTTATCCACTGCACCACAGCGCCGGCCCCTGTGATGATGCATTTTTCTGATTCTAAGTGAGGACATACAGTTCATTTCTTAAACGTGGCACTGTGAAACTTGGCTCCCACATCAGTCAGGAGGCCCTCCTCCCATCGACTCCTGCTTTTCTCCAGTGCCTCCCTCTCTTGCAGACGCAGCAGAAGGGGTGTCTGTCACAGTGAACACATGCAGTGTAGGGTTCCTACCACCACTTGCATTCCTTCTTCCACCCTGGGCATGCTGGATGCCCTGTACCAATCCTGCCACAAATGCTAGGACCCTCTGGCATTCCCAAATACTCCATTAGAAGGAAAACATAAGCTCTCCAGTAGCTGGCTCCTCCCCTGTACATAAAACAAGTTTTAAATAGTCTCTTTATATCTATTGTTATGCATCAAATAGGCTTTGAGATAGATTCAGACAAACAAATAACAAATGTGCCAATGGAAAGATAGTCTATAGAATTTGCTGGAGTGGGGCCAGTGCAGTAGGTTAAGCTGCCACCTGCTATGCTGGCATACTGTATTGGGGTGCCCAGTTTGAATCCTGGCTGCTCCATTCCAATCCAACTCCCTGCTAATGAGCCTGGTAAGGCAGCAGAAGATATCTCAAGTATTTGGACCCCATGTAGGAAACCCAGATGGAGTTTCTGGCTCCTGGCTTCAATTTGGCCTAGCCCTGGCCAATGAGGGTATCTGGGGAATGAACCAGTGGACGGATGGAAGTTCTCTCTCTCTCTCTCTCTCTCTCTCTCTCTCTCTCTCTCTGTAACTGACTTTCAAATAAATAAATAAACCCTTAACAAGGAAGAATTTGCTTAGAAGATGTTTTGGGTAGAGTTTGTTGTGAGAAGGGACCTCAGTTCTCCACGAAGTGATCGCAACGATGGCATTCTTGCGGCATCTTAGTCCCAAGTCTCTCCAGTGGATTGCCTAATTGTAGGCGGGGGAGGGGGGAAACCAGAAAAACAAAAGCAGACTCCAGCGTGCACACTGCTCTGGAAAAGGAATTCAGAGTTTTCCCCTGTTTGCTGGATGCGTCAACGTGCTCTGAATTGTCAATCCTCATAGCTGCTGCTTGGGCGAACAGGTGAGGGAGACAGAGCCATAGCCGGACAATTGTGGAGTAATGTGAAAATGCAGGCGTGCTGGGGGTGGCGCTGTGGCACAGTGCCAGGGGCACAGAAACCTGCAGTGCATCCCATGTGGGCGCCAGTTCGAGACCCGGCTGCTCCATTTCCGATCCAGCTCTCTGCTATGGCCTGGGAAAGCAGTAGAAGGTGGCCCAAGTCCTTAGGCCCCTGTACCCGTGTGGGAGACCCAGAGGAAGCTCCTGACTCCTGGCTCTTGGCATCAGATCGGCCCAGCTCCAACCGTTGTGGCCAGTCTGTAACTCTGCCTCTCAAATAAATAAATAAATCTTTAAAAAAAATAAAGAAAAAAATGCGGGCGTGCTGTGGAAATGCCAAGAGGGTCGCTGACCCACAGAGCGGCAGGGACGGTGGCCTGTTAGAAGAAGGCGGGGAGGGCCTTGAGAAGGGAGGCCAGACAGGCTGACTGGGCCTCCCACAAGGGGGTGACTGCAGGCCCTGTGGAGAGAAGACATAAGCCGTTTGTATATGACACAGGACCACTAAACAGGCAGATTGGTTTTGGAGAGATCCTGAATGGAAGATGGCTTCCCATGTCTGGGGTGGGGGTAGGGATGGGAGTGGGGGTGGGGGAGAGGGGGGAGCAATATGGAGACGAGGCTATGGGTTAGGAAGCTGGTGAGATTACCCAGAAGGGCGACCCCACGCAGAGATGTTTGAAGGCAGGAGCCCCGAGGATGGAGAGGAGGAAGCAGACCCGAGACAGACTCAGGAAGTAAACCTGGTGACCTGTGCTAACTGTTGGTTGTCAGGAGCAGTTGGAGGAGGAGACAGACAATAGGATACCTGGAGGGTACCTGCAATTCACAGAAGGAAAGAATACGGGAGGGAGGGGCCGGTTGCTGTGTCAGCTTCCCGTATCCTAGTGCCTGGTTCAAATCCTGGCTAGGCTTCTAATGGCAGCTTCTTACTCTGGTACACCCTGGGAGGCAGCAGGTGCTGGTCCAAGCACGTAGGTCCCTGCCACCCACATGGAAGACCCAGACTGAGTTTCAGAACCTTGACTTCGGTCTGGCCCAGCCCTGGCTGTTGTGGGCATTTAGGGGGTGAGCCAGCAGATGGAGGATCTCTCAGTCTCTCTCTGCCTTTCAAAAACATTTTAAGAAGAAATATCTGGAAGAATATAGGAGGAGACACAGGGTGGAGAACTCTCACAGTGCCAGCTCCCTATGTAGATGGGATTTGGGACAGCAAGACTGTGCGACTTGTCTTGGAACTGTGCTTCTGATGGTAAACAACCTGCTTTTTCTGTATTCCATGCTTAGCTAGAATGGCATGGGTGAGAAGGGTAGCAGGGGCCGGCGCTGTGGCACAGAGGGTTAACGCCCTGGCCTGAAGTGCTGGCATCCCATATGGCCACCGGTTCTAGTCCCCGCTGCTCCACTTCCAATCCAGCTCTCTGCTATGACCTGGGATAGCAGTAGAAGATGGCCCAAGTCCTTGGGCCCCTGCACCCACTTTGGAGATCCAGAAGAAGCTCCTGGCTCCTGGCTTCCGATCGGCACAGCTCCGGCCATTGCAGTCATCTGGGGAGTGAACCAGCAGATGGAAGACCTCTCTCTCTCTCTCTCTCTCTCTCTCTCTCTCTGTCTCTACCTCTCTCTGTAACTCTGTCTTTCAAGTAAATAAAAATAAATCTTTTTTTAAAAAAAGAAGGGTAGCAGATCAAAAGGGCTTCAAGGCCCCCTACCATCCTGAATTCAGCACTGGACAGTGTATGAGGGTACTTCACAATGTTCATGAGAAAATTGAATTGAAAGATAATATTATTCTGTGCAAAAACAATTTGAAATCCAAGCATAGTTTTTGCCATGAATTTTTTGAAGGCGCCCCCCCCCATGCCAGTTGAGATTCCTTTTATCGCAAGTGACAGAAACCCAATTTAAACAAATTCCAGGTTATAGGAAAAGATAGGCAGAGGACCTTGAGAATGGCTAGATCTAGGAGGTTGGCTTTGTCGTCTCCTGGCTGCAGATGCTCTCCACACAAAATGGGATGGACAGTCTGTCGGCCTCATTTCTCCAGCTCAGCCTTCAGTGAGAGAAGAGAACATCTCTCTCCAAGCTCCAGGTTTTAAAACAATCTGAGAGGGGCTGGCGCTGTGGCATAGAGAGTAAAGCCGCCGCCTGCGGTGCCGGTATCCCATATGGGTGCCAGTTCGAGTCCTGGCTTCTCCACTTCCCATCCAGCTCTCTGCTATGGCCTAAGAAAGCAGTAGAAGATGGCCCAAGTCCTTGGGCCCCTGCACCTGCATGGGAGACCCGGAAGAAGCTCCTGGCTCCTGGCTTCAGATCAGCACAGTTCCAGCAGTTGCAGCCATCTGAGGAGTGAACCAGTGGATGGAAGACCTCTCTCTCTCTCTCTCTCTCTCTCTCTGTGTAACTCTGACTTTCAAATAAATAAATAAATCTTTTAAAAAAAGTGACCAAGTGGCGTGGAGTGGGGCCTCTATGTGGGGCAGTCGGGCAAAACCCTGACAGGTGAGCCTGAGGTTCAGAGCTGTGCATGACACTGGAGATGTAGATGTCCCACAGATCAGCAAAGTAGCTGATCGCCTTGACAAAGTAACGGCAGAGTGTGTTCCATCAGCTCAGGCAACAGACAAACTCGTGACCATTATTCTCAGAGAACCCGTCACATGATGTTCCAGAGATTTCTCTGGGATCCAATGATGAAGTTCCTAGTTACAAAATGGTTTACAAAAGAAAGCAAATCCCAGGACATAACAAGTGCAATTTGCAATTTGTGTGAGTATGCAGACAAGCATGGGGGCGTGCTTCCCGGATCGTGGAAAACATCCATGCAAAACACTTGAGCCAACTGCATACAACCTTCAATTTTTGCCATATTCATCCACCTGCTATGAGCAGCTTACATTGTTTTTAAGTGAAAAGTATGACAGGAAAATTAAAATCCATGCTTCTATCAAAAGTCACATTATCAAGTTTTACTTAGTCATCTACTGATTTCCTCTCTTTTTTTCTTTTAAAGAGTTATTTATTTGTTTGAAAGGCAGAGTTACAGAGAGAGCAGGAGAGACAGAGAGATAGAGAGACAGAGAGAGAGAGGTCTTCTATCCACTCCCTAAACGGTTCACTTTCTAATGGCCATAACAGCCAGAACTGGCCCACGCCGAAGCCAGGAGCCAGGAGCTTCTTCCGGGTCTCCCACACAGGTGCAGGGGCCCATGCACCTGGGCCATCCTCCACTGCTTTCCCAGGCCATTAACAGGGAGCTGGATCAGCAATGGAGCAGCTGGGACTCCAGCAGGCGCCCATAGGGCGTGCAGTGGCTGCAGGCAGGGGCTTAGCCCACTGCACCACAGCACCGGCCCCTGATTCCTCCCTTCACAGCAGGTGTTTGCAGATGTCTGCAGCATCTCTTACCCTGGCCCCGAGCCCTCTGAGCCCCTGCCGCGGCCTCTGCTCTCAAGCCCCATGCCCTTGCTGTGGCGAGAGAGTTCCCTTTATCATCTGGAACACTCTACCCCAAACCTTGGTGTGGTCAGTCTCCTTTCTTTCAGGCCTCAGCTCACAGGTCGCTGCTTCACAGAGTCTTCTCTGACCACCAGATCGAAAGGAACTCATCAGGATCGGTGATGTGGTGCCATGGGTTAAGCTAGGGCTTGCAATGCTGGCATCCCGTATTGGAGTGTCAGTTTGAGTCCTAGCTACTCCACTTCCAATCCAGCTTCCTGCTCATGCGCCTGGGAAGGCAGCAGAAAATGGCCCAAGCACCTGGCCCCCTGCCGTTCATGTGGAAGACCAAGATGGGAGTTCCTGGCTCCTGGCTTCAGGTCATTTGGGGAGTGAACCCGTGGATGGAAAATCTTGTTCTCCCTTTCCCTCTCTCTGTTGCTCTTTCAAATAAGTAATTTTTTTAAGTAGCTTATCCCTTGCCAGCACATTGTCCTGTTTTATGTTCCCATAGCCCTTGCTATCTCAAATTCTATTGCTTATGCATTACTGTTCATTGCCCAACTCTTCCCTGTAAAGTGTAAGCTCTACCAAATCCAGGGACCTCGTCCGTGTAGTCATCTTCCACACTGCAGCAGAGCCAAGCCCCTCAGGGAATGCCGATGGCATGGAAAGCCCTGCAGAGGGTCCCCCAACGTAGATGGTTTGATTTTATTTATTTATTTATTTTTATTTTTTGACAGGCAGAGTGGACAATGAGAGAGAGACAGAGAGAAAGGTCTTCCTTTGCCGTTGGTTCACCCTCCAATGTCTGCCATGGCCAGCGTGCTGCAGCAGGCGCACTGCGCTGATCCGATGGCAGGAGCCAGGAGCCAGGTGCTTCTCCTGGTCTCCCATGGGATGCAGGGCCCAAGCACTTGGGCCATCCTCCACTGCACTCCCTGGCCACAGCAGAGAGCTGGCCTGGAAGAGGGGCAACCGGGACAGAATCTGGTGCCCTGACCGGGGCTAGAACCCGGTGTATTGGTGCCGCAAGGCGGAGGATTAGCCTAGTGAGCCGCGGTGCTGGCCAGACGGTTTGATTTACGACTTTTCCCTCTTGCCCCTTTACGATGGTGCAAGAGGGATGTGTGTTCAGTAGAGACCATACTTTGGATTTTGAATTTGGGATCTTCCCCGGGCCGGCCACACACAATGCAGTCCTCTCTCCTGAAGTCACAAGGGCCAGCTTGGTAGCTTAGGTGCATTCCGTACATTTTCAACTTAGGATGGGTTTGTCAGGGTGTGACCCCATTGCACACTGAGGAGCATCGGTGCTGCCCGGGTTGTCTGAATGGCTTCAGTGTATATGAGTGGAACCCAGGGAGAGATTATTGGACATTGGGATTGTCCCAGGAAAGCCTAAACTGATACTTCAGGCAGTGTTTCCAAACTCGAGCTCCATATTCTGTGCTCACATAAATTAAACAGCTTTGTTGAGGGACCGAGGACTCATACAGCTTGCTTTTGTGCATTGCAGATCTTTAGGGTGAACAGCTTATGCAGTTATGGCCCCGAGTGTACTGCATTCAGAACCCGTTCTCTGTGCATGCCATTATCATTAATGAGTCCAAGTCCAGAGGGCGAGCGAGCAAGAGAGCACTCCCATCTATTTGTTCACGCCCATCTTCAATGGCTGAGACTGGGTTGAGGCTAAAGTTAGAAACCAGGGCACCCAAGTACTTGAACCATCACCTGTTGGCTCGCAGGGTACGCTCCTGGAGTCAGGAGCTGGAGCCAGGCATCGAGCCCAGGCGCTCCAATGTGGGACACGAATGCCTCAACCAGCATCTTAACTGCTAAGCCAAATGCCTGCCCCTAGTGCAGTATGAAATAGTCAAAATATTTCTCCTTAGAACCAATCTGACACGTCAGTTATCCCTCTTGATTTGTGGATACCAGCCCTCCTAAATGCCGCGAGAGCAGAGGGGTTTTTGTTTTGTTTGATGTATTATACTCACGTCGTATTCTCAGTATCCAGAGCGCCGGATGGCACCTAGTAGGTGCTCAGTGAGCATTTGTTGAAAGAGTAAATGAGCCACTTCCATGCTGCCCTCTGGTCCTCAGTGAAGAGTGCAGAAACTCTGGTGCAAATTCTGATTCCTCTGGTTCATCTTTCTGGGCCACCTGTATTACTGATTATCTCTGCTGATTTTCCCAGCGACTCTTCGGCGGAGGAGTTGGGAAAATGAAGTAGGAACGAGAGCTTTGTGTTCCCACTCCACTCTACGCTTGGCAATAATAACCAGCACTGGTACTGCAAATTTTCTTCCAGAACTTCTTGCATTTGGCTCTCAAAAAAGAGGGATCTATAGGCAGATGCTATTACCTCCATTTTCAGGTAGATAAACAGGCTTAGAGAGACGCTCCCAGCACCACTCAGGTGGTATTAAATAGCCTCCAACTGAGGCCCGGCCTTATCAAGGCAAAGCCCACGTTGATTCCTGGCACCTGCTGCCTCCCAAGAGGTTTGTGTGTTTGGTGGAATCCACTGTCCCTTTCCAGGCTTTGTTCCCACATCTGGAAAAGACCTAGACACCTGTTTAGACCCCTTCCAACTTTAAATGCTCCAACTCAAGGAGGGTTTTTTCATCATGAGCTGTTTAAAAAATTGCTGTAAGCTTTAAGAAGCACTAACACAACAAGGTTTTATTTCTATTGGTAATTCCACTGCACGTTCAAAATCTGAGTCAGGTGCTAAAAATTAAACATTAAGATATTTTGCTCTTTATTTGGAAGTAAGGCCTAGAAACAGAATGCCTTGAAAAAGAATGAATTGGTTTTCCTAAGGATCTTCATTATTTACTAAAAAAAAAAAAAATGCCACCAAAGGATTTCATTCTCAGCTTGCTTGAAAACTAATGATATGGAAGGAAATGCAGCAGCTTTTAAAGAAATGAAGCCATTTAGAGCACAATGAAAATAAATCAATCTGAAATATTTGCCCACCAAGTAGGTCACCAAACAAAACTTTCCAAACATAAGAGGATGCATGGATTTCCAAGACATTTTTTTTGCCCCCAAATAAATTTATCTTTCAATTCCATGTTCCTTATACTTTAAAGTACACCCCTGTGAGGCAAGGCCTGGTCTTCAGTTCATTATTCATCTGGTAAATCCCCTTTGCACGCCAAACACCTGCACTATTCCCACATGCCTCCTTGTTTTATAAAGGAGATTCAACCTCTGTTGAGCACCAGAAAAGTCATCTTCTACTGGGATGCTTTGTTTTGTCTCCAACTTTTATCTGTGGCCATGTAGAAGTAAGCTGCTTCCCATGTCACGTGAAAAAAACTTGACACAGCAAACTCCGCACTTGCACATCCTTTTTGGGGTTTTATTTTGCTAAAAAGTAGAATTCACACGAGCAAAAGGAAAAAAAAACATGCAAAAATCTTTTAGCATACACCTCTAATGTGCTACATTCCACTTCTGAAATCTTGGCCAAAAAAAAAAATCCAAAAAAAATTCCAAAACAAGAGTGCATGGGTTGAAAAGTTAACATTATAAAAGCTAGATTCCTAACACAGTGCAGCAACAAGTCACTCAGTTGCAAAAAGTTAATGTTTATAAATGCTAAATTCATGTCAACAGTGAGGAGACTTGCAGATCCCAAGCACTCTCCCCACCTCCGACCACTAAGAACGGGCGTTTGGTGCTGCGGGACTTCCGTGATGTCAACTTGAAGACCACCTTCATCCCGACGACACAACAGACTCAGACACCGAGCGAACCACACTCAGAACTACTTCCTGTTCCTGCTACCTTTCAAATGCTTTGTTTGTTTCTTTAGTAAACAAGGGTTCGGCGGAATCCACTTCAGCTCTCAGACACTGGAAACACTGATGCGAGAAAGGACTTGGGTGAAGCTACCCTGTGAGATAGCTCGGCTTGCTTTTTAAGGAGCGTGTATTTTTTTTTTAAATGATGGTGTGGAGGGGTGTGTGTGTGTGTGTGTGTGTGTGTTGGGGCGTGTGGGTTGCATGACCTTTAAAAAGAGATGTTGGAAACTCTAGGGGATGGTTTTCTTCTTGACTCAAGAGTAGGCTCTGAGCATTTAACAGATTATTTTTGGAGAAAACCCACCTAGAGCCCTTGCACAGTCTGCAACCTCCTCATGCCCGTGTCTTTGACCTTTCCAAAAATCAGAGGCTGCTTCAAGGTGTTTGTGTGCCTCTCCCGACAAATCCCAAGGCAGTGCCCCGTGCTTAGCTTTCACTTCCTCAAATGTAAGGAAGGGCCCTGGGGTGGGAACTGTTTATGTCCACCAAGAGCTTTCAGGGGCTTCCTGGGGGAGGCTGGTGGCTTCACATTTGTCAAAAAAAAAAAAAAAAAAAAAAAAAAAGGCAGGCTTCCACTAGGGACACAGCCCACCTAGGTAGGCTGGCAGTCTCCTGGAAGCCACAGTTCTCAGAAATGAAACACAGAGTTCTAATGCATTCCGGTAAAACATTTCAAACGTGCAAAGACAAAAAAAAAAAAAAAGTCCAAAACTGGAGCGAGGAGAGAGCAGCAGTGAGTGGGCAGCGCGGCCAAGTGCTGTGCTCCAATGAGACACCTCCACGTATCCACGTACTCGGCCTGCTGCAGGGGTGCTAACAGCGCTTCCCAACCAGGATGGCAGCTCGGGCCGCGGGGAGACACTTACCCACCTCAGATGGGCACCCCTACAGGCAAGGAGCTCACGCCGGCCCCCCTGTGTGCTCCAACACAGACCAAAATCACCGCGCACGCTTCCAACACACAGGCCAAAATGGTCACCGTGGGGGCTGTCAGTCCCTCCTTTCCTTCCAGCAGCTGCCACGGTCACACATAGACCTGTGCAGAGGCCGGCGCGGCCCTGCAGGTTCTGCCCGCTCCTTTGTTCTCGCTCAAGTTGGCAGGAAGTCAGGGAGCTCTTTCCCGACCCAGGGTCTGGCACGGTTTGGCCTCTTCTGGCATCATCCCTGTCCGGGACACTGTCTCGCTCTGCTTATCCACAGGCCACTCAGCCTGTCGCGGAGTGGGCGTGGGGTGCTGAGGTGGATGTTACGGGGGAGCAGTCAGACTGGGGGTGTGTGAAATGCATGCAGGGGACACTCCCGCTCAGGAACCTCTCAAAGCACAACAAAGGCCAAACAGAACCCCGAGCCTTTGGCAAATGTCCTCTCACCCACTGCAAAGCCAGACTGGAGAAAGCCAATTTCACCCTCCCCAGCACAATTCAAATGGGTGCAAAGCCTCACGGAGCGGGGGACCGTGGGTATCTCACGCCCAGGGAGTGAGAGCTCCGGTCAGCTGCCCAGCGGACCCCCGAGGACAGCTCTGCGGATGCCTGGGCTCCCTTTCCAACTTCTCCAGTCCGTGCGGGGTCTGAGGTCCAATGCGCAGAGGTCGTTCCATGACGCCAGTCGGGGAATAACACTTCCTTTTTTGGCGAGGAAAGCCCGATGGGGCTTAGCTAGCAAGCTCTCAGCTATGGCTCTAAAAATACCCTGCAGCCAGGGTTTGGCACTGGGTCCTGTTTGCCAGAGGACCTCCGAGAGAGAGAGAGAGAGAGAGAGAGAGAGAGAGAGAAACTCCGCAGAACGCTAGGAGTCTCCCACACGCACTGAGCTGGGTCCCCAGGCAGGGGATGCAGGGAACTGCGGCATCGCTCTGGGAAAGTCGCTTTTAGTTTTTCACTTTTGAGTTCTTGGAATTCTGTCCTACACGTTTGAAGTACAACCCCCGTCTTGGATTAATTGCTAGTTTGGTGGAGAATGTTCATTTGGCTTCTAGTCTGAACTATGCAAATACACGATCTGTGTACAGAAGAGAGGACTAAAATTATACTTCAAAAGGGCTCAATCGCTTCCTCCTTCCCTTTCCCCCAAAAAGAAACATCAGCCTCCGAATCCACGGTTGCCAGCAGCAGGAGCAGCTGCGAGCCTCGCCCGCATGGGACACCCTCGGCTCCTACACGTTGATGGCGTGAGCATGCTTCTTGCACAGCGGCTTGTCCTTCTTGGAGTAGAACGGCTGCCCCTCCAGGTTCACGTGGCAGACCTGGGACAGAGAACAGAGCGGCGTGAGAGGGGCCTTGAGGGTGCACGGTGCGGGGGTGGGGGACGTGAGCGGAGGATTTCAGTCACCCCTTTAAGGAAATGCACTGTCACTCACAGCCAGCCCAGAGAAAGGGCAGCGGCCTGTGCTCCCACGACAAATTCTTGTTCTTTCAATTTCAGAGAAAGGTGTGTGTGTGTGTATAATATATATATACCCATCTCCTGGTTTACTCCCCCAATGCCCGCAATGGCTGGACTTAGACCAGGTCAAAGCCAGGAGCTGGGAACTCCATCCAGATCTCCCACATGAGTGGCAGGAACTCAATGAACCATCCCCTGCTGCCTCCCAGGGTCCACATTAGCAGGAAACTAAAACCAGGAAGGAAGTCGGGACTCAAACCTAGAAACTCCAATATGGGATGTGAATGTCTTAAACAGTGTCTTAACTGCTAAGTCAAATGCCTGCCACCCCCTCCCCATTATAAATTCTTAATGACTAAAGCAGAGTATGTGGTCAGACTATTTAAAAGTGAATACTTCCAAAGAAGAACACAGAATAAAACTCAAATGAATGAATTACACTTGGTGGTATATGTTGAAGATGATTGATCCATGCCATCTAAAATGTCTAAGAAACAGTGCAAATTCACAAGTCAGCACCCACAGGCAGATTAACATCTAAAGAAAGTCTCTTCAGTAAGCTAGCAAATAGATCAGAAAAAATTATCCTCACTAATAATTAAAAAATAAAATAAAACGTCCCTGAGATACCACTAGATACTTATAAATCTAGCAAAATGAGTAAGACAAAAAACTTCAATGGCTTGTCACCTTTAACCTGCCACAATTCAAGTAAAAAGTGGAAGAAAAAAAAAGACATCTATCAAAATTCAGCAATGACAAAAGGGAATGAGCCTGTATGTGCACTGCTAGGGTCAGGTGAATCGGGTGTTCTGTAGGGGATGTGGCCACACTGAACAAGGGTCATCAGATATGCCCATCCTATAACCTTGTAATGCCACCCTGGAAAATTTTATCTTGCAGAAACTACTCCATAGAAGGAGAAAGCAATGTGTGTTCAACATATGAAAATTGGGGCAGGCACCTGTACCCGATATCGGAGTGCCTGGGTTCAAGTCCTGGATCCACTTCTGATTTTAGCTCCCTGCTAATGCACACCTCGGGGGACAGCAGATGATGCTCAAGTTCTTGGGTCTCTGCCATTCACATGGGGACCTGGACTGAGTTCCAGGCTCCTGGCTTTGGTCTGGCCCAGCATTGGCTATTGAAGGCATTTGGGGAGTGAATCAGTGGGTGATAAATCTTTCTCAGTCTCTCTTGTTCTCTCTCCTTTTCAAAAAAAAATTACTAAACTTCAAAAAATTTAAAAGGAGGGGCCAGCACTGTGGCTAGCAGGTAAAGCCGCCGCCTGCAGTGCCAGCAATCCCATATGGGCGCTGGTTCACATCCCGGCTGCTCCACTTCCAATGCAACTCTCTGGTATGGCCTAGGAAAGCAGTATGGCCCAAGTCCTTGGGCCCCTGAACCTGTGTGGGAGACCTGAAAGAAGCTCCTGGTTCCTGGCTTTGGATCGGTGCAGCTCCAGCCATTGTGGCCAACTGGGGGGTGAACCAATGGATGGAAGACCTCTCTCTCTCTCCCTCTCTCTGCCTCTCCTTCTCTGTGTGTGTAACTCTGACTTTCAAATAAATAAATAAATCTTTTAAAAAATTTTAAAAGGAGCTGGCACCGCGGCTCACTAGGCTAATCCTCTGCCTTGCGGCGCCAGCACACCGGGTTCTAGTCCCGGTCGGGGCACCGGATTCTGTCCCGGTTGCCCCTCTTCCAGGCCAGCTCTCTGCTGTGGCCAGGGAGTGCAGTGGAGGATGACCCAAGTGCTTGGGCCCTGCGCCCCATGGGAGACCAGGATAAGCACCTGGCTCCTGCCATCGGATCAGCGCGGTGCGCCGGCCACAGCGCGCCGGCCATTGGAGGGTGAACCAACGGCAAAGGAAGACCTTTCTCTCTGTCTCTCTCTCTCACTGTCCACTCTGCCTGTCAAAATAAATAAATAAAATAAAATAAAATAAAATTTTAAAAGGAAAGAAAGTTATCTCAAATTTCTCTTAAAAGGGAGATGATTAAGTTTTTATGGAGCATTTTCCCAATAGAATGTCACCATGAAAAAGGATAAATCAAATATGGAAAAATCTGTGCAGGAAAACATTATATGAAAAAAAGAGACAAAATTATATACCCCCTGATGACAACCTAAGAATGCAGTTTGAGGCTGGAAACATCTCAAGAGAAGGAAACTAATATTTCTCTTTTTTTAAGGATTTATTTTATTCATTTGAAAGGCAGACTTATAGAGAAACAAGGAAGGAAAGAGATTTTCCGTCCTCTAGTTCACTCCCCAAATGGCCACAACAGCCAAGGCTGGGTCAGGCTGAAGCCAGGAGCCTGGAACTCCATCCAGGTCTCCTACAATGGTGGCAGGGACCCAAGGACTTGGGCCATCTTCCACTGCCTTTCCAGATGCATTAGCAGGAAGCTGGATTGGAAGTAGAGCAGCCAGGGCACAAACTGGTGCCCACATGATGCTAGTATAGCAGGTGACAGATTAACCCACTGCACCACAATGCTGGCCCAGGGATCTTCTGAGGCCACCGTGGCACAAGCAGAATGCTAGATACTCTCTATTCACAATCTTAAAGACCTTAGAGGGTAAGATGTGCCTTTACCACATTTCACAGTGGAAAAGCTGGACTCAGTCCAAATGTCTTGCTTATATCACAGATGTAATAACATGCAGAGGTAAGATTCCCTGTCCAGGGGCCAGCACTGTGGCATAGCAGGTAAAGCTGCCGCCTGCAGCGCTGGCATCCCATATGGGCGCCGGTTCAAATCCTGGCTGCTCCACTTCCAATCCAGCTCTCTGCTATGGCCTGGGAAAGCAGAGGAAGATGGCCCAAGTCCTTGGGCCCTTGCACCCACGTGGGAGACCCAGAAGAATCTTCTGGCTCCTGGCTTCAGATGGTCGTTGCGGCCATCTGGGGAGTGAACCAGCAGATGGAAGACCTCTCTCTGCCTCTCTGTAACTCTGTCTTTTGAATAAATAAATTAATTAAAGAAAGAGAGAGAGAAAGAGAAAGAGAGAGAGAGAGAGAGAGGGAAAGAAAGAAAGAAAGAGAGAGAGAGAGAGAGAGAGAGAGAGAGAAAGAAAGAAAGAAAGAAAGAAAGAAAGAAAGAAAGAAAGAAAGAAAGAAAGAAAGAAAGACTGACTCTGTCCAGGTCTATAAGACTTCAGGCCTATGCTGATTTTTCTCAGAGCTCCGAGCAGACGGGGGCCGTGTTTATATGAAACCACTCTGACTTAACGGTTTGCACAGAGGGAGCCCTCTGAGTGTGTTAGACCACCATGAGGGCATATGCGCTGTGCTGCCATCAGAAGGAGTGGTGCAGGTGGAGTCCCCACTTTGGGGCAGCAGCGGTGACAGGGAAATCATCCTTCTGAGCTGAGCTGAGCAGGTGTCAGTGAGCACAGGTTCAGCCCAAGAGAACTGGAAAGGAGAGGGGCACTGAAGGCCCCAGGTGCAAGTCCCTGCTGGTACAGCTGGGGAGGTCGTATCCGGGCTCACACAGGGCTGCCAGCAGCACCTGGGAGCCAAACAGCTGGAAAGGGTCTGAAAACACCGCAGGTGCATGCCGTGACGCTGAGTATGACCAGGTGCTATGGGTGCATGTGGTTTGTCCCTCAAGGGTCCATACCCTTGATGCCTGGTCCCCAGCATGGTGACATTGGAAGGTGACGGGACCTTGAAGAGGTGGAGCCTGATGGAAGTCAGGTCAATTAGCAGCCTGACCTCTAAAGGGATTAGGCTGGTTCTTGCTCGGTCTGGCTACTTCCTGAAAGAGCCTGTTAGAAAAGCCTCAGCCTCGTCCTCCCGGGTCCCTCTCTTGCTCCCTGTCTGGTTTCAGTTCCCTCACTCCCCACACATGGGCTCCCTCGACTGCCATCTCTCTTGACGTGATGCAGCCAAGGAAGGACCCCTGATGCCAGGGCCATGCCTTTGAACCTCCAGAACTGTGTCAGATAAACCTCTTTGCTTTGCAAAGCCAGCCTGTCTTGGGCATTTCATTATAGCAACGAAAAGCTGAGTGACACACCAGGCTCTCACGGCGGCATCTGACTGCCGGTGACAACGGGGAGACAAGTCTGAGAAGGTGGATGCCCCAGATCTAACTCCAGGAAGACAGAAAGGAAGCCCTGGAGAGAGTCGGCAAAGAGCTGCCCTGGTCTGGGACAGAGCTGGCTGCTTGTGAGAACTTCCTGATGATTCAGACTGGGGAGGGTGATGGGGGACTGAAGGAGGAGAGAGAAGAGCCTCAGAGGTGGCTAACGAATGGGTAGGATCAGGCTGAGAGCAGGGACCCCCAGGGATTCGTGCGCAGCATGGTGCCCCAAGGGGCAAGGTGGTTCCAGGCGGAGGAGACGCCAGCCTACCTGATGCAGATAGATAGCAGGCATGACGCAATCCCTCAGGCTCTACGGCCAGGTGGGTGGGTCTGCTGGGCAGTGCTATAGGCCTCCCTCCCCTGACTGGCTCCAGGTCTCTGGAGCTTACTTATGAAATCAGCCGGAACCACCCCAGCTGTAGTGCCTGCCTCTGTGGTCTCTCTCTAGGACGGATGCTGTTGGCACTCTCAGCCCAACAGAGCTGGCTCCAGGGAGCAGGCCCAGGCTCATCTTTGCCACAGCTCCCTCTCCACGCAGCACAGCCTTCTCATCCATCTGCCCTTGGACAACAGCTCATCGATGCCTTTGTCTTCCTGGATCTCTGCCAAGTCTCTTGGATCCTTCTAGAAGGTGGGAGACCAGACTTGCAGGCAGTGTCTCAGGATCAGACAAGCCATGGCTTGAATGTAAGGGCCAGAGAATCCTATGCTCTGCCTGGCTGGGCTGTAGCTCTGCAGGGAACAACCCCAAAGCCAGAGTATTTATCTCTCCACCATGCTGGAGGAGAGATACTTCAAGGACCCTAAAAGGCAACCGGAAATCTGTTCAAAGAGCTAGAAAATTGGAGTGTTAAGGGGTTGAATGTGTCCCTCAAAATGCATATGTTGAAGCCCTAACCCCCAGTATCTGTAGCTTTCCCAGCACGGGGACATAGCAGTGACCTACTTGGAAACAGAGTCTTTGTAGATGTAAGTAAGATGTGAATTGAGATGGAACGTGATGGCTCCCTCACTTGTTAGGACCAGTGGCCTCCTAAGAGCAGCACACAGAGACAGACACGCATGCAGAGAAGGCCAAAGACACAAAGCAGGAGCCAGCACATGATGACAGGCAGAAACGGGAATTATGCAGCTGCAGGCCAAGGAGACCACCAGAAGCCAGGAGAGCGCGCAGTGCCCTGGTCAGCACCCCGGTTTAGGGTTCCAGGGCTTCTGAACTGTGGCTTAAGCCTTAGGTCGTCATGGCGGCCTTCACAAAACAATGCAGAGAGTGATTACCACGCATCTCATGAATGGTGGGGGCAGAGGGAAGTGTGGGACCAAAGGTAAGCGGCGGCAGACTCTGTGACTGGGGTTGTCTTATGTCCTAAGTCTTCCATGGATTATTCAAGTTTAAACTGCACAGGTGGAGTCAGTGCTTAGCCAGGTGGTTCAGATGCTGGTGTCCAACATAGAGTTTGAGTCCCAGCTCTGACTCCTGACTCCAGCTTCCTGCTAGTGGAGATCCTGGGAGGCAGCAGTGATGGCTCAAGTAACTGGGTTCTTGCCACTCATATGGGAAACTTGATGAGCTCCCAGTTCCCGGCTCCAGCCTCAGTCCAGCCCCAGCTGTCGCAGGCATTTGGGGATTGAACCAGTAGATCGAGGAGCTCCCTCTCTTCCTCTTAAATCAATTGATTAATTTAATTAAAAATATTTTGTACATTCCTGAAAATTATCATGGGCAACTCTGGTCAAAAATAAAATAGTAGGGGCCAGGCATCTGGCCTAGCTGCTAAGGCCCTGGTTGGGGCATCTGTATCCCATATATGAGTGCCTGGGTTCATGTCCCAGCCCTGTTTCCAATGCCCACCTCCAGCCCATGTGCACCTTGGGAAGTGTCAGATGATGACTCAAGTACTTGGGTCCCTGCCACCCATGTGGGAGACTTGGATTGACTTCCTAGCTCCCAGCTTCAGTCTAGCCCAGTCCTAACTGGTGCAGGCATTTGGGGAATTAACAATGGATGAGGGCTGTCTCTGTCTCAAATAAAGAAGTTAACTAACTTAAAAGCCCGTAGTAGCACATGAATTTTCCCAAATACGATTTAGAGATGGGCTTTATCGGGAATGACGATCCCCCTCCAACCCAGAGTCTACGTGTCAGTAGGCTCACTGTTGGGTTCTCCCCACACCCCAGCCCAAAGTCCTCAGAAGGAAAATGCCAATCTCATGGTGAGAATGACCCAGCTGTTCAGCAGAAATAATTCGCACGCAGTTAATAGTTAACCCAGGGCTCATTTCCTGACAGCTGTATATCAGCAGCAGGACAAGTGAGGAAAATAAACTGATACTCGGTCTTACTTTCTAAAGGTTCTATCAAGAGAAACCTTTGGGGGCTGGCATTGTGGTGCAGGGGGTTAAGCTGCTGCTTGCGATGCCAGTGTCTCATATCAGAGCATAGGCTGGAGTCCCAGCTGCTCTGCTTCTGATTCAGCTCCCTGTTAATGTGCCTGGGAAAAGACAGCCCGAGAGCTTGAGCCCCTGCCACCCAACGTGGGAGACCCAGATGGAGTTTCTGGCTCTTGGTTTCAGTCTGGCCCAGGCCCAGCCATTGTAGCCATTTGGGGAGTGAACCAGTGGATGGAAGATTCTCTGTCTCTTGCTCTTTCTGTCACTCTGCCTTTCAAATATATAAATAAAACATCAAAAGAGAGAGAGAGACCTTATACCAGTTAGTGTTCATGGTGAAAATTGGGAGGGAAATCTTTAAATCATTTGTACCTGAAGCAATGTGTAACCATAGGAAGCCACCTGCCCTCCTTGCAAACCAGGCACCATTTGCTGCCCTATCAGGAGCTTTGCTGCTGAGACAAGCTTCTTGGTTTGCCAAATCCTAGAACGTTCTGTTGTCCACAATGAAATGGAAAGTAACAAGGCAACACTGGTTTATAAATAGTGATTAGTAGTGAAACTTTGTTTCACGGACATATCAAGGCATCATAATATTTGCCAGCCCTTAAAAATGATCAGAGGGGTGGGCATTTGGCACAGTGGTTAAGACGCCACATGGGAGGCCCACATTCCATATTCGAGTGCCTGGGTTCAAGTCCTAGCTCTGCTTCCCATGCATGCTTCCTGCTAATGTGCGCCCTTGGAAGCAGCAGGTGATGGCCCAAGTGCTCGGGTCCCACATGGGAGATCTGAATTGAATCCCCAACACCTGGCTATGGCCTGGTCCAGCCCCATCAGTTATGGGCACTTGGGGAGTAAACCAGCAGATGGGAGATCTCTGTCTTTCTTGTCTCTGCCTCTCCCTTTCCTCCTTTCAAATAAAATAGATAAATAAAAATTTTTAAAGAAGCAGACACATTAAAAATCCCTAACAGAGTGCAGGAGTTGCAAGAGATGTCAAGAGTTGGTCATCTCCTCCCTCCCCACCCCCACTCGCACCCCCACCCCCTTACTCCCTCCTGCTCGCTTCTCATACCGCACAGATGAAGCAGGTGTCATGCCAGGTATGCCCCAGCGCTTCGATGAACTTGTCACCAGCCTCCACAGGGAAATCGCAGCCATGACACTTGGTGCTGAACAGATTGATATAGTCTGCAAAGAAAGGCAGAGTGAGGAGCAGGCTCCCAGGCAGGCAGGGAGGAGCAGCCCAGCCACACGGACCCAAGGCCAGGACACCCCCCAGTCAAAGGCTGGGGCCCAGTGAGTGAAGCCCAATGAGTGGTTTGGCATCTCACAGACAAAAAACTCTGTTATAGGACTGATTTCTCTCCCCTGTTCCCAATCATCTGCCCTGGAGTTAGTCACCCCCTTGTGCTGGTGCAGAAAGAAGGGCTGGGCTCAACCCCGGCTCGGTGAAGGAATTGTTCAAAACCAGGCCACGTCATCTAACTTCTCAGGGCCTCGATGTGCCCGTCTTATCATGAGAATAACTACAGAACCAGACCCGCGGAGCAGGTGGAATCGGATAATGTGCCTGAAGTGCTCGGCGCACACCAGCAAGCCCGTTGGTTCCTCTCTGAAAGTCTTCCCAAGGAATGAAAGGACGGCGGGGAGCTGGGATTCGAGTGCCTACTGCTTCTTGGTTAATCCTCACAGCAGCTCTGTGGAGAGAGGACCGGCCCACCGGAAAGACGAGAAAACTCGCTGGGGAGGCTCCATCACTCTAGATAGCAGGAGCAGCGGCAGGCCTGGGGGACTCCGGAGTTCATCTTCCGCGCAGGACTGTATGCTGTCTCCAGCTCCTCATCTACTTGCCACTGGGCTTTGAAAAGCTGCACTTGCATCTTGCTTACTTTTTCCAATGTACGGCTTCTCCTCTTAGCTTATACTGTATCATGACAGAGTACCTAAGTTCTTCACCAGGCACAAGTGCATCACCTCCCCGGAGCTGAGAAAACAGGGTTGACTCCTTCAGGAAGTCGCTGCGGGGGTCCGGCTCGGTCTGTCCAAGTGTACTAGAGTGCAATGCACCCCCACTCACTTCTCTGTCATTGCTCCTGAGCAGTCCCTCTCACACCTGTGCTCTCTCTTACACTTCCACGCCTCTGTATAAACCACCTTTTGGGCTTGGAAAACTCTCCCCACTTTTTCTACCAGGATCTCTGCAGTCTTTTGGGTTTTGGGCCTGGCTTCTTTCTGGGGAATACTCATCCCCCCACCTCAACCAGGAGAGAAGAGATGGCCTTCCTGAGGGCTTCCCTTTCCTTCCTTCCTCTCTTCCTTCCGCCCATCCTTCCTTCCGTCCATTCATACCTCCTTCCTTCCTTCTTTTCTTCCATCCATTCACCCACACACTCATCCATCCATTGATCTACCCATCATCCACCTATCCACCCATCCACCCATCTACCCACCCATCCATCCACCCATCCACCCATCCATCATCCATCCATCCACCCACCCATCCATCCACCCACCCATCCATCCATCCACCCACCCATCCATCCATCCACCATCCATCCACCTACCCATCCATCCACCCACCCACCCATCCACCCACCCATCCATCCATCCACCCATCCATCCACCCACTCACCCATCCATCTACCCATCCTCCCATCCATCCACCCATCCACCATCCACCCATCCATCCATCCATCCATCTACCCACCCATCCATCCACCCATCCATCTACCCATCCACCCATCCATCCACCAATCCACCATCCACCCATCCATCCATCCATCCATCTACCCACCCATCCATCCACCCATCCGTCCATCCATCCATCCACCCACCCATCCACCCATCCACCCATCCACCCATCCATCTATCCATCCACCCATCCACCCATCCACCCATCCATCTATCCATCCATCCACCCATCCATCCACCCATCCATGCACCCATCCATGCACCCATCCATCCATCCACCCATCCACCCATCCATCCACCCACCCATCTACCTACCCACCCATCCATCCATCCACCCACCCATCTACCTACCCACCCATCCATCCATCCACCATCCACCATCCACCCATCCATCTTTCCTTCCTTCCACTCACTCATTCATCCACCCACCTACCACCCTGTCTCGCTTGCTTGCTTCCTTCTTCCTTTCCTCTATCCACCCAGCCACCCATTTGTCAATATCCACTCCGCCACCCACCATCTCTTGACTGTTCATGTACATGCTACATGAGAGATTTGCTCAAGGATATTGAGGGTAGAGGCCCTGTCATGACTGGCACACGTTCAACACATATTTGACAGGTACAAGATGAATGAGAACAAAGAAATGTTTAAAACAATCTTAGTAAATAGTGATTCCTTCTCCTGCTGGTTTTCCACAGATTAAAACTTTATAATGGCTTGAATATTTTTCTGGAATGTTTAGTCTCATCCTCTGGTTGATCTTTCTGTTTAAACTTGATTCTGTATGATCTGGACAATTGTCACTTTGTTTAAAAGTTGGTAGCACAACCTGCCACCCACGTGGAAGACACAGATGAATTTCTGGCTCCCGGCTTCTGTCTGGCTCAGCCCTGGCTATTGTAGGAACTTGGTGGGGAGTAAATCAGCAGATGAAAGATTTTTCTCTCTGTCTCTCTCACACTCTGCCTTTCAAATAAATAAACAAGCAAATGTTAAAAAAAAAACTGTTAGCACAAGCCTGACCCTGATATATGTTTTTAAAGTTGCTATTTTTACTCCATTTATTCTACAAAAGGAGAATGCATCTGGTGTTGCGTTAAGCCAGTGCGTGGGCTTTTCCCACCAGGAACATAATCTAGCTCCTTGTTTATTTATTTCTTCCTTTATTTCTCCCTGTAGGTCTTTATAATTTTCTTTGACTAACTCTCTTATGTCCCACATTGAATTAATACCCTTGTATTTAATGGATTTTATTGCTATTGTAAAAGATTTTCCATCTATCAGGTCACAGACGCTCTGTCTGAAAGAGCGCTCGGTGTTTTTCTAGAGCAATGGTTCTCAAACCTTGGAATCCCGTGGAGGGTTTCTCAAGACCCAGCTGCTGACCTCCACACCCTGAGTTTCTGATTCCCTAGTTCTGGGGTGGGGCCTAAAGAGTTGCATTTCTAACCAGTTCTCAGGTGATGTGGATGCTGCTTGTCCTGTCCACACTTTCAGAAACGTTTCTCATCGCAAACCTAACTGGGTATCAAAGTCACCCGGGCAGGGCAAGATGCCCCTACAAAATTCTGCTTCTATAGATCGAGAATAGGTCTGGGAATTTATCTCCTCTCTCACTTTCAAAGCTCCCTGGGTAATTGAGATGCCCTGGCAGGCTTGGGAACTGCTGGGTGCAGGTCCAGATGTGAGAGCCTGACCCTCCCACCTCTCTTATTTGCATGAAGATCTTAGATTAAAATGTCAGCTCATTTCTTGCAGCCAACTTAAGTCCTTCTGAGCCTAGATGCTATCACTCTGGCTCAGTCTGCAGATTTAAAAGGACTCCCTTCTGCACCTTTCATATTAGTGATAAAAATGATATGATACAGGAACCAGTAACAAATGTTGGCAAGGTGTGGAGAAATTGGAACTCTTGTGTCTTGTTGAAATGAAATGATGCAACCACTATGGAAAATGGTTCAGTTATCTTGAAAAGTCAAAAAAACAGAGCTGCAAGAAGAGCTAGAAATCCTATTCTGGATATGTACCCATAAGAACTGAAAGTAGGGTCTTAAAGAGATATTTGGGGGGCCGGCGCTGTGGTGTAGTGGGTAAAGCCACCACCTGCAGTGCTGGCATCCCATATGGGCTCTGGTTCAAGTCCTGGCTGCTCCACTTCCAATCCAGCTCTCTGCTATGGCCTGGAAAAGCAGTGGAAGATGACCCAAGTGCTTGGGCCCTTGCACCCGCGTAGGAGACCTGGAAGAAGCTCCTGGCTCCTGGCTTCAGATTGGCGCAGCTCTGGCCATTGTGGCCAATTGGGGAGTGAACCAGCGAATGGAAGACCCCTCTCTCTCTCTTTCTCTCTCTCTCTCTGCCTCTCCTTCTCTCTGTGTGTAACTCTGACTTTCAAGTGAATAGATAAATCTTTTTTAAAAAATAAGCCTTTCGCCGGCGCCGCGGCTCACTAGGCTAATCCTCCGCCTAGCGGCGCCGGCACACCGGGTTCTAGTCCCGGTCGGGGCGCCGGATTCTGTCCCGGTTGCCCCTCTTCCAGGCCAGCTCTCTGCTGTGGCCAGGGAGTGCAGTGGAGGATGGCCCAGGTGCTTGGGCCCTGCACCCCATGGGAGACCAGGAAAAGCACCTGGCTCCTGGCTCCTGCCATCGGATCAGCGCGGTGCGCCGGCCGCAGCGCGCCGGCCGCGGTGGCCATTGGAGGGTGGACCAACGGCAAAGGAAGACCTTTCTCTCTGTCTCTCTCTCTCACTGTCCACTCTGCCTGTCAAAAATAAAAAATAAAAAATAAAATAAGCCTTTCTTCTGTATAAATTACCCAATCTCGGCAGTTCTGTTAGAGCGACAGAAGGTAGGCTAGGGCAGGGTATCACTAGGCCATCCCCTGCCTGCGCTTTCTTACTCAAAATGTCATTTCTGAGAAGCTTGATTGTTTTTAGGGGGTGCTCGAGAGAGAGGAGGTGGCGATGTTGGACATCTGTTATTCTTTCATTAAGCTTCAGACACCAACTGTGGCTCATGGCAAGCGATGGGAATTCCACAGTGCTTTTAGCAAATGACTAACAGCAACCTGTGTTGACAGACTAGCACTTTCGTTAATTGCAATCAACACAATATACTCATAAGACAGTGTTACCTTCTCCCTTTTACAGATATGTAAACTGAGGCACAGAGTGACTAAGTGACTTGTTTCAAGTCATTCAATTAACTTTGGAGCTAAAGAGAAAATTCACCAGTACAAGAACCCAAGAAATTTCTGTTGTAGTTTACTATATATAAGGAGGAGAAAGTTTTATTTTGTCTTGCTTTTTCCCTTGAGGAAATGGAATGGCTCCTCCTTTCTGATTTATTTGAGGTTTATTTATTGGGGCTGGCATTGCGGCACAGCTGGTTAAGCCACCACTTGCGACACCAGCATCTCATATTGGAACACAGGTTTGAGTTCCAGCTGCTCTGCTTCCAATCCAGCTCCTTGCTAACGTGCCTGGGAAGGCAGAGGATGAAGATCCAAGTGGTTGGGTCCCTGGCACCCACGTGGGAGATCAGAATGGAGTTCCCAACTTCTGGCTTCAGACTGACCCAGCATTGGCTGTTGTGACCATTTGGGGAGTGAACCAGCAGATTTGTTTATTTGAAAGGCAAAATGTCAGGGAGAAAGAGAAAAGAAGAATAGATATTGCATCTACTGGGTCACTGCACAAATGGCCAAAATAGCCAGGGCTGAACCAGGCTGAAGCCAGGATCTAGACATGCCATCCAGGTCTCCAACGTGGGTGGCAGAAGCCAAGTACTTGTGCCATCATCTCTGCCTCCAAGGTGCATTAGTAGGAAGTTGGATCTGCACTGGAGGTGGCACCCAATCCCAGGCATTCTGGTGTGGACCTAGGATGCAGGCGTCCCAGGCAGTGGCTTAACCCACTGCTCCACAACACTCACTCCTCCGTTCTGAATTTAAAGTAAACTGTGTTTCTCTTTCTGACCTCAACTTCGTTCCCCAGACACTGCAAACTGTCAGTCTTCATACTCAGCTGCTCACTTTCCCTCTGCTGATTTCCCCTGTGTTGGAGTTGCCTGGGCCCCTTCTGAAAGAGGGAGGCTGTGAACACAGGGCTGCGTGAGAGGCCGATGCTCAGCACCCCCAACTCTCTGAATTGACAGTGATTTACCCCGCAGTATCAGACACCAGCCAGCATGGAAGGGTCCAGAGAAACCCTCAATTCAGGGAGTGACAGGAATCTAACCTACAGAACCATGCATTCTGACCAATACAGCAGGAGCAGGGTTGGGGGACTTTCAGGCACAGGCTGCTTTACACACGTGCTTGCCACGGCTCTGTAAGGCAGGTGCTCACCAGGGAGGAGCATGAGGTTCAGAGACGTTCAGTAACTCATGCAGGGCTGCAAAGCCAGCCAGAAGAGGAGCTCAGAATAGGACCTAGGACCGTGGCTTTTCCGAGTAGACCCGGTGGTCTCTGATCAAAATGTTGCAAAAGGTTCCCGGAGCCATTGTAAGATGCCAACTTGTGATCCATGTAAGCCCTAAGCCAGAGACTCTGCCCCCCATCCCAGGAAAGGGACTCAAGGGAGCAGGGGACCTAGTTAACTTACAGCATGTAACAAAAACAAGAATAAACCCCTCTTCCGGAAACAAAGGGCTTCTGGGCCGAATGGGTGCGGCTGGATCCAGGCGGGGGTCCCCCCTCACCAACTCCACCCCCACCCCCGTCACTACAGGGCTTCTCCCTGTTCCTACCTTTCTCGCAGTAGGGCTCCCCGTCTTCCATGTGGAAGAGGCTGTTCCCAAAAGGCTTCTTGCATGCCGCACACACAAAGCAGGTGGTGTGCCATGTTTGCCGCAGGGCGTGCATCACTTCCTGGGGAAAGAGCCTGCGCTCAGGACAGAAAGGAGGGCCTCCCCCTCCAGGCCCTGGCCACCACCTGAGTCTCCCACGAGGGAGAGGACCTGGGCATGCTGAGAAAAGGCCCAGGGGCAGCAGAGGACTGGCCACGTGCCAGGTTCCATGCCTTCTCACAAAAGCTGTCATCCCTGGTCCTCCCATAAACCTCAGGCGAGAGGTCCAGCTTACTCCTGCCATTTGACCAAAGGGGCACGGAGGGGCAAGGCCGCATTCAGGTGAGTGGTGAGGTCAGGCCCATGAAGCAATAACTCGCTCTGCAGACATCTCACAAGCCATGTGGTGCAGGCATATAATCATCTCTTGCTTCAAGTTCATTTGATCCCTGGCTCTTTGGAGGCAGAACGACTCCCTTCTAAGGACAGAGCCCGAGTTGCTTTCTCTCTGTTCTTGGCCTCCTAATGGGAACTCACAATCCTGGGGGAGGAGGAGAAGCTGGTTGGGGGAGATGGGCAAAGATGAGGGTCAGAGTCGCTTACCCCCATGATCTTGGCATTGCACTTGGCGCAGAGTGGGGCAAAGAACTGCTCATAACACCGCTCACAGTAAACGTTGTTCTGCTCCTCCACAAAGCACACGTCTGCCAGGGAGGTCTTGCAGTAGGCACAGTTGAACTCCTCCGGGTGCCAGGAGCGGCCCATGGCTACGAGGAAAGGGCCCCTAGAGAAGCAGAGGGCAGCCGTGAACAAGGCAGCTCCAAACCCTGGGAGCAGGTATTTCAAGAACCCCAGCAGTGTTCACGCGTAACACCGAGTAACTCTGACATCGTGACTGTTCAGTGCAGTGCTGTGAGGGTCCGAGAAAGCTCCCTGCAGAAAAGCGTTCCCTGTTGCATCATAGGAAAGAGAACGAGGAAACAAGTCCCACCTGTCCATGGCAGGTGACGCATGAACATGCAGAGGATTAAGTCACCCCCTGCCAACGCTGGCATCCTTTATGAGCACCAGTTCCAATCCCACTAATGTGCCTGGGAAAGCAGTGGATGATGGCCCAAGCACTTGGGGCCTTGCCACCCATGTGGGAGACCCGGATGGAGATCCAGGCTCCTGGTTTCAGTGGCTCAGCCCTAGCCACTGAAGCCATTTGGGGAGTAAACCAGCAGATGGAAGATCTGTCTATATATAACTCTGCCTTTCAAATGAATAAATCTTAAAAAGAATGATGCTGACAGCTAACACTGATTACATGTTTATCTGTGCCAGGCACAATGCAAGAACTGTGCATTTGTTAACGTGTTTCACCCTCCCAACAACCCTAAGAAGTGGGTGCTATGATGGTGCCCATTTTCAGGCAAGGAAACTGAGACTCTGCATGGTTAAGTAGCTCATCCGAGGCCACAGGGCTGGTAAGTGGGGGACCCGGACACAAACCAGAGTCTAGTTGTAGGTCATGTAGTTGTAGGGATGGTGAGCAAATTTTTTGTATCCTCGCTTTTACTTTTCTGCATTGTCTATTTCTTCTTTAATGAGGATGTGCTACTTTCATTTTAAATAAACATATTTTCCGTGTACCTATGAGCTCATCACATACACACACACACACAGTATGCAAACAAGCACTGTCCACGACTGCTGGCTTCTAAGCATGAAGTGACTTGCTTTCATTCCAGTGTGGCTGATACCCACCAAGGCTCTGGGGCCACACAGGCCTATCTCCAAGAAAGACCCAGTAGCCACTCTAAAGGAAAGCTGGGTCAAAACCCATGGTGTCAGCCAGCTTGCAACATGTCCCATAAGCCTCCAGATTCCCAGCACCCGGCCTTAGCCCAAGGGGTAGCTCCTGGCATAGGTACCATACTGGAGTTTTCCCAACTGACCTCATGGGGCCCTCCCAACCCCGCAGGGACATGGGCCTCACGTGGGTGGCCTGACCCCTTAAGCTCAGAGAGGTCAGCCCAGACAGTGCAGGAGGGACATGCCTGCAGCTCCCTCCTGAATCCTGTACCTCCCCTCCCTCTCTGCCATGGGCGAGCATCCACACCCCTGCCTTCCCCACGTCACCCAGGACACAGCAGGACATACCGGATGATGCTGTTGCAGTGGCCACAGAGTGGAGTTCGGCTGCTGGCTGGGAAGCGCTCAGCCCTCTGGACGGTGCCCCTGGCGAGAGGGGACACCTGGGGCCCTGCCGGGGTGTAGGCTGGGGCCCCCCGTGGCAGGGTCTGCTTGCTGACAGTGGTAGTGGTCTTGCCAGGGGCGAACTTCTGAGAGAAGCTGTCATCTGTCACCCAGGGGGGCCGGCTGGTAGCTTCCGTGGGACCCCCACTGTAGGCCGCTGAGGGTGAAGGGTTATAGTTGGGGGCAGGTGAGGGGGTGTAGGTGGGTGCTGGGGAAGGGGAGTAGGTGGGGGCAGGGGAGGGGGTATAGGAAGGGGCAGGTGAAGGAGTGTAGGGGGCTGGACTGTAACTGGCTCCTGGCGACGGGCTGTAGGTAGGTGCAGGCACTGCAAACCAAAAAGACCAGAAGAAAAATGCATCAGGAATCCATACCCCCCACTTCTTCTTCCCCCAGATAGAGCTGCAAAGAGCAGTAGGATTCCAGTGTTTCAGGGAGACACGTCCCTGAACTTCTGGGTGTCCAGGGATGGGGAAGATCAGGTGCAGGCCTGCCCAGGGAGGAAGCGGGCTTGGAGGAAGGGAGGGGAGGCTGGGCGACGCAGCTATACACATCCATGTGGGCAGGGCTGCCTGCCCCCGGCCTGCAGGAGAGGGGAGTGGGTGGGAGTGGGAGTGGGTCAGTTCGGCCTTGACTGGAGGATGCTCTGCAGTCGCTCTCTGACCAGTGATTTGTCCCAGAAATGCATTTGCTGGGCCTGGATCTAGGCCAGATGTGGGGACCAAGCAGCTGGCCCCCCACAACTGGGGTTTCAGGTTCAGGTTTAGCTACCATCACTTTCTTGAATCATACAGGTTGACTCGATTTGCATGGGGTTGAGGGTGGGGGGGGGTTGTGGTGGTAGTGGTGCAGGTTCCATCTTGGTTTGATCAGGGAGCTAGCCTGGGTGGAGACACTGCGTCTGGGGGAACCCTGCTTCCCCATATCCCCTTGGTAGACACCGACAGTGTATCTGAGCGACCGCCTGAGGCTGCTGTGGAAGCCAGGGCTGGGTCCCTCCTGCTACTTGAGAGAGGAAGCTCTTTTGGGGATCCCAGGACAGAACGGGTGCTGCAGCCGCTAACCAGAGCCCTCTCAGATCTGGGTCCTCAAAACCCAACTTTCTGAACACTCTGCCGCCTCCCAGTGTGAGGCCAGCTGGGCAGACCCCGCTGCTCCCCCCACCCCGCTCATCACCCAGCCGGCCTCCTCCTCCATCGCAGCAGGTGCCAGCAGCCCCGCCCCAGCCCACAGCTTCCAAAGGAGCCCTCCTTCTCCCTCCCTGGGGAAGCACGGGGGCAGCTTCCCACCCCTGCCCCTTAGCCTGGCCTGGGCATGTGGACTGTGCCAAGGCAGCCCCTACTGGGCCTTCCTGAGGAGGAAAGCCCTTCTGCAGGGCTCAAGACCGCGGCCCTACCTGTCGTCTCCCTCTGGGTGACCCTTGGCCTGCTGCTCCAACTCTGTACTTTCTGTTCCTAGTTGACTCACGCTTCAGAGCTGGGAATCACGGGTCTGGGGGTGTGAAGGGGAAAAACCCTCCCCAGCCCTGCCCCGGAGCCACCCTAGGCCAGAGGTGAAACCTTCTCCCTAAGGAATCTTCCTCGCACTTACTAATGGGTGGGCTAGGCACATAATGGATCGTCTGAGTCAGTCCTCACATTATCCCCTTCACCTGTGAGGTCACTGGGGCTCAGAGCCAGGAAGGGGCAGCCTGGGACTCTCCAAGCATTCTCTCCAGCTCCCAGCTGCCCCTGTAAAGAAACCCCCATGCACCATGTCATCAAGGGGTCACCATCAACAGGAGCCCCCATTCCCAGGCATGCAGCACAGTCGTACCGGCTGTATACACTCAGGCAAGTACTGCAGCCTCTCCAGGCCTCAGTTCCCTGAGGCAACAATAATTCTTAGGACCTCGCAGGGTTATTATGAGGATGAAGGGGAAATGAGAAACACAGTGCTGGGGTGAATGTTGTGGCACAGCAATTGAAGCCATCGCTTGCGACCCCTGCAGCCCATACAGGAGTGCCTGGCTTCTGTCCCAACTTCCCTGGCTTCCCACCCAACTTCCTGCTAATGCACACCCTGGCAGGCGGCAAGCAGATGATGGCCCAAGTACTTGAGTCCCTGCCAGCCATTCCAGAGATCCAGATGGAGTTCCTGGTTCCTAGCTTTGGCCTGATTCAGCCCTGACTCTTATAAGCATTTGGGGGAGTGAACCAGTGGATGGAAGATCTCTCTCTCTCTCTCTCCTCTGTCATTCTTCCTTTCAAATAAAAACATTTTTAAATTAATATATATACATATATGTGTATATAATATATACATATAATATATAAAGTGCCGATCCTAGTACCTGGCATAATGTGTCGCTAAATGTGAGTGGGGTTGGTAAAGCTGCCAGCTCACCCCAGGGCCTGGTGGTCACCAGGTAGACTGTGGGAGAGGGGTGGGATGTGACACCCTCAAGTCAGATAACTCAACACTGATGGAATGTATGACACCCCTGCCCGCCCACAGGGTGTGGTGGGGACTGACTGGAGTGACATAGTGCATGCATTTTGTAAAGCTGTGAAACCCCATTTTGAAGTGTCAACGGTTTCGCCCTCACTAAGAACCTGGCACAGCTCCCTAGTGCTCACAGCAGAAGCAGAGGGTCTTAAACTGCTGGGGCAGGGGTAATTCTGGGAACTGAAAGGACTGGGGATAGTGGGAGGTGGCCCAGAACAGCTTCCCCCTCCTTGCTACAGATCAAGGGGACTTTTGACGTTTCTCAGTGAGGCGCAGTTCTCCGCAAAAAAAGGATTAAGAACAAACACCCTAATCCTGCGCTGTCTAATCCACAGCCCTTTGTGGCTGCTGAGCTCTTGAAATGCGGTTAGTGCTATGAAGTGTGAAATGCATACCGCACAGTGAAGACTCAGCACCAGACAGGAATATAAAACATCTCATTAGTAATGATTTTACACTGATCAGACGTGGAAGTGATATTTTGAATATATTGGGTTAAATAAAAACACATGAAAAGTTCATGGTCTGAGCTTTCTTTTGCTTTTAAGAAATATGGCAGGGCGGCCGGCGCCGCAGCTCACTTGGCTAATCCTCCGCCTGTGGCGCTGGCACACCGGGTTCTAGTCCCGGTCGGGGCACCGGATTCTGTCCCAGTTGCCCCTCTTCCAGGCCAGCTCTCTGCTGTGGCCAGGGAGTGCAGTGGAGGATGGCCCAAGTACTTGGGCCCTGCACCCCATGGGAGACCAGGATAAGTACCTGGCTCCTGCCATCGGATCAGCGCGGTGCGCTGGCTGCAGCGCGCCGGCCGCGGTGGCCATTGGAGGGTGAACCAACGGCAAAGGAAGACCTTTCTCTCTCTCTGTCTCTCTCTCTCACTGTCCACTCTGCCTGTCAAAAATAAATAAATAAAATAAAATAAATATGGCAGGGCTGGCGCCGTGGCGAAGCGGATAAAGGCACCGGTATCTCATATGCACGCAGGTTCGAGTCCAGGCTGCTCCACTTCCAGTCCCGCTCCCTGCCAACGGCCTGGAAAAGCAGCAGAGGATGGCCCAAGTGCTTGGGGCCTTGCACCCAGTTGGGAGACCCAGAAGAAGCTCCTGGCTCTGGATGGGCCCGGCTTCAGCCGTTGCTGCCATTTGAGGAGTGAAACAGATCTGACTCTCTGTGTCTCTGTCACTCTGCCTTTCAAATAAATAATCTTTTTTAAAAAATAAAGAATTTTAAAAATATGGCCTCTGGACCATTTCTTTCTAATCAACACGGTGGCTACTGAGCAGCGACAGCCCACACACTTCAGCCCCTCTGTGGGCTTCACCACACCTACTATTTGCAAGCGCATTTCACAGATGTGGAGCTAGGGCCAGCAGAGGCGAAGTGACCGCCTCAGAGCCGTCCACAGGGATCTGTAGCTGGAACGGGAGTCCAGGCAGCGGCGCCCGTCCAAGTCTCTGCCTAACCACTCCCCGGGCCAGCAGGACAGACTTGAGGTGGCCCCTTGCAAATTGCTGGCCCTGCCCACCTCGCCTCCCAGGTCCACTCCCCTGTCCTAACACCAAGGTCTGCCAGGGACAGGCCGGAATCCCGGATTGGCTGCTTCCTGGCCCGGCGCTGTACCCACCCGAGCTGGGCCTTCCCCACCTTGTGAGGCCCGGCCCCCTAGGCCCCCAGCATGGGTCGTGCGAGCCCCTCTCGCGGAGCCCCGGGGCTGTTGCTATTTCTGCGTGACGGAATGAAGCCCGTCCAAATTAGAAGGCGATATTTCATCTCTAATTAGCAAGTTCAAAAGGCCCCTATCGCACTCGGCGGGCTCGGCAATGTGTAATTAAACAAGGTGATTTCTGACTCACTCCCGGGCCCGGCCCGCGGGCCGACGTGGCCGCCCCGCGCGCAGAGGCCCCGCCACCCGCGGCGAGGCTGGCCCGGCCCCCGCGCCGCCGCCGCCCGCCCATCCCTCCCGGGCCCCAGGTGTCGCGGGGAGCGGCCGCCCCGGCCCGGCGCCAGCGATAAGACCCGTGCCGCGCACGCCACCCTCAGCCCGGAGGAGGCCCCGCGGGGAGCGGCGGCCGGGCGCTCCGGGCCGCGCTGAGGGGACCGTGTGGCCTCCAAGGGCGGCGGAGGGGAAGGCGCCGGGCGCAGAGCCGGCGCTCGGGCCTCCCCGGGCGAGGGAGGTGGAGGCAGGCCGCCCCCTTCCCTGCAGGCAGGAATGAGTTAACGTCTGCGCGGCCTGGGAACGGCGCGGAGGCCCGCGGCTCCGGCACGTCTCGCCCGCCTGGGGAGGAGGAGGCCAAAGGCGCAGGGCGGGCCCGGCCGCGCACCCCGGAGCAGTGCCGCCCCCTGGCGGGCCTGCCGAGCACAGCCCGGCGGCACGGGCGGACGCGCCCCGGAAGGGCCTACCCCGGGCCAGGCCCAACGGAAATGAATGGCTTCCGAGGCGACGAATCCACACCGCTTTCCACCCTCCCTGCCGTGCGCGCGGTCTGCCCTTGGCGCCCGCTGGCACCCGTGGAGGTTTTGCCCTTGCAGCCCCCAGTCCACAATGCCACCCCCTGCCGCGGAGGTGCAGCCTCCCTGTCCTTGCCCTTGAAGGGACAGGAGGGTACCTCCTGTGGGCCAGGCACGGTGCTTGGAGACTGCGCATTCGCAGAAAGCAGGTGTGAACCCCCAGGCGGGTGTCCCTGGTGTGTCCCCTGCTCCAGCCACTGGGACGCGCTCCCGCGGCCTCCCCCTGCGCCTCGGCAGGAGTGCTCCTCAGTCCAGCCCACGGCTGCTGGGCCAGCTCTCAGGCTCAGAGAGACAAGCAGAGGCCCTCCCTCTCCCCCTGCCCTGGCTGACCTCCGATAGCATGGCCTTTACCTCGTGTAGGTCTGGTGGAGAGGCCACGCGGGTGGTTAGGGCGGGGAACATTCGGGAAATGTGTGTCCTCAGTCGGGCTAAACCTAAAACTGCTCAGGGATAGACTGGAGCAGTTAGTTAGAAATTAGATGCAGGACCCTTTGGAAGGGAATGAAATACCTGTCTCACAGCTAAGTGGAAAATCTGCTGCTTTCTAGAAATTCAAGATGGCTGTAAAAATAGATAGGAGGGTACTTGTGAAAGTTTGCTGAAAAATGAAACTAAAAGATAAGTTTATTTGGGTGCAAAAAACTTTTGAAATTAATGCCTAGGAGCCAGCATGGTGGTGTAGACTGTGACACTCCTGCCTGTGACACCGGCATCCCAAGTGGTGCCAGTTTGAGTCCCAGCTGCTCCACTTCCAGTCCGGCACCCAGCTAATGGCCTGGGAAAATCAGCAGAAGGTGGCCCAAGACTGCACACATGTGGGAGACCCGGATGAAGCTCCTGGCTCCTGGCTTCAGCCTGGCCCAGAGCCAGCCACTGGGGTCATCTGGTGTGTGAACCAGCAGACAGAAAGTCTCCCTTTCTGTCTCTCACTCTCTCTCTCTAACTGTGCCTTTCAAATAAAATAAATTTTTTTAAAAGATTTAATTATTTTATTTGAAAGGCAGAATTACAGAGAGGCAGGAGCAGAGAGAGAGAGAGAGGGCGTGCAAGAGGTTTTCCATCCATTGGTTCACTCCCCAGAGGGCTGCAACAGCTGGAGCTGAGCCAATCTGAAGCCAGGAGCCAGGAGCTTCCTTTGGATCTCCCACACAGGTGCAGGGGCGCAAGGACTTGGGCCATCTTCTACTGCTTTCCCAGGCCATAGCAGAGAGCTGGATGGGAAACGGAGCAGCTGGGACTTGAACTGGTCCCCATATGGGATGTTGGCACTGCAGGCAATAGCTTTACCCACTACGCCACAGCACCAGCCCCTACATTTTTTTTTTTTTTTTTGACAGGCAGAGTGGACAGTGAGAGAGACAGAGAGAAAGGTCTTCCTTTGCCGTTGGTTCACCCTCCAATGGCCGCCGCAGCTGGCACGCTGTGGCCGGCGCACCACGCTGATCCGATGGCAGGAGCCAGGTACTTATCCTGGTCTCCCATGGGTGCAGGGCCCAAGGACTTGGGCCATCCTCCACTGCACTCCCTGGCCACAGCAGAGAGCTGGCCTGGAAGAGGGGCAACCGGGACAGAATCTGGTGCCCCGACCGGGACTAGAACCCGGTGTGCCAGTGCCGCAAGGCGGAGGATTAGCCTACTGAGCCGCAGCGCCGGCCCCTACATTTTTTTTTTTTTTTAAGAAATTTGTGCTAGTGTTTTCAGGATACTGATTTTCCATCAATTTGTAGAAGGCCCCTCGTATACTGAAGTATAATGGCTCACCCATCAGTGGAACGAGAACCAGGGGAGCACTCTGGGTCCCTGTGACACTTTGGCTCCAAGTATACACAAGTATGCACAGCTCACAGCCCGTTTGCAGTTGTCCCCTCTGCAACTGTGTGTTCTTCGCTGGCAGTTTGCTCCCTCATTCTCCGCGCTGGTGCTGAGCAGTCTCCTCTGTACCAGGCCTGAGTCAAAGGCACACAACAGAGGAACTGCACCACAGCCCTATGCCCTCCTGGTGTCCGTCCAGTGTAAAGGAGGGGCTGGGGGGGCTGCAGAGCGAACTCAGGGCCTGGGTGCTGGGAGCCCTGCTGTGGGCCCCAGCTGCAGACCAGGGCCTGCCACCTTCCCCCAACCTGGGAAAACACCTGCTGAAGACCCTCAGCTGCCTTGAATACCAGCTGGGAGGGCAGGGTGTTCTGCATGCCAGCCTTGGAATTACCCCTGGGCTCTGCAAAGCAGGCCCAACTTGGCCTACCAAGCAGGCGACATGGGTATGAGTCCTTGTCCCTGTGAGAGAGAGGGTGGCCCAGAGAGACAGAACAGCCAGCCAGTGAGCTCTGCCCGTGGTGCCAGGGCTGGCCTGCTTGAGCTTTATGACACCTGTCTTGGGTTATCCCATCTCAGGCAAAGAAGCCACAGATCAGACAGCTTAGCAGCTTGCCCAGGGTCTTGCTGTGACGTCAGAGGGTGTCCAAAACCCACAGCCTGTTTATCATAGCTGCCTGTAACTCTGGCTTGAGCAAGACCGACTGGGGACAGCAGCGATTTCCCTCTAAACCCTCTCTTGTCTCACCCGGAGTCTGGAAGTCTCCAGCCAGGAGCATCCTCTTCCTAACAGCCAGGAGGCTGCAGCCCCACCTGGCACTGCCCGCCTGTCTCCCCAAGGGTAGATGCGGGCTCCCTGGGTTCTGGCTCTCAGCTGGGGGAAGGAGGGCTGCTGAGCCTCGCTCTAAGGACCTCACGGACCACCATCCTCTAGGGATCCGCGCTCCCTCCCGCCCGGCATCTCACCTGGCTGGTAGACAGATGGCCGGATGCTGGCAGTGGTGACGACCCGGGGCTTGGGTGCAGGGGCAGCTGGGCCCTCGCTGTAGCTGGTATGGGTGGCAGGTGCTGGAGAGGCAGCTGCTGTGTGGCCATAGGCAGAGGCCTGGGGCCTGGAACCAAGGGGAGGAGGGAGAGTTACAGCAAGAAGGATGGCCCCAGGGGGCCCTGGGCCAGCAGCCATGACAGGTTGGCTCCCTGATCTTCAGGAGCCGCTGTGAGGGAGAAAGCTGACCCAGGTGTCCCTGGGGAGGAAAGGCCTGGAGTCTTGGAGGGGAGGAGGTTCTCTTTAAGTGGCTCGTGCACCTGCCCTTGGAGAGAAGGAGGCATGCAACAAGGCAGATGCGAGAACACACAGAGAGCCCAGCACCCCCATGGGAGACACTGCCCAGGTGGGGCTGTGGAAGGGCCCAGGGCAGGACAGAGAGGGAGGGAGGCGCTCACAGCCACACTAGGGCTTCAGACCCTCCAGCCTCCTCTGACAGCCTCTTTCTATAGTAACCCCACCAAGTCTCAGGTTTCTAGGCAAGAATGCTCCAGGGAGGCTCACGGAAAGCCAGGAGGTCTGGCGCCCTCTTCCATACCAAATTCCCGCCACCCTCCTCCCACCGATAACTGTCGAGGGGGCATAAAGCAGCCCCTCCCCATTGTGATCCGGGGACTATGGAAACACAGAAATGGGGGGAAGTGGTGTCCTAGGGGTGGGCATTTGCCCTAGCAGGTAAGACACCCACACCTTAATCCAACTGCATGTGTTCCATACCCAGCTCTGGCCCCAGACACCAGCTTCCTGCTAATGTACACCCTGGGAGGCAGTGGTGATGGCTCAAGTAGTTGGCTCCCTGCTGTCCACATGGGAGCATGGGAGATCTGGGTTGAGTTCCTGTACCCCCCAGGAATTTGGGGAGTGGCCCAGCAGATGAGAGCACTCTATCCCTTTACCCTGTGTGTGTCTGTCTGCATCTGCGTCTCCAATAAACCTAAATGTTTTTAAGTGTCTAGTTCATTGGCCTCAGAAAATGTTGTACTTGACCTCTCAGAGAGCAGACAGCTCTGAGAACCCCTGGAGTTCAGTTAACTTTGGCTGACCCAGTGTTTCCCAATTTCTTTTGTTTCTGAAACTCCTTCCTTGGTGTAAAATGAATGCACACCTTACAGAACTCAAACCCTTCTGGGTGTGGGACCTGTGGGGCCCTGCTTCCTTCAGATGCCACTGGGGCCACGTGACCACCCACACCCAGGACCAATGGGTCATTGGTGGGAGCACAGGAGAAAGGCAGACCTGCAAAAAGGAGGGAATTTCCAAAAGTTGGTGGAAAAAAAGTGGAATTAAAGGATAAGTTTGTTTCAGTACAAACAATTGCTAAATGCATACGTAACTTTTTGTCATAATATACATTTTCCACCAACTTTTTGAAGACCCCCCATATACCGCCCTCCTTCCCAGCCCACGGTTTCCAGCTTCCCGCCTTCTTTGTGTTCATTCCCCATGGGCCCTGGGGGGCAGAGTCGTAAGATGAGGGTGTGCCTTCCTGTCAGGGACTCTGAGAGTTGGGTGGCTCCAGGATAGGAACCTACCACCAAGCTCCTGAGTGGACACAGAGGGGCCTGCGGGGCTGCCCTAGACAAAGCAAAGGTAACATAAGCCCCAGGGAGCCCGTGTCCCACACCCGGGGGCCAAACACACTCGCCTTGTCAATCTGCCAAGTTTCTGTTGCAGTGGGGCATTGTCCCACCTCCCTGGGCCTCCTGCTGTTTTGTGGACAGACCAGTGGAGTAGGGGGCCTCAACAGAAGGGTGTCCCTAGAGGTGCCCAGTGGGAAGGCCTGGGGTCAGAAGGGTCTGAGCTAATGGTTCTGTGTCAGGGACTGGTTCTGGGAGAGGAGGCAGAGACTGCAGACATCCAGCAAGAATCCAGAAACCATCCCCTGGTGAAAGACTGGGTGGCCAGTTGCCTCTAGTGGGCTCCCTCCAGCTCCAGCTAGAGGAGGGAGGGAGGTAGAGAGGTGCAAAGGGAGGGAGGTAGCTGGGTTCGGGATAGGGCTCCTTGGCCCCTTCGCTCCAGTCCAGTGTCCTCAAGTTCTACACAGGTCGCAGCCCTCATGCCAAGGCAAAGCGGGAGAAGGACTTGACCTGTTGAGGGTGTTCCAAGGGCTATGTTGCAGGCAGGCCAGGACATGGAGGCCTGGAGCTGGTGCTGGAGCCTGCCACAAGCAAAGGTTGTGGCCCTAGCATCTGCTGCACCTCTATTCAAATTGGGTGGTTTCTTTCCACCCAACAACAGCCGCATTTCTCAGCCTCTCCGATGTTTCTTCTCTGTGCAGGATAGCAAGGCCCCTATGTGAAGCAACTTGCTAAATGCCCCCAGGAAACTGGCATAAAACCTGGAGGCCTAAGGCTAAGCTCACCTCTGAGGCTTTAGTTGCACTGGGGAAAGACTGGGCTGGGCACTCCATGGGTCATTGTGAAGCCTGGGAATGGAAGGGCCGCAGGGAGACCTGCAGGCCACCGCTCAGCTCAGTCCTGCCTCAGGCTGCACCACGGACCCATGCACCCTGACCCAGAGACACACTCCTCCCCAGGCCATGCCTGCAGGCAGGGGAAGCTGGCCTCTGACCCTGAACACCAACTAGATGGTTCTCCCGGGAAGCCCAGAAAGAGAGCTGGGCAGGCAGCCCTAGCGGTGCCACCACCTAGCTGCTCCAGAGTGACCTGTGACCTGTCCAGTCTGCCTCGGACTACCCTGCACCTGCTCCCCACCTTCAGCAGGTACCCTACCTTGCCAGGTATCCGGGAGGGCAGTTGGGATGCAGCCCCTCCAGGTCCTTTTGCCCTTTGCCTGGGCTAGGTGCTTATGCGTGTCTTCTCTATCATGAGCCTGCGTGATAGGTGTTGTGTTAAACATCCTAACAGATGAGGACCCAGGCTTCAGGGAGGTAAGGTCCCTGTCATAAGGAGGTCACAGACAGTGAGGGGTGGAGCAGAAACTGAATTCCACTACAGCAGGTGCCTTTGGCGCTAACACGCTTCTTCATTGAGAGAAGAAAGTATAGAGGAGGTGGGCAAGTTAGTGGCTGAACTCCAGCGGACCAAACCTGACCTGCCTTCTGTGTCCAGATCAAGGCACCCTCTTCCACGGAGCCACCCATGATTCCCCCAGGGATGACTTTGATTTTCTTTCATCAGATCCAGCAACAGGAACTTTGCATACATTCCCCTTTTTAAATCTAACTCAGTGTGTGTGTGTGTGCATGTGTGTGTATGTGTGTGTGTGTGTTTGTGTGTATGGGGGGGGGGGGCTTTTACCTCTCTCACTGCAGTGTATGCCCCTGGTAGGCAGGGCAAGATCCCAGGACAGGGCCTCTCCTGTCCCCCGTCCTCGCAGTCATGGCTGGCACCTGTGGGCCAGTTACCTTGGACTGTCCGCAGGGCTTGAGGCAGGGGCTGCATGGGCCGCGGCTGCAGCCAGGGGCGGCGAGGCTGTGCTGGGAGAGGCGGCAGCAGGCGGCTGGGCAGAAGCAGGCAACAGCGGGGTGGCGGCCTGGCTGGTGCACACTGGAGCATGCTCAATGGGGGTGCTGATGAGGCGGACCGAAAAAGACAACAGGTCAAGCGGGCCCTTGAGACCCCCACGGGGTCCCAAAACCCTGCGAGGAACCCCCTCTGCATGGAGGCGGCTGAACTTAGCAGAGGCAGGCTGGGCAGGAAGTGCCGTGGGTGCTGCATAGTGCAGGAGCCTCCGGAGAGGGGGTGTCCTCCAGGGTCCAGTCCGGAGCTCATCCAGCAGCCCAGGAGGGCAAGCTCAGACCACAGAAGAGCATTCTCCTTCCAGGAGGTGTTTTCCTCTCCCGGAGTTTCTGAGCTTGCTCATGCTTCTTTTCCAGCAAAACACAGCGCAACGGAGAAAGTAGGTTGGATCATCAGCCAGGTGCCTCCTGGTTCTGTTTTCCTCTTCCTTTCATCCCCCTCAGCTCAGCCAGGGGCATCCATTGCCTCTGGGGAGGGATGAAATAGCAAACAGAGCAGAGGCGAGCATTTGAGTGTCTAGGGCTTAGGCTCTGGAGCTCTGAGAACCTGAACTTGAGGCTCAGAAAGACTCAGGGCACTGACACTGTATGTGCAAGATGGATGAGGGCTGCCACACCAGGCAGATCAAGGTTATCAGAGCTGGAAGGGGACAGTGAGGGGCATGGGATTCAAGAGAGAGGCACCTGTGTTGTTCTGGGATAAACCATGGGGAAGCAGCAGGACCCAAGCGTTCTCCATGCCCCCTGGTGAGGGGCCAGTCTTCACATAGCCCAAGGATCCCACGCCGCCATGTGGCCTGGGCACTGTGCGGGGTTTCCCACACATTCAAGGGCAACATGGACATGGCAAAGAACCCTTGCAGACCTGAAAGGCCTTATCATTGAGCACAAGAGAGGTGAGTGCTCTGCCAGTGTAGACCAGCATGTTCGGATGTGGTACCGATAGACCGTGACCGAGAACCAGACGCCCACACACCCCCACCCCCAATGCCTTGGCACTCTGTGCACGTAGAATCCCCTGAACCACTCCAGGAAGACAAGAGCAGCCAGAGCCTGGGCTGATGGGGTTAGATTTGCTACCTGTGAAGTGGGGGGGCAGAGAACAAAAATTAAATTACAGGACAGGAAAGAAATACAGATACTGGGAGCAGGTGCTGAGCCTCGCTGTCCCACACTGGAGTCCCTGGCTTTGAGTCCCAGCTCCTACTCCTGACTCCAGCTTCCTGCTAGTGCAGACTGTGAGAAGCAGTGGTGATGGCTCAAGTTACTGGGTTCCTACCACCCATAAGGGAGACACCCAGCTCTCACCCCAGGCCAGCCCCAGCCTTTGTGGGCATCTGGGGAGGGGACCAGCACACAGGAGCTCTGTCTATCTTACTGTCTTTCAAATAAATAAATGAACACATTTTTAAAAGGAAGTGTACATTCTCTGTCCTTGGATTTGTATCATTTGCAACAATAGCAAGGGGAGAAATGGACCTCCCCGAGGTAGGAGCTGCCTTCCCCTGGGGGTCTCTTACGTCATCCATTTACTGCCCTCGCTAAGCCTGACACTGCCCTGTGAATTTCTCACACCAGCCCTCAGATGTGAGGAGTAAGGACTCCACTTAACAGATGAGGGAACAGAAACTGAGAGAATTCAATTGCTCAGTGATGTTTCTATGTCCCAGATCTCCATAGGGGCAGCAGGAACTGACTGAGGGTCGTTTTGATTTAAAGCCTTGAAAGAAAGAAATCCCTTCTTGTGATCAGCCAAGGAGCTGCTCCCCGCCACCCCTCATCCCGCCACCGGAAGCTGTGATCCTGATGTGCAGTCACTAGAGCAACAATACTTCCCTATGCTGAGTGCTGACCCGAGAATAAGCATCACCCCCCTCCTGAATCTGGTCCCTTCCGTCTGCCCGGACCACCACGGTAATCCCAGGGGCCTCGCGTCATGCACGAGAACTCTGGGGTCCAGGGAGGTTGCTCTGGCAAAACACCACACAGCTGTCAGGTGGTCCGGAAGGGTTGGAGCCCTCAGCACGACATGGCCCAAACTTCCAGGTGCCCGCAGATCACCCAGGGATCTCTTGCCAATGCAGCTTCTGGGTGAGGAGGTCTGGGATGGGCTGAGAATCTGCATTTTCCAACAAGCGCTCAGGTGCTGCTGGCCCAGGGACCACACTGGAGCAGCAAGGCTGCTCCCAAGGTCTGTCCTACAGCCAGGGGAATGCATGCTGGCCAGGAGCTGTTTGCCAAAGCATGTCCAGCCTCCCTTTTCTATGCCAGCCAGTGTATGGAAGGAGAAGGCAGGAAACAGATCAAGAGGGCGGGGAAAGACAGAGCTGGAGAAGTGGCAAGGGTGTGGGTTGACATCCCTGTGGGAGACAGCACCACTGTCCCCCTGGAGTTTGTGGGAGGCTTCAACAATGGGCATGGGCAGTGGCCACATCCTACCAAGGCCTTTTGCAGCCTAAGGGTCGGAGGGGGAGCCTCCGGCAGCCTGGCCCGCAGACCTGCAGCTGTCACTGGCCCTTCTGTGAAAAGTCAATGCAGCTCTCAAAGCCGTGCTGCAGAGCTGGCTCGTGGCGTCGTCAGATCCAGGAAGACCCAGGCTACACAGGACATGGGGTCTCCTTGCCCCAGCTCTCCCTGGCTCTATCTCACTCTGGGCTGGGGGTGGGGTGGGGTAGTGGGGAGGAACTGAGGACATGGCACAGGACAGGGGTGATGCTGGAAGTGTGCTGGTGCCAGTGTTTTGTAGGACAAACAGGACACTGGCCTTGCCTGCCCCTCTTGCTCGTCCCTCTGCTGTCACCCAGCTTACCTGCAGCTCTCCCCAGCCAGAGCTCCAAATGGACCTGGGTTCCAGGGGCTGAAGGTGGAGCTGGATGTGACCTCTAGGAAAAATCATCACGAACCACAGGGCTGGGACAAAAGTTACCACCACGAGTTCAAGGGCATGCACGCAGGAGTCTGCAGCCTGGGGTTCTTGCTGAGCCGCAGCCTAGCAAGGACCACTGTCCCACCGACACCAAGCCGCCAGGGTGTTAGGGAAGGCCGGAGAAGTGTTGAAAGGCATCCCGAAGAATCTTGGGTTCTTGCCTGAAGTTCCATGAGCTCCCAGAAACCCCCAAAGGGGGCGCCCCGAGAGCAAGCCCTGCAGTGAACTGCTGTGGCCCTGGCTTCAGTCTCAAAGACAATGCTTGTGACACCAACACCAGGCTGGTCTAGGATTCTCCAGCTGCTTCCTGCCTTGATCACAACTCACGTAGAACATGTAAGCAAAAGCCAAACCAAAACTAGACTCACATACTCACAGCTGCATGGGCGAGGGGGTGTGGCCACAGGAAAGACACAGCCAGGCTACCAAGCCCTGTTCAGCTCACCTCCTGTCCTTGCTCTGCCAATGGTGGCCCTTGATTTGGTGGACGCTATTATTGGTCACAATGGCATTGTGTCTGGAGCAGATAGGGATGACATGGCTGGTGGTTCCGGGGCTCCGGGTTTGTAATCACAGGGCTCAGGTAGGAACTGTTGGGGTGTTGTGATTGCCACTGAGGGGGAGTGGTTGCCATTGTGGGGGTGATGATGCCGCTTGTGTCAGTGAAAGTTACAGAGTGTGAAAAAGCTCCCTTGATTGGGCGATGACCCAGGGCCAGGCAGAAGCTGGCCGTGAAGCTTCTCACTGCCTCCCACTGGTCTCATTCCATCTTGCAGCCTGGAACTGGCTGCTCCTGGGAGCCCTGGCCACCCCACGTGGCAGGAAGGCTGCTGCCCGGCACAACTGCAGGGGCTTGATGATGCTGTGGCCGATGCAGGGGACACCTTGGCGGCTGTAGTGTGAAGGTCACCCCGTCACCTTTGCAAGCTGCACTTTGCCTCTAGAATGCACTCAAAATCCCATCTCCAGACCACGACCTCCTCTGCATTCCCTTTGTTCTGGCCAAAATGATTAACTCAGGGTTCTGGAACATTCCTTCTTCTCGTCAGCGTCTCTGCACCTTCTGCTGAGAGCACCTGGCCAGCCTTCTCTGTCTGCACACACCCCCAATCCAAACCACTCCTGAAGACCAAACACACTGACCTCTTCTTCCAGGAAGACATCTCTGATCCTCCACTCAAGGCCTTCCTGTCTCTGGACCCGACATGATCAACCCTGCATGTGGCCACAGCCACACTCGCCCTCGCTGATTGCTGCAGCACCCACAGCTCCCAAGTGCAACAAATGTCCACAGGTGTGCGGTGCTGAATGAGGACATCCATCCTGCTTGCACTGATCCCCAGCCTGGGGCCGCCCAAGCCACTGCCCACACGGGCCTGGGGGAACTGGGAAGGCACCAGGCAATCAGAAATCAAATAAAGAGTCTTTGCAGGGGTGGTTCCAAGGGGGCTCCAACAGGGGACAGGGGTCAGAGTGCCCATTAGCTCCTGAGTGATTGGCTTGGGTTCTCTGCCAGCCTCAGGCTGAACACTGCCTGGGACCTCTCTCTGCCCCATAACCCATGCTTGGGCCTTATGGGTCCTCAGAAACAGGTCAGCCAAACATGAGTGTGCTGCAGGATGCCTGGAGGAAGGTCGTGGGGTCCCCAACGTGGGCCTGGCATCAGACTTCTAGGGGCAGCAAGAGGTAGAAGATCAAGATGGACCAGGCTGGAAGGGGTCCTGGGAACCTCAGGGCAGGGGGACAGGAGGGAGTCTTGCTAGCCGGCCCTTCCAGGTGCCTGGAGGCAGAGAGAAAACCAACACCCAGGCAGCAGGAGTGGGAGAAGGGCTCCGGCCACCTGGCCTCAGAGGAGGCAGGGAGGTCCCGAGGGTTGCGCCTGTGTCTGCCTTCAGTGGCTCAGTGGAGTGGTTCTCATGTTCTCAGCCTGGGACTCCACACCATCAGGGAGCAGCCTAATGGAGGGGGGAGCCAAAGCTCACAGCGTGGGAGGATGTGAACCTGTTGGCCCAGCTGGGAGCTCTGGGGCTGCTGTTGCCCTGACCAGCCCACCTGACCAGTGCTCAGGACAAATGCAAGGCCACAGGTGGGTGGGGGCCAAGAGCCAGACCCAGAGGGAGGCCTCCCCCACCCTCCCAGACCCCGAGCAGGACCCAGCCAGGACTCCATCCAGCCCCTGTGCCCCAGGCTGGCCCCCTAGGGTCCCCCTGGGAACTGCCAAGTCATCCAGGTGTGCTAGCTTGAGCCCTTCCCTCACCTTGGGGCCCTGGTTGAGTGTCAGGAGCCCCTTCCTGGTACAGGGCCTTGCCTGGGAGGAGGGCGGCTTGGCCTGCTGCTGACAGCTGGTGTGGGAAGCAGAATCAGGGCACTTGGGTACCCCCAGCCACACTGCCCACGAGACTCCGGCATGGATTCTGACCCTCCACCCTCTCCCTGGGTTCACGGCCCAGGCGGGGAGCCCTGGGTGAGGGCAGGGGTAAGCCGTGCCCCTGCCCCTCCTCTGGCAGAGCCTTCCTCTCTCCAACCCAGACACTTGACCTCCAACCCAGACACTGACCTCACGGCCCCTCTCGGGCGGGACGGACACAGGCACGGCATGACTGGGGCTCGGTGCGGTTCGTTTCAAATCCTCTTTATTTCAGAACAAGCATGCTTTATATGTACAGGAGAGAGCGCTAGGGAGCTGCACACACAGCACAGAGAGGAGGGCGCCCGCCCCATCTCACCGCAGCTGGGAGGGGTCTCTGCCTCAACTACCCTGGGCTGCCATTTCCTCTGCAGAGAGCCCAGTGCTGGGTTGCCCGGGGCTCTGCAGGGCAGGGAGGAAGCCCACAGGGCTAGGGAGTGGGCCTCTTCCCAAGACCTGATCGGTAGGCAGCTCTCTGCAGCATGGCACGAGGCCAGGAGCTGAGGGTACAAGACCTCAGTACAGCCCGTTCCCCTCGATTCTGGGGCGCCACGCCAGCAAACCCCACCATGTCCTCTCTGGTCTATAGCTAAGGCCTGTGCAGGGGGGGCGGAGGCTTGACTAGTGGGGGTGTGGGTGGGGCGGGTGCAGAGCTGCGGGGGACTGGGCCTCAGCCGTCAGCTCCAGGGTGGGCAGAGAGCAGGGAAGCTGGCTCCCCGAGGGGCCCCAGCACGGGCACACATGGTCAGGCATCACCGCGGGGCTCACATGCCAGATCTGTGTGGGGGGAGGAAGGGGCCCAGCCCGTCAGGGCCAAGGGGTCCGGGCAGCCTTTTAGCTCTTAACGTTAAGGATTTGGGCTGAAAGGCCGTGATGCCAGTTGCGCAATTTGGCAAAACGTGGGCTGTTACGTTCCGTTTCAAACCTCTCCCTGTGGCACAGACAGAGACAGAGACAGAAAGACAGAAAGCAAGAGAGAAGAGAGGAAGAAAGAGAGGGGTTAGGGGATGTGTCCACTGTTCCCCTGAGTGAGAGCTGGGGCAGGGGCACGGGAGGGAGGAGACCTGGCTCGGAGAAGCTTTGCCTTCCAGGTGGGCAGGTCTGAGCTGGGGGAAGACCAGAGACCCAGGGACTGGGATGGAGGGGACGAAGCCCCTGTACTGGGATGCCAAGGGGATGTGGTGCCTGGGGCAGGCTGGGCCCAGACGAGGCTCCCTGGCCTGTGAGGTTGGGGCTGGGCAGGGCTGCTTTGGCTGTGGGTTCTCTAGCGTGGTCTCTGTCCCCAGCTGGGCATCAAGAAGAAGGAGCACCCATCCCCTAGGGGGAGGCCTACTGGGCAGGACCTGTCACCTCCCTGTGCTGCCCTGACCTTGGCCGGGCCTTCTCAGTCCCCAGCACACAGTCCCTCAGTCACACAGCACCGGTTGCCCCCTGCTCACCCAGGCCTGAGCACTGCCTTGGCACACACGTGCGCACGCGTGTACACACATACTCTCAAGGCCACTGTCACAGATACAGAGGACTTCCCACCACCTCCCTCGGAGCGGGGCGTGGGGGCTCTCGGAGTTCAATGCATACCTGCTCAGAGATGGCCCAATGTGAAGCAGCAAGCAGTAGGCCAAAACATGGACATGGAGGAGAGAGTGCGGCGGGGAAAGGCTAGTGCCACAGATGCCACAATCCTAGGCCCTGCAGGCTGCAGGGAACCCTAACAGTCCCTAGACCCCAGTGCAGAAGGGCAGTCAGGGGCCACATCCAGCCACAAACACAGGGCCTTGAACCCATACAGAGTTTAAAACTTGGCTTAAAAATTACTCGCTATATCCACACAGCGGATGCTGAACAACAAAGAACTGTGAATGAACCACAGGCTGAGCATCCCTCATCCAAAACGCTCAGAGGTGTCTCGGGTGTCAGACTCCTGGACTTTGGAATACATGCATATTCATAAGCAGCTGTCCAGGGATGGCACCCAAGTGCAAGCATGAAGCTCCTTTATGTTTCACAGGCACCAGATGCACACAACCTTGGAACGTACTGTAACTGTGTAACTGTGTTTAGTGCCACCCACATTTTGACTGTGACTTGTCACATGAGGGCTTTCCATTTGTAACATTATGACAGCACTCCAAAGGTTTTGCATTTTGGAGCATTTAAGATTTTGGATTTTTTTTTTTTTTTTTTTTTTTTGGATTAAGAATGCTCGACCTCGGATGAATTCCCAGGGAATTGCACTCAATGATTAAAAACCAATTCTGTGGGGCCGGCACTGTGGCGTAGCAGGTAAAGCCACTGCCTGCAGTGCTGGCATCCCATACGGGTGCCGGTTCGAGTCCCGGCTGCTCCATTTCCGGTCCAGCTCTCTTCTATGGCCTGGGAAAGCAGTAGAAGATGGCCCAAGTCCTTGGGCCTGCTAATGGAATATTCTGTGTCTTGATTGCTCCCAGGGCACCTTCTCACTATGGTGCTGGGCTGTGGTCTGAGAAACCACAACACGGGGGCAAAGCGGGTACTGGCCTTGGGGAGCCCTCTGTGTTATTTCTTACAATGGCATGTGAGCTGGCAGTGATCTCAAAATTCAATGTTAAATGTAAAAAGGGACTTGGAACACCAGCGTTAGGTCTTTAAAGATGGGGAGATGAGGCAGTGTTGGTCTTCCTATCTCTGCACAGTAACGGCCAGCAGGGATCGGTCTACCCCCACCCCCACCCCTGTCCCCATCTTTCCCCCGATGGCAGACTCCTTTACCACTGGGCCTCATGCAGGACTGACAAAAGGCACCCACTGCTAACATATGTGGGAAACGTGGGTCTGGTTCAACCTTTCCTTACACCAAGAGATGTCGCCCGAATAGTCAAAAGCCACAGAGAACCTCAGCGGCAGAACCATGAATGCCAGGCATCTTCTTCCCCTGCCACACATCCGCCTCGCTGGGGTCAGGGTGAAGGGGTGGGCACAGCATGAGCAAAGGCCCTGGGGCAGGGTCCACACAGCCTTACTACCAAATAACCACAACCACCCCACAGAGACCACCCAGGACACAGGTATAGAATCAGTCACAGCGGCTGCCCTTCAGTCCTAGCAAGCCCCACTATGGCTGTGTGACAGCTCAGGGACAGGGTTAGGACAGCACTGAGGAATCAGTGAGTCTAGTTAGCCTGCTGTGCTTGGAGCCGTTTAGCAGTTCCCAGCTAGCCAGAGGAAGGCAGAAGAGAGAGAGACAAAGAAAGAGAGAGAAAAGGCAAGAGCACTCCTGGTACTCTGGCCCTCTGGGTGGGGTGGGGGGTCCTGTTCTCACCATCTGTGGTTTCCAAAATTGCAAGGGTGGCCAAACCCCACCCCAGGGACTGAGAGCGCACAGTAACCTCTGCTCCCGCCTCCTTCTGAGCATCCCTCTCTGCACTGTGCCGGCACCACGACAGTCAGCCACATAAGCTCGGCAGCTGGAGCAGGCACAGAGCCGAGTGCCTGCACAAGGGAGGGCAGAGGGCACTGGAGGCACCCAGGGGGCTGCAGGAGGAAGCAGGCAGAGTCAGTGAGTCTAGGCTCCTGGCGGCACAGCAGAGGCGGGGGTTGCCCCACAGAAGAGGGGCTTGGGAGGGTCTTTGTGTTGCTGCACAGGCCACACTTGCAGGCAGCTGAGCCACAGCGAGAGGGTAGTGGATGTCTGGGCTGCCCACTGGGATCTCGAGGATGGCTACCCCCAAGCAGTGGGATCAACTCGCACCCAGCCTGGGATGGAGCCAGACTCACCACCATCAGGGCTGCCCAGTGTGAACCTGACCTTCAAAGCCATTAGGACCCCGGATGCCTTCTAAACACCAGAAAGAAGTTGTGCTGGACACTCCAAGACTGGAAGCTCAGCTCTGGGGATGGAGGCCCCATTTGCAACCTGCTACCCCAGAGGGAAGCTGGGAACCACAGCTTCACCTACAGCTTGCTAGACAGCGAGTCGGAGAGTTCAAACCAGCCTCAGGTGCAGGGGTCTTTCTTGGGAAGGCAGCCAAGCCCACGGCTGATGCCTGCACTGGTCAGCCCCGCCCCCACCTCACCTGTAAAGGCTGGGTCCCTACAGAGGAGAAGCTGCCTGCGGCTGGCCAGCAGTGGACACCAGAGGCTCAGAGGGAAGCTTGGTGCTGCCGGGCAGCAGGTTCACCAGCAGGAAGCGGGACCCAAGAGGAGGGGAGGGCTGGGAGCCGCCCTGGGACTCTGGGCCGTGGGGAGGAGTCTGCTCAGAGGTGAGGCAGAATTTGCAGGGTTGGCCTGACGTGTGAAAGGACATCTGCCTTGGAGGTCACCTGTGCCCCTGCCTGGTGCAGATCGCCTGACGCTACTCATTCCACAACCCCACCAACTGCCCGGCCACGCAGCCACACGGAGGAAGAAGCAGCTTCCCAGAGACTCCATCCTGGGGAAACTGAGCCTGCCCAAGAGACCCTCTGCCACCTCGCTAAGCTGGGAAGAGAAAGAGGAAGCCGCAGCCACCCTCAGCCAACCCTGGCTCAGCAGGGTCTGGGAATGCTGCTTCCAACTGGCAGTGGGCGTGGCCAGAGGTGTGGCTCAGCCCTCCACAGGGCAGCATTCCTGACCAGCTGGGGCCCAGCAAGGGGACAGCATGCTCCTACTCGGTGTCCCTGTGGGTGAGCCGCCACGACCATGGCCACAGTCAGCACTTCAGGCTTTAACCATGAGCAGAACTGGACTGCTGCACACCCACCCCAGGGCACAGGCTGCCTGGGAAGACACCCTCCAGAATACAAGCAAGGAGCATGCATGGGAGCAAGGGGCTTCTGCCCGCTAACCCTCAGCACAAACCCCGCAGGAGGGTGGACACCTGCGGAGGGAAGCTGCCTGGGGCTGACGGAGGAAGCAGGATGGGTTTCCTCTGGGGCCTCTTTCTAGACATCCCAATAGGGAAAGCCCAAGGCAGCTGGGGAGAGGCGTCGGGATCCCCAACAGAAGGACTGAGCTGCTCCTTGCTTATCTACAGGCCCAGGAGCAGAGGACGGAAGGGCTGGCCAAGGACAAGGCTGGTGCCCACCCCTGACCCTTCCGCCCTGTGCTCTCCCCCGCATGATGACTTTCAGCTGATGCCCATTCTGAGAGAGTGCCTTGTCTGTGACTGTGATCGCCACCGGTTCCCCACCCCCCTTCTGATCACACCTGGCCCTTTAGAGGGAAGGAGAGTCCACAAGGTGCCAGGGCCTAGAAGCCTTGGGAGAAGAAGGAGACCCCCTGCTGGCCTCTGGATGGAAGGAACCGTCGGGATGTTTGAGCTGCTGGCTGGGGGTGGGTGTGTGTGGCGCACGTGGAAGACCTGGAAGACGCCACGGGCGTAAGAGCTCAGCCAGACTCACAAAAGCAAGAGAGCAGCTTTTGGGCTGAATCAAACGTCTCTGTGCACTCTGCTTAGACGCACGCAGGCACCTGGGGGTTAAGCACCATCTCCAGGACTGCAGAGGCCAAGCAGGCCTTGGAGGATCCTAGCTTTAGGTTTGGATGCCCAGCCAAAGAGTGGGATTGGAACACATACAGGTCCAAAAATAGAATCCTCATCAAGTCCAAAGCTGGCCCAAGAGGCCCCCTGCTTCTCTGCAGTCTGCGGTCACTGCAGGCTCAGTAGCAAGTTTCTAAACTTTGGCCCAGTGTGGGACCACGCCTCTGAGCCCCAGCCCCTCACACAGTGGCTGCCACAACGTGCACCTGCCCCAAGACCATCCCAGGAAAAGCAGGCACACCACTGATCGGCTACTGGAAGCAAACGAACCATCACACTGAGCCCCATGCCTGGCCACGGAAGGGCCTCCCGGGTTCCAGTGGGGCAGCACGAGCCGCCACCCCCCATGCCAGGGCTACCAGCAGCCGGCAGGCGAGCGCTGTGACCTCAGCCTGCCAAGGATAAGGAGCGCATGCCCTCCACCAGGCCCAGAGCGCGTCCTGCCTGCAGCAGCTGTGTTGTGCTTCGAGCAAGTCACAGACTTGGTGCCTCAGTGCGGGTGTGGACAGGGGAGTCAGGGGTCAGGTGTTCACGGCCAGCGTGGCCCTCCACGTGCCTGCTTCCAGGTGCCCAGCCTTCAGACTTCCAGGGGGGACAGGCCCTGAGACGAGTGGCAGGCAAGGCGCTGGCCCGCTGCCCTCACACACAGAGGTGTCCCTGTTCTCAACAGCCTTGAGAAGGCCAAAGCAGCCCTGCCCCCTGCCCAGGAACGGAGCTAGGAGAGCCTCATTTCTGCAGCCTGGGCCTGGGGGACACCCTCAGCTCCCGGCATCCACCTTGCTGACCCGGGACAGCTGCCCCCAGCCAGCGGCTGCCCGCGCAGCCCTTTGCGGGCCGGGCTTTCCAAATGCATGCACCTGAGAGGTTCTTTTCTGAGCTGTGTGGCCTCAGGGGCTGCCCAGGGAGGGATGGGGTTACAGGGCAAGGCTATGGAGCCCACGTCCAGGCACCTACCTTGACCTTCGCAGAGCTTCCTCATCGGGGTCTTGCACTGTGGGAAGAAAGGACCTGGTCAGGAGGACTCCCAGGGAGCTTGGGGAAGAAAAGCCGCAGGGGGGCCCTGTGTGCACCGAGTCTCCAGGATTCGGCCAGGCCCTGCGCGGTCACTGCCCCCCAGCCTGTCTACTACAGGAAGGAAAACCTGTCTGCTGGGCACGGGGCTGGGCGGGCAGAGGCGAGAGGAGGTAGTGCAGGGAACTGGGAGGGAGGTCAGAGCTGCAGCCTGCAGGTCCTCTTATCCCAGCCCTGGGCAGTCACACTGCAAGGTTAGTGCGCCACCCCTGGTTGGAGGCCGGGATTGCAGCAAAGGCTGCCTCCCTGGAGAGGTTTCTCCCCTTCCCGCCCCAGCTGCCAACCACCCACGCAGGCCAGCTTATCCAGGGCTATGGTTTCACTCCTGGGCTTCTGCTGGCCCCCCGACTGTGGAGTCAGGCCCGGGACGCTCCAGGTCCCCCGGCCTCTCCCTTCCCTGCCCCCTGCCCCTGCACAGGCCCTCACTCACTGAATTCCGTCCCCGTCATCTGGGCCAGGATCCGGAAGGAGCGTGACTGCAGGTTGGAGGAGCGGCGGGCCCACTCGTCAGCCTCATCCTCAGGCTTGTTCTGGTTCTTGATCACAGCCTGGTACACGGGCGAGGCGCTGTCCACCGCCAGGTCTTTCACAGGAAGGCTCCTGCGATGCAGAAAGCGGTGTGGGTGTGGGCGGGGGACTGGGCGGGCACCCGGCTCTTGCCGCCCCGTGTCCCTCCCCCTCCCTAGCACCCATCACGCCTTCAACCCCTGCTAGCCGAGACACTGAGGCCCGAGTGTGGCCTGGGTCCTGGTGCTCAGGGTGGTCACAGCGAGGCAGTGGCTCCTGTCACCCACACGGGGGGGGGGGGGGTCTTGGATCTCTCCTGTCTGTCCCCCCCTCCCCCTCTCCATTGCTAAGTCCAGGCCGCAAGAAGCCCCTTGCTTCTGGACCCCTTTTAAGGGAGGAGGTAGCAGCTTGGCAAGGACAGAGGCGTCCTCAGGGCCGGTCCACTGCCCTCCTTGCTCCTCTGCACCCAGACTGGAAGTCGCCAGGGTTGTGCTGCCTGGAAGAGGCGGAGGCGGAGGGGTGGGAGCTCCAGGCTCAGCCACAAGAGTGGCGTGAGAATCAAGGCAGCAGTGCTCCAAGCCCCTGGCCTGGGAGGGTGGGGATCCGAAATGGGACCATGGGGAGGCCATTGCTCTCTGCCCAGGGCAGCACCGCCTCCTGGGATGACCTGGTAATCTTCTCCTAGACTCCCGGTCTTGGCACAAGGTGGGTGCTGGAAACTCCCAGCTGGATAAGTGAATTGTACAGCAGAGCCCGAAGGGGCCCAGGGCCCCTCAGGATCAGTGCCTCCCAGCTGAGGGCACCTGCAGGGCAGGCAGGGAGCCGCAGCAAGGGCCCAGACGATGCAGGCCACCCACCCCACCCTCTCAGAGACGGGGAAGCCACAGCACTAGGAGCCGCTCTTATACACGGGCAAGCTGAGGTCCAGACAGGACAGGTGACACGCTCCAGCTTACGGCAGGTAAGGGGTCTACTGCACTGGAACTCAGGGTCCCTTCTCTCAGCCCTCCCCCCAGTCACCGGTGCTCAGAAAGACCACTGTGCCCATGGGGCTTACACACAGACTGGCTACCTCATGCTAGAGAGACGGCCCAGCCCAGATGTGCCCTGGCCAGAGCCCTCCTGCCACCTCCCCCTACTGTGTCCCCACCCAGGTCCTCCCCGATGTCTGTGTCTTCCACTCTCCCTGCTGGGAGCTGGGCAGAGCCAAGGCTGGTGGCCTGGGTCTGGCAAGGGGTGGGCTAGAACAGAGGTGGAGAAAGGTGATGGAGGTGGGGCTGAGCTGCTCCCTCCTTCTCTGTCAGGGCTCTGGTCCCCCCACAGAGCTACAGGTGCCAGCAACCCTGGGCTGGGATAACTGGGAAGGCCAGTAGATCCCACTAGGGGCTGGCCGGGATGGGAGTGTGCAGTTGCCCAGGGAGTGGGAGGGAAGGCGGAGCCATTTCCAGCGTCGGAAGGAGCGCCGAGGTGTTTGGGTGAAACGGGCGACAGAGAAGCACAACCATGTCTCCTGGTTCCGGCTCCTGGTCCGCTAAGAGGAGAGGCAAGGAAGATTTGTGGATCTAGCCGTGGAGAGAGACAGCGTGGATGCAAGCCGGGGCCCTGTTCTTGGGCCCATCTACACAGGCAGATGGAAGGCATTTGGGTCTCCTGCTCCTTTCCCGGTTCCAGGGGATCCCGGTTCCTGGGACTCCACATTCCTGGCCGTGCTTCCCGCCCAACCGTGCCAAGGGGGACTTGTGAGCTGAGGGAATGGTTGTGCCTGTTTAGGCACAGAGGCTGAGGGAGAAGAGACGCAGTGAGGATGGACCAGGTGCTGTTGTCCTGGGGCCCTGGACCAAGGCTGCTCTCGGCTGCAACTCCCAGCTTGCGCTTGTTGCCACAGAAACCACTCAGGGTCCCCCACAAAATCCAGGTCATGTCTGCTGCTTCCTCCACTGTGTTCGCTGCCTCTTAATCTGTCTCCCTCTTCCACTTCCCACAGGAGCTGCGGCAGGTCTGGCTCCCACAGACCCAACTGCCAAGGGCTGTGGCCTCCAGGAGGCCCCCTTGCCTCCCTGGAACCCTGAATAGTGGCCCAATGTGGCTTCCAACTACCCTGTCCCAGTGTACACCAGAGGGGAGGAGCACCCTTCTCCAGCATAGCTAGGAGAACACAGAGAAGCGCCCCCAGGCTGAGGCCCAGCAGCCTGAGTGTCATTACTCTGATTCCTGAGGCCATCGTGACATTATCCCGGACACACCCCAAAAGCCAAGTTCGTGCCCGCCTAGGCTAAGGGGGTGTCGTGTGCGTGTGAGGAATACCCGTGCTCAGAGTCCGCGCGCCTGACCACCGGTCCTCACGCGCATCCCACCAATCCCGCACACCGTCCCGCGCGACCAGACAGACGCCGACGACGCCGGGACAGACACCGCGGGGGCTACTTACGCCAGCGGCGACGCCCTGCCCAAGCAGAGCGACACCCAGCCGTGAGTGCGCGTCCATCATGGGATGGCAGAGGCGGCGCGCACAGAGAGCGGGGTTAGGATCAGAAATGAGTTACGGGAGTGGGGCGGGCGCAGGAGGAAGAGAGAGAGAAAAAGAAAAACGGTTAGTGAGGAAGGAACCAGGGCAATGAACGGCAGCCCCCGGGAACGAGTCCGGCCGGCCGGGAGGGTCGCTCAGCTGCACCGCTGCAGCTCCGCGCCGCTGCTTTCACAGGCGGGGAAGGGAGAGCGCACGAGGGAGACGAGAAGCCATAGATGAATCAGTTCGTTTAAGAGCGCATCATGTTGCAAAAACCATGGGTGACCTCGTGGTGAAACCAAACGCCAGCCGAGTTAGTGAAGAGCAGTCTTCCCAACACTCCCCGGTGCACCTGCCTTTGGTGGCTGCTACGCGTTTAAGAACACGCCAAGGGCACGCACGGGTGGCACACAGATGTTAGCAGGAAATCCCTGCGCGCTCCGGGGCTTAGTCAGCCTGCCGTATTGTTCCCAGTCCACATGAGCTAATAGTTGTTTTTAAACTCACATGGTCGTATTTTATACTTCGAAGGATGGGATTCAATTCATCAGCATCGCCCACAGCTCTGCAAAGCTCTGAGCCTGGCACGTTGAGATGTGCGGCTCCAGGGCGGGTGGCTCCCGCCTCCTGGTGGCCCAGAAGAAGTACTGCTTTCCCAACAGGGCGGGCTGGGCAGCCCCGGACTGGGAGAGCCCAGCAAATTATCCTCAGGCTCTGGGATATGTATATAATCCCCATCCTCCTCATAACATCTGTATTCCTAGCTTTGGAGAAAAAAGTATAGCTGTCATTTTAAGATTTTTTTTTTCTGCCATGAGTTGCTGGTGATTCTGATCCAGAGATAAGATGTTAACCAAGGAGATAATCAGACAGTTCTGTAAGTCACCATTATGACAGTCCCAAGCCAAAAACCAAGAGATGTGTGTGTGTGTAAGAGACGACAGAGAGACAGGGAGCAGAGATACATAGAGAAGCCAGAGAGAGAGAAGACAGAGAGTGGTCCCATTGATATCAGCACTGTTAGCCATTCCATTCGCCAGTGATTTTCAACCAACTCTTTTCCTAGTCCATACACAAGAAGACCCCGGCCACAGTTCACAGGCGAAGTCAGAAACCAGAGGCCAGGTGGCCATCGGCTGGGCCAATTACAACAGTTCCAGCGATGACCGATCTGAGGCACTGCCCCAACCAAGAAACCTATCACATCTTCCACTCTCCTGGTTGGGAGAGCTCAGCCCCGCCCCATTCTGCACACCAAGAATGGCTTGGTTATGAGAGGCCTGGGGGTGTCTAGAACGTTCTCTTGTTAAGAGGGAGGCCTGTAGTGCCGGCATCCCATATGGGCGCTGGTTTAAGTCCCGGCTGCTCCACTTCTGATCCAGCTCTCTGTAATGGCCTGGGAAAGCAGTGGAAGATGGTCCAAGTCCTTGGGCTCCTGCACCAATGTGGGAGACCTGGAAGAAACTCCTGGCTACAGATCAGCCCAGATCTAGCCGTTGCAACCATCTGGGGAGTGAACCAGCAGATGGAAGACCTCTCTCTCTCTCTCTCTCTCTGCCTCTGTCTCTGCCTCCCTCTCTATAACTCTGCCTTTCAAACAAACAAATAAATTTCTCTTAAAAATAAAAATAAAAAAAAAGAGGGTTGCATGTGTCTCCTTCTATACCGGCCCCTCGGGGAGCCTGAGATATACAGCAGCCGCGAAAAGCACTTTGCAGGAGGTACTGTAGTATCCAGCTTCTCCTACAGCTGACCGGGAGCTGGTAGGTTCTGAAAACAGGACCCAGGTTCTGCAAGGCCCTGACTCGGGCCTGTGCCCCCAGGATGCCCGAGCCAAGGGAGGAGCGCTGGTCCCGATGGCACGCAGCGGCCTCTGCGGGCGCGTGCAGGAGGGGAGGCGCTTACCCGCTGAAGTCACTGCCCTGGGCCTGGGCCTGGCCGGCGATGGCATCCATGATGGCATCCTGGGAGTACATGCTGATGGGAGTGTTGTACTGGGCGTGGATGATGGTGGCCTTGCCGCCCAGCCCCTTGACCTCGATGGGTTTGTGGGTGGACAGGGCTGAGTCCTTCAGGGCACCTGGGTTGAAGCGTTCCTGGTAGTCGGCGCTGGGGGAGGGGCACGTGAGGAGCAGGGTGGGAGAGGGTTGGGGGAGGGGGAGAAGAGGGAACAGGTGGTGGTTACACGGGAGGTCAAGGCCAGGGCAGACGGTGGGGGTGTGGAGAGAGATCTCCCAAAGCCAAAGCTCTGGTTCCAAGCAGGTGACCCAAGTCCCTCTCATGCCCGTGGTGGGCCGGCCCGATCTGATCAGGAGAGTCCTCAGCCCCTCCATAAGGCTTCATGCCTGAGGTCTTTCTGGCCCAGCTCCACTTTCCCAGCCCCTGCACACCTGGCTCAGCCTCAGCCACCTCCAGGGTCAGCAGGTGCTCCAGGCATGGCGAGATCTCCCCACAACACACAGCAGGGGCAGCAGAGACAAACAGGGCCAGGAGAATGGGGACTTGGGGACAGGGGAAGGAGCCGGACCACGTGAGAGGCAGCGACAGCTCAAGCTAAGTCCAGAGCGCCCCAAAGGCGGAAAGCAGCAGCCCCTGCACCCCCCACCCCTCCAGGCCCAGCAGCTGAGCGAGGTCCCTCTGGCCAACTCTTGCAGATGCTACGCCACATTCACTTCTTCTTCAGAGCAGGGCTCAGGCCTCCCGGGCCCCCTGAAGTCCAGATGGCTGTGTGGCCCACCAGCCAGTCTCATGGGGGGAGCACATAGACAAGATCAGGCACAGCCTTCGCAGGGGTTCCCTGCAGGACAGCCAATTCTTCAGGCTTGCAAGGTCCCCAGGGCGCAGCTTGACACTCTCCATCCCCATCCCTCTCTGCACCCCGCCCCCAGCCAGCCGGCGGGGCTTAAGCAGCTGCAGCACAAATGAGACCATCAGACGGAACCTCCCAGCCCCCCACCCCAAAAAACCGCCTCCGCCCCCTCCTTGAGCTTCACGTACATGCAGGCTCACCCAGGAGCACACAGGCACCAGCACTCACACATGCACACACTGTCCACGCCAGACAGACACGCATGCCGGGCGAGCACACGGCGCACACACATGCTGTCCTGGATACTAACTTGGCCGGCGAGTTGGCTACCACCTGGGGAAGAGAGAAAGGGCAAAGACAGGGCCGTGAGAGGGGGGTTCCCATGTTAGGGGTGGGGGTCTGAGCACCGGGCCCCTCCTTGGGCTGGCCGTTTCAGAGGCAGAACCACTCGAAGTTCACTGGGCAAAGAGAAAGGAACGAGCAAGGCAGGGCTGATCAGGAATCCCACGCCCTCGGCATCGCCGGAGAAAAGGGTTTTCACACCCATCTTCCTGGCACTCACGCCGTGTAGACACAGCTTGACTGTAGACCCCCGAGAAGAAGCTGGGGAGTGAGGCAGGATCTGCTGTGGCCACCACTGGCAGGTGACAGCAACTCTGGACTCAGCCCTGTCCCACGGGGCCAGCTCCAGAGCTCTGCTCCCCAGCAGGTGTCACAGTGGTGCTGGCGGGGGAGGGGTTGTCAGAGTTATGGGATGTATGTACAACAGGGTTACCTGTGGTTCCGGACCTGCTCTTCCTCCTAAGCACGGGGGTCAGGGTGGGGGTGGCGCAGTCCTCACTCCTAACAGCACTGTGGACCCCCCCCCAGTGAGGAGGAGTGAGGCATCTCGGGGAGAAGTGTGGGTTTGAGACTTGCCAAGGCAGCCCATAAGGGGACCCGGCCCCACTCCTGCAGCCTCCTGGAGCAGGGTCTCTCTGGGGGCCACATGGTCTGCATCAGATCTCTGTACATGCAAATCCCCTGTGAGTTGCCAGTGGCCTTGTCCAAAACTGAGAGGGAGAGAATTTTCTGTCCACAGACCCTGCCGCCTTTCCGGGTCTGTCCATCAGGAGCTGTGGCTGGGGGAGCCTGGGTCCCAGTTGACTTAGTCCTGGACAAGTCCCTGCCAGGTGCCTGGGGAGTCAGGCCAAAACCAAGGGGCTCCCTGCTGCAGGGAGCTTCACCGTCGCCCTGTTTAGCCCCAAGTCCACCACCGTCTCCGAGCTGATAAAATTCCCTCTGTCCTTCCAGGCTCAAAATAGCCACAAGCGGAGCTATATTCGGAACGGGCCAGCACAGAGCTTCCATTTCTTCTCCATTTTTGGCCAGTGCTGACAGCTGCACAGTCAGCTCCTGCCTCCACCCTCCCACCCCCAACCAGCCCAGTGCCCCCTGCAGAGGGCAGTGTTGGCCTGGTAGGGTGAGGGCTCCCTCTTTGGCCTTGGTTCTTTGTCCTCTGCTCAGCTTCTGCCTGAGAACCCAAGGCTGGGGTGCCTACAGCAGACGCAGCTCAGAGAGGAGCCAGTGCCAGCTCTAAGACTTGCCCAAGTGGCCTGAGAGATGATGCCCTCCCATGCCTACCCCAGAGAGGATGCCTTTGCACCCCAGTCTGCTCCTCTGCACGTCTCCCAGGGGATTCAAGCTGCTCAGGGAGGCAGGGAAGGAGCCAGACAGGACAGAGCTCAATCCTGACCCTGCCTCTCCCTAGCACGGTGACTGGGCAAGTCGCCGTCAGCCTCGGCCTGTTTCCTCATTCATAAAATCGAGATGGTGACGCCCACTGCCCCGATGAGCAGAGTACAAAGAACGGGACCCTGAGCATGCAGCCCTCAGCATGGATGCACATGCGGCTTAGCCCTGGCTGACTCTGTTGCTGGACATGGCCCGGGTGGTGGCCCTTGGCCTGGCGGAGGCTGCCCCAGGCTCTTCCAGCTCAGAGATGCTGCCCCTTCCTGCCTGCATTGCCCGGGATAGCAGCAGGAACTTTTGCTTTTGGCTTAAGCATGCTGGCCTGTCTTCCCTTGGAGGACACTATTGGACCTGCTGCTCTGCTCATCAATAATAATTCATACATTCATCAGGCCCCGGGCAGCTCCTGGCCCAGCGAGAGGGCACTGCAGAATCACAGGACGTGGAGGAGGGGGGCTGGCCCCTGACTTCCCCAAGCAGGTGGGTAGGTCCTCGTCTCAATGCAAGGCGGAGTTAGTTGTACCCAGGTGCCAGCTTCTGTTTTCCGCCTGGAAGATGGAGGCAATGATGTGCTCCTTTGAATTCGCTAAGAGACAACGCATGTGGGTGATTGGCTGTCTCCCATCTGCAGAGAGAGCTCAGCGTCACTGCAGGTGGGCCTCCGCAGGAGGGAGGGTGTCCCAGTCATCAGAGGCCACCTCCCCAAGCAGGCTGTCCTACCAGCCCACCAAAGGCAGGACAAGGAGACCACCTCTGTTCTGCTAGTCCCTGAACTTTCTGGCCAAAGGCGCTCGGGGAGGAAACCCCGCAGGGCACAGACATGGCGCTGCCACCCTGGGTCAGGGAAGCTGCCCAGTGCCAGGGGCCAGCTTCATTCAGGGTCCCAGAGGAAAGCACGGGCGATCCAGGCAAGCAACAAGGCCCACAGGCAGCAGCAAGCTGGTAGGGCCCAGGCGCCTCCCTGCAGCAAGGGCAGAGGGAAGGGCACTGGGCTCCTGGTTGGACTCCCACATGCACCAGCTGAGTGAGCCCAGGCGGTGACAACATGGGGGCCCCACGTGGAGCGTGTGTGGCAGCCCAGACTCGTGCTGTCTGCTAATCCCAGGACACTGACTGAGTCACGCCTCCCCCTGCATGCCAGGGACGTCTGAGCACCAGGCTGTGCTGCCTTCACCCAGGCTGCCCTGCGTCTAGCACCCCCAGATTCTGCCACCAAGCACTTGGGGCAGCTGTGGGCATCAAGAGGAGATAGTAAGCGTGAAGGGCTTGGAGCTCATACATGCTGGCGTGGGGCTCCCTGCCCCAGCCCTCACCGCGAGTCCCAGCTCCGTGTTCGTTGAACTCCTGTCTCCCATCAGTGAGACCCCTGGGAGATATTTTCCTCCACAGCCCCTTTCTCCTCTGGCTGCTGCTTCCTTGCTTCCCCACCTTGGCCAGGGTCCGTCCTGCACAGCTCAAGCACTCCCTCCTCCAGGAAGCCTTCCCAGACTACTTTCGGCTCCAGAGGAACCCGCCCCTCCACCTCTCTAACTCTTCCTTGCTCCTGCATCAGGGCTCCCCAAGGGGTGCCAGCCCAGCAAGCTGTCTCCTTGCCCCGTAGCTCCTAAAGGCAGTCGGTGGTGCTGGCCCATTCTAGGGGGGTGGGAGGGACCTGGTGTGAAAGTTTGGGAAGCCAGAGCGTGCCGCCTGCAGGCCTGGCTCAGCCACTTGGTAGCTGAACAACTGCACCATGACCGCAGTGTCCCTGAGCTTCCCCCTGTGCCAAGTCTGACAGGTCACCCAGGTGGCTGCATGAAGCAATGCCACAGCTGGCTCCTGGCAGATGGCCTGGTGATGGTGCTGCTGTCAGCCTGCACTGCCTGGTGAGTTTGGGGCTGGCGGGACAGAGACCAGTGCCTCGCTCTGACCATCCTGACCAGGATTCCACTGAGCATCAAAGCCCCAGGTGGCCCCAGACCACGCGTGGAGAGCCGCGTGCCCATTACCTACCCTCCTGGGAGTCCAGCACCCGAGGCCTTCCCTCGGAGGCTCATGTGATACAGCTGAGCCATCTCCCTCAGGGTCTCTGCCGAGTACAGGCCAATGGGGTTGTTGTACTGCCTCGGCCGGTGCGAGCCCTGCGCAGCCCGGGCCCCCTCCGAGCTGATCTTGGTGCTCGGGCTGCCCTGTGAAAGGCCGGAGTCCAAGACCTCCGTGTGCGGGGAGAAGGTGGAGGCCTGGGAGTAGGAGGGGCTGAAGGCGCCCCTGAGCTCTGGGGTGCCCGGGCTGGCCCTCGCCTCGGGGCTGCCGTTCGTGTCCAGAGCAGGGTCCTGGCCCAGGACAGCGCCATGCAGGGGAGAGAGAAGAGAGCGGTTAGAGGCCACACGCATCCTGAGCTTCTGTGTGGACCTGGAACAGACATGTTAGTGCGAGCGCCCCGCAGCCCACCACCCGCCACCTGCAGCCCGCTGCCCAGAGCGCCTACAGGGAGCTGCGAGGGAAGGGATGTATCTGGAGGAGCTGGGGCTGCCCATAGCCCACAGGCTGGCATCCAGTTGGACAGAAGGCGAAGCCTGGGCGGAAAGCCAAGCCACTAGTGCTGCCCCCAGGGCGGCCCAGAAAAGAGGCTCTAGGGCTCAGGGTATAGCAGGAGCCCCTCCATGCTCTGTTTCCCCTTCTCCTAGGAAGAGAAGCCCCCTATGTGGTCCCTGGGCTGGGGCAAAGCAGGCAGGGTACAGGGGTGGGAGGGGAAGCTGAGGAGGTAGGTGGGCTGGCATTTGGTCCTCTCAGTCGGACCCAGCGCTTCTCCCAGCCTGTGACCATCCCAACGCCCTGGCAGCCTCTTCTTCTCCCCCTGCCCCATCCAGTCTGTCCCACTGGGTAGATGGGGACCGGCATGCAGTCAGACCAGGAGCACAGGCTGGGAGGGAGATGGGGCGAGCCCTTGGGTCCAGGGGCTGCAGCTGCTTAGAGGGGGTTTGGGAAGAGCCCAGGGCACAGTGGGAGAAGTCTGGTGTCAGAGCTGTGCTGTGCCCCAGGCTTGCCTCTAAGGTGGCAGGGGTGTACAGCTGGATAAGTAGAAATTGGAGGGAGAGACCTTGAGCGCGGGAGAAATCCCGAGGCCAGCACCCCCTGCACGCCTGGGAGCTCCTCCTGGGGTGACTGGCTCACGCTGGACCTCTGCTGTGGTCACCCCAGCCCCATCCCCCCAGACAAAAAAAGGGCCCAGGGCTTCTGGATGCATGTTGCCCTGTTAGGAGAGGAGGCTGTCCCCTCTCCCAAGACTACTGCAGCCCTAGCTGGTTTCCTTTCAGCTCGGGCACGAGACTTGGGGTGGTATCTAGTCCCCAGGAAGGCACCCCCATACCTAGTGTTTCAAAGGGAGTTTGCACACCTCCCCTGGTGGCCTGTCCCCCTCTCCAGGGTCAGGCACCCGGGGACAAGCAGGCCAGGGCTACACTCCAGGAACCACAGCCGAGTGTGGACCCCACCGCCAACAGTCAGCACCTACCTTTTGGTGCGGGATCACCGGCAGAGGAGACTGGACCGGGGGCGCAGCCGTGGAGATGGGAATGGGGCGCTTCGACCTGGAGAAACCAGAAATGGGACCAATGAAGACAGACACCCCTGGGGCCGGGGGAGCTCCAGCCTGGGTTGGGTGGGTGAGGGGAGGCAAGGGGGTATCGGGCAGCCAGGTCAGAGGGCCTGAGCAGGCTGGAGAAGTCATGACTCTTGGGCACTTTGATGAGCACCCAGGGACCTCTGCCGTGTCCTTGCGAGGCTGCCTGGACCCAGCTGCCCATGCGCAGGAAGCAGCACCATCCCACCCTCAAGCTGACGTGCAAAGAGGGACAGGGACATCGGCCTCTAGTGCTCAGCAGCAACTTGGTCCTTATCCTTCCTCTGTTCCAGGAGGGTCTTCCTAACCCCCCTGCTCAGTTTCAAAGCACAGGACTGGACGCATGCAATGGCTGCACCCCAAGCCTCACTGTTGGCCCCACACAGCCAGCTCCCCTCCACCCCAACCCCGTCCCCGCCCCCAGAGAGTGACCACCTACTTCTGCAGAGTGAGGCTCAGGTTGTAGCTGGCAGACTTGATCTTGTTTTGGGCCTCCAGGTGGGTCATGGTGTCTGTGTTGACGCCGTCAATGGCCACCACGAGGTCACCCTGGCTGAGCTGGGACTGGGCTGCCTTGCTGCCTGGCGTGATCTGGTTGGAGACAGCAGAAGCGGGGAGAGTGGGTATAAGGAGAGTGGTCTCTCAGCCAAGAGCCACCAGGCAGCATCAAGTCATGAAGTCTTCTGTTCACTGTGGACCGCACCAGCTGCTCACAAGCCAGGCTCCCCTGGCTGGCACTCTGTATCCGACTGCAGCCAGGGGGACCAGCTGCGGCCAGCGGGGTAAGGGTGGAAGTAATGCATGCCCCCTCCAGTTTGCTCGGTGGCTGTCTGGGAGAAGAGGAGGACAGCCAAGCCACTGACTGCAGGGCCTGGATCTTGGAGTCCCTGCCTGGCAGAGAGATGATTAAGGAGCACCCTGTGGGATATTGCATGAGTGACAGATAAGCTTTCATGAACAAGGTGATTGCAACTTGAAGGCTGTGTGTTGTAGGGCTTAGCATATTTTCAACGCGCACCTTGCAAACCCAAAAAAGAGCACCTTCCAGGACCCAGGAGGGAAGGGCGATGCAGGAGCTAAGACTCAACAGCACCCAGAGACACTGTGAAGCCAGCAGGTGGGATAAATGCACCCGCACAAAAGCATCCTAGTGCAGGTGCTACTATGGCTGCGAGGGAGCTAGGTCGGCTGGGAAACAGGGCCGGGCTTAGGGCTCTGTGGCCAGCTTCGCTCATCCAGGAGAGGGAGTGCAGGTGTGTGGGCCAGAAAAATCCTGCACCCCAATGACATCACAACATCTTGAAAACTGGAGGCCCCCATCCCCAGTGTGACCACACAAAAGGGCAATGCGCCTCTACCTGGAGTGGAGGCGTATCAGGAGGGCTGCATCCCCAAGGACATTATGCACAAGGCCAGCTTCTGCACACCCAGCCGCCGGGGAACAGCACGCTGAATGCCATGCGGCCCATCCACAGTGATAGCATAGGCAACCCGAAATTCCAGAGAACCTGGTGACATCACCTAAGAAGGCATGGAGGACCCCCCCTCCCCAGTGACATTAGCAGCCCCCCCTCCCCAGTGACATTAGCAGCCCCACCCCTAAGGGTAAACCATGGCATGTCAAGGAGCCTGTGCTCCACCCATGACATCACATGGAATGCTGTGCACGCCTTTTCCCGGGACATCACGGGAAGGAGGAGGCTCTGGAGCACCCGGCCTCCCCAAGGTGTGGCTGCAGGGAGTCCCTTGGCTCTACCTGCCCAGCACGCCCACCAACCAGTCCTCCTGGCACCTTCCTGGCTATAACCCAGGGACAAGGCCAGCTCCTAACACTGGCAGAAGCTGGATTCAAGGCAAGTCCCGGGGACCATCCTTGAAGGAGCCCAGAGAGGAGCTGGGGACAGTCCCATGCCCCACGCGCCAAGCCTGGGTGGGCCTCTGGCCAGGCCCTGGCTTTGCAGACTTGGATGGAAGCCTGCCCCAGCCCCTCGCGGGGAAATCCCATCCAAACCAGGGCACCCTGCAATCCGCAGCCTCCACTCCACTCCCAGATGGGCTTTGCAGGGTGGGCCCTGAGTGGTGTCTGAGTCACCACATCACTGGTCCAAAATCACAAGTCATGGCAGCGAGGCCGGGAGAGCCCTTGCCAACTGCTGTTGACCAGCATTGTAGCCCTCAGGGCCTGGGTGCCTTTGAGAATCTTGACCACCGCATGCCTAGCGTGCCTTTCCCCCACCCCCAAATGTGCTGGCTCAAGGCAGGGGCAGTAGAAACCAAGGCCCAGCTTGCCAGGAAAGCACTGTTGCATCTGGTTTGCCAAACCCAGCTGACTCCCAGGGTCCAGCGGAGCGTTTTGAGGATGACTGGGGATTTCTGAATGCAGGAGAGGCCTTCAGAAGGTGCATGGGAAATGCGCATGATGAAAAGGCTATGCGTGGGTTTCAAAAGTGTTTGCACCACAAGAAACTTCTCTTTTAATTCTACCTGCATGAACTTTTGAAGTACCCTTATGCTTACAGCCCTTGTCCCCAAATGTATCGTTAGCAACAAGAGTGGGTCACTGCCTTCAAATGTAGGAGATGAAAAAGGTTAAAAAAAATACAACAGCGAAGAAAAGCAAGATGCTCTGCTGTATAAGTGGAGTCTCCAAGCTAAGCCGAGAAGCCGGGCTGTGTTGCAGACGCCTCTGGCTTCCCCTGCAAGGCTATGTGACAATCCCTGGCTCTTTATCACATTATCAAACAGAAAAAGTGGAAAAAATCCTACAGGGAACACCTGAATATTCACCCACCGCCACGGCCCCATCTTAACATTCCTCTTAACTTCATCACACGGTGGTCCCTCTCCCCCTCCATTGGCCCAGCTTAGCTCTGCGACATTTCAAAGCGAGTGGCAGGTACCAGAGTGCTCCCTTTCCTGCAGGGATCCCCGACTGCAGCTCACCCCTCAGAAGGGCACTCCCCTAGTCAGGACACCCCCAGATGCTTCTAAAGACCTACAAAGATCATCACCCTGAAGCTCTGGGGTGGGCGGTAGCTGCAGACCCCATATAGAAAGAAGGGTGCCAGGCAGGACAGGTGTGTCCATAAAATTGGGATGACGGTGTGAGCAAAATGATATCCAAGAGAGGCCGGGCCAGGTCAGCCAGAGCTAGCCAGGCCGTCCGACTGTCCCCCCAGGCACCAGACAGTTTGCGCCGAAGCTGCCTTGCATAGGCCTCATCCTCAGGTGTGGGCTGGGGCCATCCTTGCTCCTGGGGGGAGAGCTCAGCCCCCGTGGAACCTGGTCGGCAGCCAAGCAACCCACAGGGAGCCGCCGAGCTGGCTCCAGCCTGCCCCTGGCGCCTGTCTCCCTGCACCTGCGTGTGCTCGTCAAGGCTCAGCTCGCCTGGCCCTTGGCTGCCCTGAGCAGGGCCCAGGAACCCTCAGGGTGGGGGTGGAGGTGGGGTACTCCTGTGTGGGGGCACTCTTCTCTTCTGCTCAGATGTCCTTAGAGAAGGAGGCAGGAATCCTAAGGTGGCCACGGGCCATGGGATCCCCTTCCCCACCACTGCAGGAGCAGCCTGCCCAGGTGGGGGCAGGGCAGGGGGCACCCTTGCAGCTTGCCCAGAGTCCAGGGCTCAGGAAGTGTAAGGTTGCTCACCTGACCCTCTGTCCTCTCTGTTGACATCACCCCAGAAAAGGGCCCAAGCGCCTGAATCCTTGGAGGGTTATAGTTATCTTTCTATCCCCCTTTGGGCATTTAGAACCCTCTTTGCAATGAGTATTTCATTCCTACCCCACTCTCCAATCTTCTCTCCCCAACAGCCACCTGTCAGCTGGGATCCTACCCCCAGGCAGAGCCTGGAGAGGCCTCAGGGTGGGGACCCCAGGTCCTGGCTCCAGAGCTCCCAAGCACAGGCACTCGGGCTTTGCTGGGCCATGGTTGGTCTAGGGCACCCCCACCCCTGCTCCACCAGGACCACAGGGGTGATGGCTGATGCCAAGGCCACCCAGGCGAGCTGAGGAAGGAGGCGGCCGGCGTGGGAGGAGCCGAGCCTCAGCCTGCCCCATGCCCCCCAGCTCCAGGCCAGAGACTGAGCCTTTCTCTCAGGGTTCTTTCCAGGGTTGCATTGTTGAACAGGGTGCTGCCTAAGGAGGCGCAGGGCTGTGACAGGAACAGGGAAGCACAGCTCCTGACCCCAGGGGCTGCCAGAGGCCCGAGGCTGGCAGCCACACCCCCAGTTCTGAGCCGGCCTGCTGTCCCAAGGTGGGCCTGGGTGTCCGGGGAGGGGGTGGGGGAAGGTGGTGTCCAGGGTCCTGGGGAACCAAGGCACTGCCAGGGTTCAGCGCAGCTGTGAGGTTGGCTCCCAGCTCCCCGGCCCCAGGAAGACAGGCTGGGCTGGAAGCCATGGCTCCCAGCGCTCAGAGCTGTCCCATCTGGTGACGGGTGCTGCTCCGGCAGCTCCTTCCTCCCAGCCCTCGAGGACTGCCCCATGGCATCTGTGAACCATGCAACTGAATCACCATCAGGCCATGTTGCTGCCTTCCCATCTGGCCTCCCCAGGGGCCTGACCCCAGCCCTCACCTTCTCACTGGAACCTTCTGTCTCCCCGTGGCCCCCTCCCCACCAGCCTCTTCTGTGCTCAGAAGGCTTCTCTCTGCCTCATTTGCCCCCAGAGGCTTCTGCTCTGTTCTCTCCTTTCTCTACCTCAGATGGTGCTGCCTTCTCACACCCAGCCCTCCAGCTGAGGCCTGGGGTCCCTGCTCCCTCTGCTCAGTGACCACGCCCTGCCCTGCCTCTGGGTCCTGGCTATGGTCAGACACCCCTGCGGGCAAAGCCTGCCTGAGGCCTCCTAGGGCAGTTCCCACCAGAGATGGAGCTTGGCTCTGAAGGGGCAGAAAACGTGGGTTTAGAAGAGGGAGCCCGGGCAGGGGGCGTTAGCACTGGGGGCAACCAGCGAACTGGGTGGGGGGTGCCTCCCAGCCTTGTTGCTCCTCAACTCCCTTAGCCCAGGAAGCCCCTGTGCCGGCCTGCGTCCTGCTTAGGGACCTCCCAGGGTTCAGCTCTCTGGGACCCCTGCAGCCTCACGTATTTCCCCTCCAGAGCCCTGGGTGGGGTCAGTGGCAGCTCTCTGAGTGGTGGGGAGGGCCGGTGGGGGGCCCTCTGGGAAGGCATCCCCCGCTGCCTCTCTGCCCTTATCTTGCCCTGTTGGATGGCCAGCCGGCTGGGAGGAGCCCGGGAGGCGTCCCTGACCTTCAGGGGGCTATAAACAGCTCGGCCTGTCAGCACTGCTAGGCGCTGCCCAAGAAACAGCACGAGGCCTCCAGCGGCTTCAAAATTCCAGGAATTGCCGGCACAGCTACCCCAGAATAGTCTCGACCTGTACCCCTCCTCTTCTCCCTCCTCAGGGACCCTCTGCACGCTGGGTCTGCGTGTACAGTAGCTGGGAGAGCCACTAAAGCCAGAAACCCAAACCAGCAGAGGGGCCAGCAGGGCAGAGTGCAGGGCACCCTGGGGATGGAGGCCCCATTTCTCCCAGCAGCCAGGGGTAAAGGCTTCCCACCAAGTTGCTCATAGAAAGCAACTGTCCCCACGGCCAGGTGCACTGCCTTTTCTCAGGTGACACAGCCAGCGGGACAGAGGCACACACGCACGTGCTGCTTCCATGGACTCGGGGAGCTGCTCCCGCCCCGGCTGCTCCCACCCCTCCCCCACTTCCTGGAGAACTGGCGTGCAGGGTGGGGGGGTGCGGCACAGCTCATGTTGCAGGCCCACGCACCTGTCTGGGTTAAATAAAGGCATTCCCCTCCACCCTCTGAGTCCCTCTTCCCTGTGGGTCCTCAGACTGAGACCCACTGGACAGAGGCTGCCTCCTGGCCCAGGGTGAGGCCGTGGCACCTATGGGCAGAGTAGGGTAGAGGTGGGGTTCTCCTGTTCTGCCCGCAGGTGTCTGAGAGGAGGAGAAGCAGTTGTATCTGCAGCTGAACCTGAGTTCCCAGCCTGAGTCAGAGAGGCGAGGGCAGGCATGGGCATTAGGGGTCACCAGGATTCCACCCAGAGCTGTCTCTGGCCTGTGAGGGAGAGGGAGTTTGGACACCTGGGTGAGAAGAGAATCCTGGCTCGGGGGTACAAGTCCCCCAGCTGGGAAGCAGCAGGGTCTGCCTTTGCTAGCTCCTCCCCTCAGCACCATATACCCCGGTGCCCTGCGGCAAAGGCTCCGGCCAGGATGCCCGAGCAGCGTCCACTGGCCCGTGGTGGGAAGCAGGTCATGGCTGGGATGGGATGCGGTTCCCCTGAAGAGCTCTGGCCCTGCCAGCCTGTGACAGGGGGACAGAAGAAACTTGCCCCAGAGGGAAACACCACCGCCAGGGAGGCTGGCGGGGCCGTGTGTCCGTGGAGCCTGCCTGGTCTGGAGCAACAGAACCCAGGATGCCAGCACCCAGCATATCAGCGGCCCACCAGTGGCATTTGTCAAAGGGCCGTGGATCCAGGGGAGGGCTCCAGCGGCCAGTCCAGCCCGCTGTGTGGCTTCGGTGATTTGGAGCATGGCCCTGAAGGAAGTCATCATACCCATCCCCGCCCCCCGCCCCCATCGTGCCCTCCCCAAGATGTGGCTTCTATTTTTAAAAGTGCCCCAGGCCTGGGCTCCAATGCATCCCCACACACCCCCTCCCCGCGGCGAGGACATTTTCCTGCCTACTGCCTCCATGCTGCCATTTAAGCCCCTGGGCTGCCAGGGCCAGGTGGTACATAGACCCTGGGTGAGGTCATTGGCTATCCTGGGTGCCACTGAGCCCGGGGCTATTCTGTACCCACAGCATGGGGCAGACAGCACACGTAGGAGGCTCTAGGGTGGTGGGTTTGGGGGACATGTGGGGTCACAATTGGGCAGGGGACGCCCCATCACGTTCCAGGAGGAGACGTGCACCATGGCGGGGGGTCTGGGGAGGAGGGAACCAGCGGGACTCAAACAGCCCCATGTCACCACCTCATTAGGCAAGGTGTGCAAGGCTCTGGGCATCTTTCACGTCTGGGACCCTGTGGTCTCCAGGGCAGTAGGTCTGGCGGGCGGCGACTATGGTGAGAAAGAGCCAGAGCTCCAGCTGAAGGGGGAAGGGCCAGACATCTCCCCAGTCACAGCCAGGCCAGCAGCGTCCCGAGGAGCATAGCTCTGTAGGGTGCTCTTGAGTGGGGCTGCTTCTTAGGGAACCCCAAGTGCCCATGCCAGGTTCTAAAACCAAGACTGACCCTCTGCCCCCTCTGCCCCCTCTGCCCCCTCTGCCAAGCACCTTCCCAGCCTTCTAGGCTGCCCCCAGCCCAGGGCGAGTCTCTGCCACCCTGAACAAGAAACAATTCCCCTGTTACCCTAGATAGGCAGCACCCCAGACACCCCTGCCCACACACCACCCTCCAGTGCAGCCTGGTGGCCTCACCCTGCCCCCTCGTGCCCAGACCAGCCCTGCCAGGCCGCAGCCACCAGACGGGGGCTGTACGTATCCCTCGTGGGTGCCTCGCACTGCACCCTGGCCTTGGGACCTCCAGCCTCAGCTCTGTCTGGCCTTGCTGGTCAGTCCCTTTAATGGACACAGACACACTGAGCACCGACTACGTTCAAGGCCCTGGCCCTGGCCTAGGTGCCGGGGCCAGAGCAGTGACAGATCTTCCTCTACAGGACATCTGGCTTCTGGCCTTTCTGACCAGGCTTTGGGATCAGGGCATTGTCACCCAGACAACCCCCAACACTCTGTGCCACCCCCAGCAGTGCTGTGCTCAGTCACAGGGGCCATTTCCCCAGGGGAGCACTGGGGACCAAGACAGGAGATGCACAGGCAAAGCAGCCTTGAGGGAGGAGGGAGGAGCTGAGGCAGGCGCGCAAGGAAGGGCGAGGTCCCTGCAGCCCCAGGACCACAGAGGCAGGAGGGCCGGTGTCTCAGGTCTGGGATGGGATGGGTGCTGGAGTCCAGGAACTCATCCAGCCCAGCCCCACGCCACAAGAGCAGGGCAGCAGGGTCAGCAGTGCATCCACTCGCCAATCACCTACCCTCTCCATGCCAGGAATGCCCGCCTCCCAGGGCAGCTGCCCACCTCCAGGGCAGGCAGTCTCCTGGCTGGAGGGGGCGGGGGGGGGCACCGTGAGCCACCCCACAGCAGGCTTGGGAAGTCTCTGAACTCTGGTCCCCTGCCTGCCCTGTAAACTCAGCCTTTCCTTCTCCGCTCAAAATACCCGCCACCTGCTCATGATGTCACGCGCCGCTAACAGACCCGCCGTCTCAAGAGAGCTGACACTGGCTGTGGCCAAAACCAGCAGAGTGGACCAGCCCTCAGGGTGGAAACAGGGAGGACAAGACAGACAGACAGACAGACAGGCGGCCTTCTTGGAGTGCAGCCCACCCCTCCAGGTGCCAATCTGTGGGCTGTGCACACTCACCCTGGAGATGGTCAGGGGCATGTTGAAGTCTTTGCCCCCCTGCAGGCGGAAGCCCCAGGGCCCTGGCCCGGTCAGGGTCACGCTGTAAGACATGCTGGTTCCCACGGCAGATGCCCCTGTGGACAAAGGGGAGAGACGGTCGCGTAAGGGGACACTCACGTACCCCACCTCCCCTGCCCAGACCTCTGCCCCAGAACCCGACCCCCAGTCTTGCCTGCTCCGTCCCTTGCTGCCCGGCCAGGCAGTGGGGAGCTCCTGAGCGGCTCCTAAGAATAGCTGGGAGGGAATGCCATCGCCGCTGATATCTGCCCTCTGCTGCACCCATAAATGGACTGTAACCCTACACTGTGCCCGCCCGCCCGTGGCCTCCCAGCTGGTCCACCGTGACTCACACGGCTAATATAGCCCCTGGGGAGGGGTGTCCGGCACCCAGCGGGCAGGAGGGGTGGCCTGGCCAGGTTAGTGATAACGCTGGGGCCTTGTGGCTCCCCCTCAGCCTGTGCAGAGCCCAGCCACTCACGTTCCACTCGGCCCGACCCTTCCCTGCCCGGGAGACCGTGGACTGAGTGCTCACAGGCAGGGGCTTTTCCACTGGGGTCTTGGCTGCTCTGTGCTCTCCGCTGGGGTCTCTGAGCTCGTGCCTAATGTAGCACGAGGGCCCTGGGGGTGCCTAGGACTGAGCTGAGCCTCCACTGGGGGCTAGCAAAAGCTTTGGCTCAGGACATGGGTGACTGGCCCAGGGCTGTCCAGCATTGAAAATGGTCATCATAGTTAGCAGCTCTGGATCTGGCCACGCTCAGCACAGGGCCCTTCCCACCATTATCCCTTTGGGTGACAGGAGGCTGCCACCTTGGCCCACGGAAACCAAGGCTCGGAAGGCTAAGTGACTTCTCCAAGGTCACACGGGGAGTGGACCCGCGCCACACTGGAGCCTGGGCTCACGCCAATGGGACTCCCGCCAGACAATGGGGCTCCTAGCAGCTGCAGGCACCTCCCACAACCCTGGACCTAAAGGGTTATACTCCTGCCCATACTCCTTGGCCAGGGTCTGGGGGCAGGCCTGGGGCGGGCCAGGCCCACCCACCCCCTGCAGGCCCTCTGGGGGCCCAGCTGGTTATTCCTGGCTCTCCTGCCTCATTTGTGCCCTGGAAAACTTGACAGCAGCATGGAAAGCCACAGCTGCCAGTTCTGCACGCCAGGCCCCCGTGCCCTTTCAGCAGGAATGGCAGGGACTGGGCGGGGGGACAACAGTGACAGAGAGAGATGTCATTTGCTCAGCTGCTGGGACACAGGGCCAGAGGGGCAGGGAGAAGAAGCCAGCAAGGTACGTTCAGCGCATACCCCAGACAAAGCGTGTCCTGGGTTGGGGGCCCTGGGTCCCCCTGGGACTCCTGCCAGTGTGGTCTTGGGCTCACAGTGTCCCTAAGAAGCCCTTCCCCAAAGAGATCCCAGGCCCTGTGTGGTCTGGAGACAGCACAAGGCTCACCCTGCCCCCCCCCCCAGCTGGGGAAACTGAGGCTGGGAAAGAGACAAGCGGGTCATCTACTTGCTGGCCCCCCTGAGCATTCTGACCTGGGCTGGCCCCGAGGACACAGTCACTGCCCAGCTGCCAGCCCCCCAGCCTCACACCCCAGGCCTGCCACACACAAGGGGCATGGCCGGGGCCCCTACATTACAGCGCTGTTTGGTAACTTGCCCAAAGTCACAAAAACATCAGGTGGAAGAAGCTAGGGAGGGACCTGTGTTCTCTCCCCAAGCTCAGCACCTCCCCTGCCTTGTATCACACAGACCTGCCTGTCCTTCGAGCCCTGGCCTGGCCCCGGAGGCCAGCACCACATCTCTCCCCGCTATGTCACCCATCCCTAGATCCAGCCTTGTCCCCTTGCCTAGGGGTGTCCATCCTGCGAGGTTGGGAAGGACCGGCCGCAGGGGAGGAAGGAAGGTGCAAAGGGAGTCGTGGGTGAGGCTGTACCTGAAGCTGCAGACTCTTTTTCCCCTGGACTCTGGCTTGCTCCTGCCTGACGCTCGCCTCTGGGGAAAGGGTGGGGTGGCAGGAGGATGCTCTTAAAAGGGGAAAGCCAGCCTCCCTCCTCTGCCTCCCCTGGGAGGCCAGAAGCCAGCCGGAGAGCAGCTGGTACCCGTGGACTGGGCGGAGCTCAACAGCTCACTGGGGAGAGGGGCCCGGCGTGCCTGGCCTTGCTCCCTCCTCTCTGCCTCCCTGCAGTTTGAGGTGGGCCCTTCGGGGGAGTGAGAGACCCGCGGTAGGGGACAAGGGGAGAGAAGGAAGAGAAGCTACTGGAAGCATCAAGGCCAGGCCCTGGCTCTCTCCCCTTGCAGCACCAGTAGGTAGAGACTGTATTTGTCCAGGAGATTTTGTCTGCTTTTTATTTTCCCCACGTCCGGTAACAGCCACCCAGCCCTGGGAGGAACTTGGACCATTGATGGGAAACAGAGGCAGATGCAGTATGTGTGTGCTCAGTGCGCGTGCACCTAGGCACCTAGGCACCTAGGGTAGAGCGTGCCTGCCAGAGCTGTGTACATGAGGGTGACCACAGCAGGAACCGTGTGCAGGCAAGAAGCCAGAGGGGCGGAACTGCTCCCGTCACAAAGTGAGCCTTGTGCTCAGCTTCCCCTCCCGGCAATGGAGACCATGCAGGGCTGGCCTTCCGGGGCCACTGAAGTGCCCGGCCCCGGGGGGCACAGACTGGTGGAGATGCCTCCTGCATAAATAGCTGGCATGTCTCCTGGAGCTGTCACCATTGTCATCGCGGGGACAATCACAGCACACAGTGGTTTGAGGGGAGGTGGGGAGGTGGGGGACAGGACGGCTGTTCAGCTGGGCCCAGAGTGGGTGCTGCTGGCCAGGCTGCAGGGTGCAGGGAGGGGCTGTGAGTGCAGCTGGGTGCAGCGTGGAGTCACTCTCGGAGCTTGAGGCTCGCAGTCATCCTGGGTGTGTGTGTGTGTGTGTGTGTGTGTGTGTGTGGTGGGGGGCGGACGGCAGGGGGCTGTGAGGAGGGCGCTAGACGTGCTCCAGAAGAACCAAAGGACGTCCTAGGTCCTGGGGTCCAGGCAGGGGCGCAGCCTCTTGGTCTGAAACAAACAGCACACATCCGTTAGCACCAGGAGTGCGGTTTGAGTCAAGGGAGGTTGCCGGAAGGGCTTGGTTGCATCCCAGGGTGGGGCTGGGCCCCTGGGAGACCAAAACTGGGTACAGGGGTCGGCAGAGTGTAAGCTCTGGGGCGCCCGGCTGGGGACGGGGCTCCTTATCACCCACTCTCCAGTGCCTCTGCTCTCTCCCCTCCTCCTCGCCCCTCCCCCAGGGAGACCCCGAGCTACTCACCCTTGCCTGCCCTGCAGCACTGCCTCCTTTAGGCTCACACTACAGGCTGACTGCTTTCACCCAGGGCCTGCCCAGGCCACTGCAGAGGGGCCTGGCCACCCTGCACAGCTGACCCAGGCCCTCCCGGGCTCTCAGTCCCACAGGGGCAGATCTGGAAACCCCGCAGGCCAGCAGCTGCTCAGGCCTGTCCACTGTGCCTCCTGCGCCTCCACCCTTCATCGATGGCCCCCATCCCTGCCACCCCCGGGGACACTGTGGCTGTTCCCTGGGTCACTGAGAGGCATCCAGTGCCTGTCACAGAACAAGCTGAGCTGCCTCTGGGCTCCAGCCTTGCACAGGCTGTTTCTTCAACCTGGATGGCTCAGTGTCCTCCCCTCCCCCAAGGCGGCCCCACCATCTCTGCTTCACAACCACCTTCCCTGGGGACCTTGGGGACTTGCCACTGTTCCCGGCACCCTGTGTGCTCAGACCGGTGCTTATCACGTGTTTGCTGACTGCTGATGGCCCACGCTTGCCCAGTGCCCCAGCCTAGCCCAGTCTCCCCCAGGCACTGCGTGTGTCATTGCTGCCTGGCCAGCCTGGGGGCCACGGCCAGGCCTGTGTCCTATGCACCTCAAGCCTAGGGCTCTCAGAAAGGGAATGCAGGGAGCAGCAGGGACCACCCAAGTGCAGAGCGGCCCAGGGCTCCCCGCTCATGGACACACAGAGGCTCGGCATTAGGGAAAGAAGGTGGGAGCCAGGGAGCACCCAGGGGCCTGTGTTGCAGGGTGAGAGGAGGGCAGGGTGGGGCGCTGTCAGCTGAGGGGAGGGGCTGCCCGGGGTGCCTGTGCACACACATTTCCAGCGTTCCGGAATGCGGCCTTCTCTCATCCCCATCGACATTCCGTTCCATAGGCACTTGGGCTGACAGCTGGCTTTCTTTTAATAGCCACAAGCATTCTGGGTGACACGGATCCCGGGGCATTCGTGGTGAGCATATACACAGCTCGCAGCCCCCACCCCAGCCAGTCCAACCTCACTCAGTCACACACATGGTACAGAGCAGACGCGCCAGAGCCTGCTCTGTCACGTGTCCTGGGATGTCACAGGGCCAGAGTGTGTGTTGGGCACGTGGTCACACACACACACCCCTAAGTTACACACCTTCATGAATGCACACTCTCTCACACAGCCTTCAACTGCAGCACCTGCCACCTGTGTGTGCATTTACACGCAGACACACCCGAGAATGGCCACAGATCGCAAGCCATGCTCAGAGTGGCTCGGACTCACAGAGACCCCGGGTGGGCAAAGAAAAGGCGGGGCGGGGGGTGGGGGTGACTCCCAGACAGCAGTGGGAGCCTGCCCCTAAGAACAAACCCCCTTTTTCCTGGCCACTGTCTTGGTAACTGGCCTCTGCTCTACCCCTCACCCCCACCCCTTTTACAGATTGGCAGGTGCTAAGTCAATCACCTTCCTGGGCGTCTCAGCTTCTGGTCCCTGGCGCCTGGGAGTGGCTTTGATTTCCCCGTCCTCCAGGCCCTGACCACAGAGGTACCGTCCACTCAGTTGCAGGGCAGCCCCCCATGCAGCTGCTGCCTCGGTGTCTGTCCAGCCCTGGGGAGGTGGAAGAGTGACTGTGAGGGGGGAAGGACAGTCCTCAGCCTTGCTCCTGTCCCCTCCCCGACAGGGACCCGTGGCATTGCTTGTCCCAAATCCCTGTCAACTGTGTGCACCTGTGCCAGAGTATGTGTGTGTGTGTGTCTGCACCTGCATGCCTGCCTTCCTGCACCTGGGGGTGTTTCTATTATGAGGTGGATGAGAGGTCTTCATGAGGGTCTATATTTGATTCACTCTCCGTTGTTCACTGCAATGGTTCAGGGAGGGGAGCCCAGCCCATTCTTCCTGGAGCCCTTGGGAGGAGATGGCCAGTCAATCTGGCAGCCCTGGCTCTAGGTGAGGCCACAAAGGGCCCTATAAGCAGAAGAAAAGGGGCTGACACTGTGGCATAACATGTTAAGCTGCCTCCTGCAATGCCAGCATCCCATCTGGGCACTGGTTCAAATTCCGGCTGCTTCACTTCCTATCCAGCTCCCTGCTAATGTGCCTGGAAAAGCAGCGGAGGATGGCCCAAGTTCCTCTGGCCCCTGCACCCATGGTGGGAGACCCAGATGAAGCTCCTGGCTCCTGTCTTCTGCCTGGCCCAGCCCTGGCTGTTGCAGTCATTTGGGGAGTGAACCAGTAGATGGAAGAGTTCTTTCTGTCTCATCCTCTCTCTCTCTTTGTAACTTTGCCTTTCAAATAAATAAAAATAAATCTTTTTAAAAAATAAATAAATGGCAGAAAAAAGGAAAGCAAAAGCACCAGGGACAGGAGCCCACAGTGCAGGGGGACACAGCGGGTGCCAGAGCTATGGGCCCCAGGAGGTTTGACAGGCCGGTTCCCAGGCCAACACCCTCTGTGGGGTCAGTATCCACCATGGTCACGCCCCTACCCCTTGGCCGGTGTGATCTAGAGAGGTGGATGGCCTGCCCAAGCCCTGCAGCCAGTGCTGCTTGCCCTGCAGCCTTCTCGGCTCCCAGGCCCGGGGGCTCAGCACTGAGGAATCGGGGTCCCTGATCTGGCGGCTGCCACGTCTCCTGGGGGCCCATCTGGGCCAGGACACTGATCTTCTGCAAGAGACAGCCTGCACTTTGGAAGACAGGTTCACTCCCGGCCCTACCCCTGGGTGCCCTCTCTGGTCCCAGGGCTCCTGATGGTCAGGGAGGATGACGTCATGGTAGGGGGCTCCCCAGGGTCCTGAGGGTCCTGAGTCCCCCTCCCAGAGCCCCGGGCCTGGCTGAGCATGGGATGGCGAGGACCCAGCAGCCTTACCACCTCGCTCTCGGAGCCCAGGGACTCCTGGCGCCTTCGGCCTGAGATCCAGCTGAGGTCGGAGGCCTGGCTGCTCAGGGTGGAGCGGTGGGTGGAACGGTAGCTGAGGGAGGGGCGGCTGTGCCGGCCTGACACGCCCAGCAGCACCCCCAGGCAGGGCAGGTGCTGGGCGATGGCCGCCCTGAGGGGCCGCACGTCTGGTTAGGATGAAGGGATTGGTGGACAGACACAGGGTGGGAGGGGAGGGGTGGGGCGGGCAGATGGACACAGGCCTAGGATGGTTGGACAGAGAGCCACTGGGGAAGAGGGGAGGCTTAGACGTGGGGTCCATGAAGACAGCCACCCAGGTCATGGGAGGTGATGAGGATGGACAGACAGACGCAAAGCAGATACCAACTGGCTCTCAAGCTGGTGGGGATGGACAGACAGACACACTGGGGCCGGGGACCTGGAGGAGAAGCTTAGGGTAGCAGGGTCAGCTGTTGGACATCGGATCCAGCCCTGGCAGGCTTGGTGCCAGCCACATCTCAAGGAGCAGCTGGGGCTACACAGGCTGAGGCCCTGCAGCCAGCTGCAGAGGGTACTGAGCAACTGACACCACCAGGCCAGCAGAAGAACAGGGGCCTATGGGAGAACTGCCATCCTGGCCGCCAGACACCCAGCTCTGAAGACCCCAGAGTTAGCACTGGGCACTGCCCTGGGAGCCCTGACTGCACTCCAAGTCAAGCTCCCAAGGAAGCTGGGGCAGGGGAGGGGTCACACCAACTCCAGACCCCACCCAGGGTCACCAACATGACACCGGCCCCTTCCCAATTCACATATGAGACGGGACAGGCCACGGCCCTTGCTCCCACCTGCAGCCCCAGGCCCTCCATGCCTGTGGGTGGGTCCTGGGGGCTGGAAGGAGGGCCCACCTGTACTTGGGATGCGTGATGGCGTAGATGATGGGGTTGTGGATGGCAGAGGCCTTGGCGATGACAGCCGGTACGGAGTTCATGTAGGGCGACAGGCTGTGTGCGTACCTAGGACAGAGAAGGCGCAGCCGTCCCCCCAATGAGCCTTCTTCCTCTGGCCCAGACCCAGTGTGGCCCAAAACAACACAGCCAAGTCAGCCCCTAGGGAGGGGCCAGCAGGGCCAGGGAGGATTCTGCACCCAGGAGAGTGGGGGGAAGCTGGAGGTAGTTGAAACTGAGGCTCGGGGAGGAAGACATGCCCGCTCGTGGGGGTTCCCTGTCCCAGAGTCCAGCCTGGGCTGCCCCCCTTGACCTTGACCCTGGCCCTGTGACCAGCTTTTCCCACACCCCACTCCACCCTGCTGCCCACTGCTCCTCTGCCTCTCTCAGAAAAAGCTCCCAGCAGGGCCTACACAGGAAGATCCTGTAGCCAGACAGGGGCAAGCTTCAACAGCTTTCACTGTCTACACCCACTCAGCTGCAGGTGCCAACGTCCCCAGACTCTAGCCATGGAGCACCGAGGCCATGCCTGGATGTGACAGCACCCCTGGCTGCTACCCGCCCCAGGCAGAGGGTACCAAAGCTTCAGGGAGAACTGCGTGTTCCCAGAGGTGCTGGCAGCCCTCGGACCAGATCTGGTGCAGCCCAGAGCTCCCTGGCCTGTGCCCAGGGGTCCCCAGGGCCAGTACCCCCTGGATAAACTGTCCCACACAAGGAGAGAAGAAGGTTGTGAGGTCAGAACCTGGGCTTGAGGGTTGCTGGCTCCATCAGGCCATGAGGGAGGGGCGGCCCAGGGTTCCCTGCACCCACCACGCAACCTTTCCCCCACCCTGGCCTTGAAGCCCCTACCCACCCAGCAAAGGCCACCAGTGCCACAGTGGAGTACGGAGCCCAGGAGAGCAGGAAGAGAAGGATGACCAGCAGGGCGACCTTGGCCATCTTCCACTCGCTCTGCAGCCGCCGCCACTGCCGCCGCTGCGGGGACTCGTGGCTGCCCTGGCAGGCCCTAGGAAGGGTGCACAGTGTGCTCTGACCCTGGTCAGGCAGACTGAGTGCCAGGGTCACTGCTCACATTGAGGAACCCCCACCCCTGGACTCGGGGAGATTCAGAAGGGATCACCCAGCGCAAGCAGCCCTGACTTCCAGGAAGTTCCCCACTACATCCAGCCTCAGCTCCTCGCCTGTGATGGCACCGGGGCTGTCTTCTCCACCATTTCACCCGTACCTAACAGCAGGTGGCTCAGAAGTAGGGGTGCCACTTCCCGAGGCACCCTCCAGCCCTATAAGCACATGCTGCTTAGCTTGTCTCGGCCTGCCTGGAGCTGGGGCACTCCCGTGGGTGGGTGCCAATGAGTCCTGGGGCAAGGGCCACCCTGGCTGAAGAGGCCCAGCACTCACCGGCCTGTCTCCCGGATGGCCCTGAAGATGAAGATGTAGCAGTAGACGATGACAAGCAGGGGCAGGAAGAAGACGAAGCAGAAGAGAAGCATGGTGTAGGAGCGCACGGACGGCGTGAAGGTGACGTAGTCCCAGGAGCAGGACGTCAGCAGCCCCTCGGGCACGTAGGCACCTGGGAGCCCGAGGCAGGAGCTCAGACCCTTGGGCGGTGCCACCAGAGCTCCCTGTCCAGCAGCAGTTTTGTATGTGGGGTTCAGGGTCCCTGAACACACACCTGGCCCCCTGCACCAGCCCCGCCTGGCACAGTGAGGAAGCCCAGGCCAGTTGGGGAGCACAGAGGGAGCTTTCTGAGCCAGTTCTGCAGGGGGTGCAGGTTCGGGACGCAGCAGGCAAAGCCCCCGTAGCGCATGCTTGTGGTTGGAGAAGAGGCCTCACTGTGGCCCCCAAAGCATGCCCCCCAAAGCTTCAGCTGGTGGCCTGGTCTGGCCTTTCTCCCCTCTGTCCTGTCCACACAGACCTCGCTCGCCGGCCCCTGCCTTGTCTGACTTGTCACTGCACGCTGAGCAGCAGATGCACCTGTCACTTCACCCCACCCCATATTTGGAAATGGGCTGTCCTGGTGACCCTCGGGCTCCTGATAGGGCAGCCTCAGTTTCCCCTGCTGCTAGTCAAGCCCCCCGAATGTCCATCTGACCCCAGGTTCAAGTGGTCCCTGGGTTGTACCCACCTCCCTGCCCCCCCACCTGGACCAGTTCCACCTCCCTCCCCTTCAGCTGCCCCTCCCAGCCCATCTGCTCCTTCCCCAACGCCACAAGCCCCCACTTACTCCAGCCGAAGAGGGGCGGCAGACTCCAGGCCAGGGCATAGAGCCAGACCCCGAGCAGGACCAGCCCTGCCCGCTTCTTGGACACCATGCCAACGGCGGCCAGCGGGCGTGTGATGACCAGGTAGCGGTCCAGGGCGATGGCCGTCAGTGTGATCATGGAGCTGATGCCAAAGAGGGCCCCACAGAAGGCATAGAACTCGCAGCCTGTGGGCACAGCCGCTGCCCTGAGTGCCCAGGAGGGAGCGTCTGGGGCCGGAGTGCCCTCAGCTCCTCCCTCCCCCAGGACAAGCGTCTTGGCCAGGAGGGCGGGGGCCTCAGGACTGATCTGCCCCTCCGGTTCATTCATGGGACCCGTTCTCTGCCTGCAAAGAGGAAGTCTCCCCTCTTCCTCTGGGCCACCCCCCAGCGTGGGCATCCCCCCTGTCAAGACCTCCCTCCCCCTCCAGCAGAAAGGAGCCCCCAGTGTCCACCTGTCTCCCCGAAGAGCCACCGCTTATAGAGGCTGCTGGCGAAGAAGACGGGAGCCTGGGTAAAGGACATGAGGAAGTCGCTGACCGCGAGGTTGATAATGAACATGTTGGCAGGAGTGCGCAGGCCTCTGCTCCTGTGAGGGTCGGGCGCCATCAGGAGGGGCTTCCTGTGCAAGTGAGCCTCCCTCACCCCGCCACTATGCGTGTGCACACATGCCCATGCGTGTGTCCCAGAGCCACATGCACACACGCACATGTGGAATCCACACACGTGTGTACCTCAGATCCACACATGCACATGTGGAATCCACACACATGTATGTCTCAGACCCACACACGCACATATGGAATCCCACACATGTGTGTCTCAGACCTACACACACATGCGGAGTGCACACGCCTGTCTCGGACCCACACATGCACATGTGGAATGCACACATGTGTGTGTCTCAGACCTGCACACACACATGTGGAATCCACACACATGTGTGTCTCAGACCTACACGTGGAGTGCACATGCATGCACAAGCAGGCATGCACGTGTCCCAGAGTCACACGTGCACACACACACATGTGTGTGTGCAAACAGGCACGAGCTGCTGGGCCACAGACGTATCCCACAGTCCATCAGGGGCCAGCTGAGCAAGTCCTTGGGAGCCAGGCAGTAGGGGCTGAGCGGGCACCCCCAGGACGGCTCCCTCAGACCCAGGTGGCAGAGCAAAGCCTCTCAACCACTGCTGAGGCACCCAGGGGAAGTGGTGCTCGGGGGCAACAGACCCTCCTCTCGCCCCCTGCATTCCCTCTGCAGGACTCACTCTCTCCTTGGATAAATCTCTCCAGGCCAAGGTCTCCCTAGGGACTTCTCCCCAGGCACCTGCCTCCATGTGCCCGTCCTCATTCTCCTTCCCACGTCCCATCAGGCCTGGTCCTGCCGGCACAGCTGTCTCTGCCACCCTCACCCTCAGCGTAGCTGGTGACTGTGACCAAGGGCTAAGCACCTTCACAAGCCTTTGCAACGACTCCTGAGAGAGGCATGATTGTCCCCATTTCCAGATAAGAACACTGAGTCCCCCATTCACAAGGTGACCAGCTCCAGATCACAAGGCTGTTAGTGGCACAGTCAGAATTTAAATGCTGCCTTACAGGGCAGTGCACATGTGTGGAGTTACACAGTCATCCTTTGAGTCCTCAAAGTAAATCACAGCTCCAATTGACAGACCAGAAGAGGGAGTTCAGAAAAGTCAAGTGACTGGCCCACTCTTTCCGCTCATAGGTGGTGGAGCCAGGGGCTGTGCAATCCTAAATCTGTACCCACTTCTCTACCCGTCCATCTCAGCCATTCAGCCTGCCAGGGGTCAGATGGGTGGGAAGCAGCAGATTGCCAGGGGTGGCTGCAGATGGGTTTGAGCCCCGCCCCCAGGGCTGCTGTTCAAGGCAGATGGAAGACACCCCTGGGGCAGGTGACAGGTGAGCTGAGTGCAGGGCAGAATAGAAAATCCAAGGGTTCTTGGAGGCACCTGCCTTCCACAGAGAGGATGTACCATGTGCCATTCAAACTGCCCTGGGCCAACTTTTGTTTCTTTTTTCTTTTTTTCTCCCCCTCCCCGAGCTTGAGAATCAAAGCCCAGGCCTGAGACTACAGAGGGCTTGCATCTGACCTCCCCTGGAAGTCCCAGCATCATCCTGAACATAGCTGGTGCCGTCATTCCCACCCTCATGTTCTGCCCTGTGCCAGCCTCAGTGCCCTGGGCCCGCCCCCACCAACCAGGCACCTGCAGAAGGTATAGATGACTGTCAGATTGCCCAGCATCCCCGTGAGCCCCACCAGTAGGATCACGGTGCCCAAGGTGTAGTGGGCGTGGTCTGGAACATCGACAGTGGGGAAGGGGACCCAGGCAGCCTCCTGAGCCCCAGGGGCCTGTGGAGAGACAGAGCGACGAGCATCACATTAGCTCCTGTCACTTTCAAATGTAGCCCAAAGCAGAGCTAGGGTCCCCAGCAGGCAGGTGGGGAAAGTGAGGTGCTGAGTGGCCAAGGCACTTGTCCACACAGCTAGCAAGTGGCTGAGCTGGAATTGAACTAAGGGTCTTCCTACAGTCAGGTCCAGCTCCTCTGCTAGAGCTCAGAGGCAGACGGCGTCCAGGACTGGGCTCAGAGCAGCTGCTGGAGGCCGGTCGGACAGTCACGTGCCTGGCAAGCAAAGATGTGGCTGGGGTGACCCCAGCTTTCTCCAGGGAGAAGGCAGGGCCAACCCCTAGGTGTCTCCCTCCCTGCTGTGTGGACTCCGTCCCAAGTGCCTAAGACGGTTAAGGGCAGTCAAGGTCTCTGTAGACTGCGGGGTGGTGGCATTGGGCGGAGTCCCTCTCCTAGGCAGTTCCACGCCTTCCGTGCCTCAAAGGAGAAATTGCCTTCTGCGACCGGCACACCTGGCTGGTGCTGACCTTGATGCCCGGCATAGGGGGCAGGGGTAGGAGAATCCCTTTTAGAAAGGGAGCCGAGGCCTCCCGGGATCACTGCAGAGAGGGGAGCATGGCGTTTTCCCCGTGAGGTCAATACGAAGGGCTTTGAAGCCATTGCAGCCCCTTGCCAAGGAAGGGAGGTGGACCAGGCTTCTTCATGTCCCAGGGGTTCCTGTAGCCCCCAGGGCCTTCCCATTCTGTGCAGGACCTGGACCAACATCCCAGCGTTCAAAGGGCGCCCTCGGTCCCCCCCCCCGCCCCGGTAATGGTGGAGTTGATGGGGTGTGGCCTTGGGGCTCTGATCAGGGCTGGGGCAGCAGCGGCTGGTGCCCTGCTCTGGGCTGCACAGATCCAGCGGCTCAGGGTCTGAGGGCCCTGCCTTTCTCTACAGGGCATCAGACCAGACTCTGATAGCAGCCCAGGGCAGGGCCCTTGTCCTCAGGGTTGGCCTGAGAATGCTTTCTCTCCACCTACACCCTCTTCTCTCAGCCGGTTCACCTGGGGCAGGTCCAGAGAGGGCCAGTAGCAGGCCTGAGGAGCTGCAGCCAAGCCCAGATCCCTCCTTCTCCCTGTCAAAGCAGGAGGGCAGCAGGAAGCAGGGAGGAAGGCACTGTGCATGCACGCGCTCCCCGGGGCTTACCGTGGGGCTGCTGGGCGTAAGCTGGCCAGGGCTGGAGATGCTGCTCTCAGAGCCGTCCCACCTGCTGGGTGGGGCAGCTGTGCTCCTAGGCTCCTGGGCTGGTCCGGGAGGGACTCTGGATCCCCAAGGAGAGTTCATCCTTAGGTGTGGTGGTCCTTGCTCGAGGCCACAGAGAAGTCACGGGCATGGGGAGCTCAGGACACACGCTGTGCCAGCCTCACAACTTCCTCCATCCTCAGCACCCCTGCTGGGTCTGCCTGTGCCTGTGTCTGGTGCAGACCCAGCCTGATGACCGTGCGATGCCAGCGAAGCGCAAAGGAGCCAGTGTCACAGTCACAGAGACTCACAGCTCCTTTAAGTAGTGTGCTGGGGGCTGCACAAGCTCAGTCGCTCCCAGCCCCAGGCTCCCACAGACCCAGACCCCTGGGTGTCTGTCCAGGGAGGTCTGATGATGGTGGTGTGAATGTATGCGTGTGTGTGTGTGTGTGTGTCCACACACGCATGTCAGGGGACACTGCTGCGCTTGGCTCCTGGGCACTGGGCAGAAAACTTTACTCTCCTCTCCAACAACTCCTCTTCTTTCCCTCACCAAGATCAGCCTCTGCCGTCCCAGGCACCTCCAGGGCTATTTGTGGGCAGGTGAACATGTGGAGCTTGGCCCCGCCATTCCCACAGTGGCCTCGCCTCCCTCTCTGGTCCTTGTGAGCCCATAGCATCCTTTCAACATTTTAAAATTTGTTTTCCCCTTCCCAGCAGGTGCTGACCAACCCTAGGACCTTCCCCTGCAGGTCTCCGGCTCATGCAGGCTCACCCTGGCATGGGTGACACTGCCCGACTGGCAGTGCTGTCCTTAATGGGAAAGTGGACACACCCACAATGGCTTTCAACTTTGGGAGCCTCTGCGCTGGGAGCAACCCTGGGCCAGTGCGCAGCTCCATGAAGCACCTGCACCCCCTGTCCCACCCACTAGTTAGGGAGGATGCAGGGGTAGCTGCTGGCACCCACGCGGCTCCATGGCCTTGTTTTCAGGCTGAGCACTAAGCTCAGGCGCCAGGCAGTCTGGGTGCGGCTGCCAGCAGCGGGGGGGTGGGGAGGGCGCCAGCTGACAGCACCTGGGGACTTGACTGCAAGCTGGATTCGCACAGTAGGGTCAAGTTCAGGGGTAGCTTCTTGCCTAGAGGAGGGGACAGCAACCATGGAACCTACCCAGCTTGGGACTTGGCGACCAGGCTGGCCTGCCCTGGGACCACTACAGACACTCAGTCCCTCTGGTCACCCAGTCTGCTCCTACACGGCTCCCTGTCCCGTGTTCTGGGCTTCATTTCAAATATCACCTTGTCGCAGCCATCAAGGGGATGTCCACACCCTCCTGGGCACCCTCTGCAGCACATATGGGGTGTCACTTACAGTGAGCATCGCCTGATTCTCTGTGTCTCCCGCCCAGAATGACAGACAGGGCTGTTACTCTCACCTCTGCAGCCCACCATCCAGCAGATCGCCTGGCACATCATACCAGGAAATGCAAACCTTCCCTGCCCCCAGCTTCTCAAAAGTGTGACCCAAGGATTGGTGCCATCAGTGTCACCTGGAGCCTGTTTGACATGCAGGGTGCCCAGACCTGCCCACACAGATGATCCATCTGGATTCTTCCAAGGACTTTAGGGTGGGTGACAGGTGGTAGACAGCTGACCTTCTGGACACTGAGATGAGTGACAGCAGGACACAGTGCCACTCCCAAGGCTGAGGCCATGAATCCAGGGTTGAGATTGTCAGGCAGGTCCCTGGGTGGGGGAGGATGGGGGGCTCTCTAGAGCCAGGCTGTGGCTGCTGGACCGACCCCGCGGTGACTGAAGCAGGGCCATGGGTCCTCCCTCGCTCTTGTCTTCTGCAGGTGCCTTGCCATGGCCAAGTCTACCTGGAAGCTAAGACAACTGGTTGGACATCGTTCCCAGTAACAAAGCAGAGTCGGGAAAGGGGCAGCTCTGCCCCGGTGTGACATCTCCCCATCCCTCGGCAGCCAGTGGGTGATGGCGCCCCCCACCCCCACCCTTCTGCAGTTCACTTGCTCCTTGATACCCCCACCGCAACCTTGGCTGCTCACGGAGGTCCCCTGCGCCCAGGGGTGTGGCTCTGCCTAGTCCACGTCTGAGGTGCCAGGGCACAGGTGAGCTCAGTCTGGCCTGGGAGGCTCCTGTCCATCACATTCTTCCTGCCCTGCCCCTGCCCCAGCCACCCCACACACACAGAGGTGGAGGGAGGGGCTGAGTGAGCACTGGGGACCCAGGGCCCCTGCCCGAAGCTCTGCTCTTCACACCTTGCTGGTGAGGCAGGAGGTGGGAAAAGCTTTGCAGCTCCCTGAGGCCTGGTGGTGAGCAGAACAGGGAGTGTGAGAGCTGAGAGCCCTTAGGGCCGGGTCGGGGCAGATGTGGGGTCCTCCCTTTAGGGGGCTGGCACCTCAGCGTCCACAGAGCCCCACGCCAACTTCACTTATGGGCCTGTGGAGCCCCTGGATTCCTGTCCTGCTGAGAGCCTTCTCCAGAAACGCTGATGGCAGAGGCAGGCAGGCAGGAGGCTCTTGGCTCCTGTGTTTCTTCATTTCTGGCCCAGCACCCAGGAGTCAGGTCTCCCTGGCCAGCCTAGCCAGCCGCCCTGGAATGCCTGCCCTGTGCCAGGCCCTTCAGTGCTAGCCTGGGATCAGCTTCCCCATCCTGAGCCTGGCACAGGCTATCTGGTTACCCAGAGACTCCTGGGAAACTCCTGTGAGCTGTTGCTGGGAGAGGATTGTATGACTCAACCACCTTAGTCCTATAGGCACCTGGCCAGCTGCTCACCTGGGATCTGGCAAACTCTGTCCCACTGGGACCCTCCTCCCCATGGCTGGGAGGAGGAGCTAGAAGTACAGAAACTCAACAAATCCTTCTTTTTCTGCTGCCTATGCTGTAGAACAAACAGCCCTGCCCCTTCCCCAGCCCTAGGTCTAGAGACACGCCCTCACCCCTACCCTCACCCTGTGTTAGCCTGCCCACTGGGAGTCAGCCAAGTGACCCAGGGGTCCTGCTGATGGCCGAGGGCATCTGAGATCCTTCCGATCCTAGTGCCCGGCCACCCTGACCTCCCACTCCAAGATGCTCCCATTGAGTTCCCTGCTGTGCAGTCCGTGCCAGCTCCCAGGAGGGGTGGAAGGTGGCACAGAGTGAGACTGCTTCCTGCCCCACCCCCCAGAGCACCTGTTCCACCTCCTGGTTTTTCACTGGTGGCACTGATATCCCTGACCTAGGGGCTGACCCTGGGTGCTCAGGGCCGTCCCCAGTGCTGGTGCTGCCGACCTGCGTGTGGACTCCCAGGGAGTCCAGTCTGGGGAGCTCCAACATTGTTCCCTCTGAGTGTCACACATTTGTTAAACCCCTGCCGCAGAGTGCCACATCCCAGGCTGGCATCCCACCCCGTGGCTGCCCTGAGCAAGCTCGCTGTAAATAATCGGGAGGGTGACACTGTCCCAGCCTTGCCCCAGAAGGTGGCCTGTTCCTTCCTGAGCTTAGTTAACAGGGTCAGATGGGAGGGGCAAGACAAAGGAATTAGGAAACAAGAGGGTAGAGGGGAACATGAGAAAGGCCCAAAGAACAAACTTTGATCTGAAAATTGACTACACACCCAACGGAAGCATGTGGGTATAAAAAACACCCACCCAGGGGGCGGTCCTGTATTTCCCGTACCTCACTCTGGCACACCCAGCGGCTGGTCCAAAGCAGGAGCTGGCTACTTGGGGCCTGTGCCATTTCCTTGTTTGCATCCAGATCGTTACGACTGGAGTACACATACCCAGGGACTGTGTACTTTTTTTTTTTTAGATTTATTATTTATTTAAAAGGCAGAATGACAGAGAGGAAGAGACAGGGAGAGGTCTTCTACCCACTGGTTCACTCCCCAAATGGCCAAAATGGCCCCAGCTGTGCTGATTGGAAGCCAGTAGCCAGGAGCTTCTTCCGGGTCTTCCACGCAGGTGCAGGGGCCCAAGGACTTGGGCCATCTTCTATTGCTTTTCCAGGCCATAGCAGAGAGCTGGATCGAAAGCAAAGCAGTCGGGTCTCAAACTGGCGCCCATATGGGATGCAGGCAGCAGCTTTACCTGCTACGCCATAGCACCGGTCCCAACTATGTACTTTTTTGACCTTTTGGTGACAAGCTGGGACGGCAGGAGAAGCAGTTTTAGTCCTCAGTGTGTTTAGGTGGCGGTAACCAAGTGTCCCAGGCGTCCCTGCAAAGTGGATCTGTCTGAGCAAGAGAGGAAGCCAGCAGGCCACCCACTTCGATTTCTGACAGCTCGGAGAGGCGGGAGGAAATCCACAGCAAACACCAGCGATGTTCCCGGTAAAGACCCATTCCCACATACAACAGTGTTTCCAGTCTGTTCTGTGACCACCCGCAGCCCTTGTTTCTCTGAGCCGTGCCTGGGTAGCACTGGAAGGGCTCGGCAGGAAAACCCTGCCTTCCAGTTTTATTTTGGTTTACCTTCGGGTGTGACTGTAGCCGAGGCAGCTCTGCAGGCAAAACCCACAGCTGTGAACAGGGTAAACACCACGCCCCCTCAGGCTGGTCTGGTCCACCTTGGCTGGTGGTCCAGCTTTGCCTCTGCTGATCCACCTAAAGTCAGGACTTCATCTGAGGTCTTAGAAATCACCATTTGGGAGACACAGACTCAGATGGCTCTGAATCAAGGCCCCCCGGAAGGTACGGAAAGTGGGATCCTGTGCGCTGAGAAGCCACCAGGGCTGTGAGACTGATAGAGGATCAAGAAAAGGGTGAATAAACAGGAGGTGAGTGTCCATTAAGAAAAAAAAAAAAAAGTCTGATAACCTTGCTGTGGGTGTTGAGCCTCTGCACACAGGGTACCTGTCTGAGTCACTTAGGTCATTCCGGATGCCTGTGGTCAAAGGGTGGAAGTGACCCAAGTTCAAGTTGCACGCAGCAGCTGGATGGTTGATAAGCTCTGCCTCCTATTGACCTCCGAGTCACTGGGAAAGGCTCTGGCAAAGCCGCATCAAAGTTTTCACTATGATTTCCTTCTTATCTTTGTTTTTAAAAAATGCTAGTAATGACCATGACCAATAACTTCCTTTCTTTTCCTTTTTTTTTTTTTTTTTTTACAGGCAGAGTTAGACAGTGAGACAGAGAGAAAGAGAGAAAGGTCTTCCTTCCATTGGTTCACCCCCCAAATGGCTAGTACAGCCGGCGCGCTGCGCCGATCCAAAGCCAGGAGCCAGGTGCTTCCCCCTGGTCTCCTATGCGGGTGCAGGGACTTGCCTTCCCGGGCCACAGCAGAGAGCTGGACTGGAAGAGGAGCAACCGGGACTGGAACCTGGGATACCGGCACCACAGGTGGAGGATTAGCCTAGTGAGCCACAGCGCCGGCCAATAATTTCTTTTCTATAAAAAAGGGCCAGTAATAGCCGGTGCCACGGCTCACTAGGCTAATCCTCTGCCTTGCGGCGCCGGCACACCGGGTTCTAGTCCTGGTCGGGGCGCCAGATTCTGTCCCGGTTGCCCCTCTTCCAGGCCAGCTCTCTGCTGTGGCCAGGGAGTGCAGTGGAGGATGGCCCAGTGCTTGGGCCCTGCACCCCATGGGAGACCAGGATAAGTACCTGGCTCCTGCCATCGGATCAGCGCAGTGCGCAGGCCGCAGCACGCCGGCCGCAGCGGCCATTGGAGGGTGAACCAACGGCAAAAAGGAAGACCTTTCTCTCTGTCTCTCTCTCACTGTCCTCTCTGCCTGTCCAAAAAAAAAAAAAAACAAGGGCCAGTACTGTGGTACCATGGCATAGCCGGTAAAGCTGCCGCCTGCAAGTGCCAGCATCCCATATGGGCACCGGTTCGAGACTTGGCTGCTCCACTTCCGAACCAGTCCTCTGCTATGGCCTGGGAAAGCACTGAAAGATGGCCCAAGTGCCCACATAGGTGACCTGGAAGAAGCTTCTGGCTCCTGGCTTTGGACTGGCCCAGCTCCGGACATTGTTGCCATTTGGGGAGTGAATCAGCAGATGGAAGACCTCTCTCTGTCTGCCTCTGCCTCTGACTCTCTGTAATTCTGCCTTTCAAATAAATATATACATCTTTTAAAAATTAAAAAGCTTTATTTATTTGAAAGGCAGCGTGACAGAGAGACAGGGATAGAAATATATTCAGGGAGATCTTTCACTTGTTGGTTCACTCCTCAACTACTGGCAACAGCCAGGGCAGGGCCAGGACAAAGCCAGGAGTCAGGAACTGCATCTGGATCTCTCACATGGGTGGCAAGGACCCAAGCACTTGGGCCATTGTCTGCTGCCTCCCAGACACATTAGCAGGGAGCTGGATCAGAGGTGGAGGTGAGATTTGAACCCAGGCACTCCACATGGGATGCAGGTATCCCGGGCAACAGCTTTGTACCCTGCTCCACAACATGCACCCGCATTTGATTTTCATTCTACTATCTGCTACCTGGATCTGGGAAGTGAGCAGGCATCATGCCTCCCTGAGACTCACTCCCATTTTCTAATATAAACTACACATTCGCGCAGCCCACGGAGCTGGCTGACACTCCGTGAGGGCGGGGACTTTCTGGGAAACCAGGAACCCCAGCATGTGACCGTCCCCAAGGGGAGTCTGAGTACGTGGGCTTCACTTGGGCAGCACCCAAGGGACAGGAAACTGCTGGACTTTTCTGGGAACCAACACCCATATGGGATGCCGGCATCAAGGCAGCGGGTCGACCCACTACACCAAACGCAGTCCTGGCTGCCGCTGTCCCACACTCAGAGCTATTGCTGACCAGACCCTCTGCCCATCCTGGGAGAGGCCCAGGCAAAGCTCCCGCGGGCGCTCCTGCTGGGGCTGAGCTGCCGCGCACCCTCCCTCTGCCCTGCCAGCCGCTCCCTCCTGCCCCGCTCACCGACTCAGAGTCCCGTCAGCCTGAGCGCAGTTGGCGAGCCAGTAGAGAGCCACCACTCTTGTGGCTTGTGATTCAGAATTCCTGGAAGTTCAGATTCAAGAGCCCTGAAATGTCAGGGCGGAAAGAGCTCAGCCAGACCTTGGAGTGGGGGGAAGGACAGCAGGGAGAGGGACAAGCAGCCAAAGGCGTTATTCCAGGCAGAGGCCCAGCCCCAGCCTGATGCTGCTGGGAATTCCAGGGTGCGGATTCCCCTGGGGGCCGACTCAGCCTCGAGACACGGGAGCTGAGCTCTCCCACACAGGCAGATCGTGGTTACAGGCCACATCGCAGGTGCACAAAGCAGTCCCCTCCAGCTCCCTCCAGAGACCAGGGAGTTAGCAGGCTCCCTGCTGCCAGCTCTCAGAAGAAGGCACCCGGAGGCAGTGGGTGCTCGAAACCCCAGCTGAGCACTCACAGCGCCTGCGTCCTGGAGCACGAAACTGGCATGCAATTCCCCCAAAAGACAACTGGAGCTCCCAGAGAAGCTGGGGAGGAAGGTCAGAGGTCAGCACACTTTGGAGTGGATAGGCAAGCACACAGCAAGGTCTGAGTGAGCTGGACCTCGTGCATCCCTGCCTCTTATCTCTTTATCTGTCAATCAAAGATGCCAATCCTCCCAAGATGCTCCTGTGCCTCCTCCGGGGTTGCCATGAGGATATATGGATATTAAGCTCCATGTGAGGTTTATGGAGGTGTCATAACCTCCCCAGATGGCCTGACATATGCTACAGCACCGCCCCCTACCTCATAAAATGCAGAACAGGGGAGAGCCCTCTTTTAGCCACAGACCACTGTAGGGGGTGCCACTCTGAGTTCTCTCTCCCCTTCTCTTTGGGTGACCTTGAGTCCGCTCAGGACGGGTGTTTCCCCATGCGGGGCAGCCTGCATTCACACATGAATATGAGTTTGCATTCTCAGCTTTTAAATAACTCTTGTTCTCACTTTGTGCATTTTCTTCATCTTTTTTAAGATTAATTAATTAATTAATTAATTTGAGAGGCACAGTTACAGAGAAAGAGAGGGAGAGACAGAGAGAGAGAGGTCTTCCATCAGCTAGTTCACTCCCCAGATGGTTGCAACAGCTGCAGCTGAGCCAATCTGAAGCCAGGAGCCAGGAGTTTCTTATGGGTCTCCCATGCGGGTGCAGGGGCCCAAGGACTTGGGCCATCTTCCACTGCTTTTCCAGGCCATAGCAGAGAGCTGGATTGGAAGTGGAGCAGCTGGGACATGAACTGGTGCCTACGTGGGATACTGGCTCCTCAGGCAGAGGCTTTACCACTGTGCCACAGTGCCGCCCTCTGCCCTTGCTTTTTAGAGAACAGGATAGTTGCCCACCTGGATGGTGCCTGGGTATTTGCCCACCTCCCTGGGTGCCTCCCCCTGACTTTGGAGGACTCTGGAGGCCAGGACCCCATAGGCCCAGAAACAGGTAGAGGTGCTAAGCAACTGGTGAACCAAATGATGTCACAGGGAGATTTTTAAGTAAGACCACAAAGTGTGAAGAATGGACGCCCTGGGAACCAGGCTGAGGCGAGGGCTTGGCTGCTAACGCTTTTTAGGGGAGTGAATCCCAGGGAAGCTAGAGTGAGGCAGGCAGAGAGAGGGAAGCACCAGGGAGGGCCCGACTGAGCTGATGGCCACTTTGCAGTCAGCGCAGCAGATGGCTCAGGCCCAGGGATGTCTGCAGCGGGGCAGGTGCACCACTGCTGGGTCATAACCCCAAGATGGCTGCCTTGGAGGAAGAAGGGAGAAGAGAAAGAAGGGAGAAGAGTCCATCCAACCCCTTAACACACGCCCACTCCCCGCCAAGCCTCAATTCTTCCTATTGGAAGTCAGGACTGACAGCAGAAGCGGAGTTGAGGAGGAAAGAGCCACATACTCCAAACACTCCACACTAGCCACAGGGCTACAGGGCTGGGGGTCCCTCCTGGGGCATAGATCACACCCTGGGCAGTTTCCAGTACCCACACAGCAACTGCACAGACTAAGCCAGGCCCCAGGGGACAGCAGACCTGGCTGGAGGGCCACCAGGTCCTTCTGACTCCCGACGAGGAGGGGACTGCGGGTGACATGGGTAGTCAGTTCTGTCCCCTGTCCTGCCCGGCCAGCCCCTGGATAACCAGCTGGCTCCCAGAGACTCCTCCTAGGTACTTCTGACAGCCCCTTGGACTGGGCACACATGAGAAGGCCCCTTGGGAGCAACCACAAGAAGCTCTGATGGACTCACCCTAAAACAGACACAGCAGTGAAGACCAAACCAGATCACATGTCTCTTCCCAGGTGACTCTGTCACACTCTCTCTGTATATTTCATACGAAGGGTCTTCAGAAAGTTCATGGCAAATGCATGCTATGAAAAAACTATGTGTGGAATTCAATTTTTTAAATTTTTTATTTTAGTTAATTTATTTGAGAGAGGGTGAGAGACATATAGACAGATAGAAAGACAGAGGGGCTCCCATCCACTGTTCACTCCCCAAATGTCCAGGATGGCCAGCCAGTGCAGGACCAAGGCTGAAGCTGGGAGTGAGGAACATTATCAGGTCTCCCACACAGGTGACGGGAGTCTCGTTACTTGGGCCATCACAAACTGTCTCCCAGGGTTTGCATTAGCAGAAAACCGGGGTCAGGCGCAGGGTCAGGTACTCTGATACCAGACATGAACATCTTTTTTTTTTTTTTTTTTTTAGATTTTATTATTTATTTATTTGAGAGGTAGAGTTGCAGACAGAGAGAGGGAGAGACAGAGAAGAGAAGTCTTCCATTCACTGATTCACTCCCCAGATGGCTTCAACAGCTGGAGCTAGGCCAATCTGAAGCCAGGAGCCAGGAGCTTCTTCTAGGTCTCCCACATGGGTGCAGGGGCCCAAGCAGCTGGGTCATCTTCCACTATTTTCCCAAGCCATAGCAGAGAGCTGGATTGTAGTGGAGCAGCTGGAACATGAACTGGTGCCTGGGTGGAATGCTGGTGCCACAGGTGGAAGCTTAACCTACTATCTCACAATGCAGGCCCCCAACAGTACCAGGTATGAATATCTTAACCAGTGTCTTAACCACGAGGCCAAATGCCCATCCCAGATTTAAAGGTGTTGTGTTTTTGTTTTTGTTTTTTTTTGCACCAAACTAGTCTTTGAATTCCATTTTCCACAAACCTCCTTATGCTGCCCCACGTCCCATGCAAGGTGGGGCCGCCGTGTCAGTGGCCCAGCAGAGACCAGTCATTGTGCAAGCCCTCCTGGCCAGCAGCATGCACTGGCTTAGACATTCCTACCGGAACCAGATGAGGGTCCCACGAGCAGAGGTGGACAACACACATTTGTCTTCTTCCAGATCGCAAGCCCTGGTGCCAGCGCCACCCGGGTTAGCTAATCTCACACATGCTGTGCTGTACTTCTGGGTTCTGTGATGAATCACCCCCTCGAACCCTTTACCTACCCCTAAGCCAGTGCCATACTGATTTGATTTTAGGGACTGTGCGGTATGTTCTAGCATCTGGGAAGCTGAATCTTGCTTTGCCTCATGACTCTTTTTTTTTGTTTATCTCCTGGCTGCTCTTGGGCCTTTTTTTCTTCCAGATAAACTAAAATTGTTTCATGCAATCTCTCCCCACAAAGCAAAAGGAAAAAAAAAAAAGCCTACTAATCAAAATTGCTTTAAATGGAAAATACCACTCTTAAGTGAATTGAACTGTTGGACAGGTTCCCGTTACCGTTAATGCTTTTCCATTTGCCCAGAGCTTCCTTATAGGTTTCATTATGACCTGAGAGTTTGTCTGAACTATGTTAGTTGTGTGGCTTTCTTGCGAGGTTTATTTATACAGGTTCCATTGCTAGAGTAAGCCAGAGCTAGAGCTTTGGGCATGTTTAGTTTGGAGGAGCAAAGTCCCCAAACTCACTTCCTCCTGGTTGTTTTTTTTTTTTTTCCCTCTTTTGCTAGTGTCTCTGGCTTTCCAGCTATGAAGAGATAAACTCCCTTTAGCTTCGTGTTATGGGAGGTCCTTCCCAGTGCCCGCCCATCCTCATTTCATCAGCTGGAATCCCCAAAGCAGCATTAAGGACCAAAGGTGACACTTGGTGTCTGCGTCTGCTTCCTGGCTTTGATTGACATGGTTCTCTTTTCTTGCCTTCGATGGAGACATTTGCTGGTGATGTTAGTCTAAGAAAAAGTCTTGTTCTAAAACTAACCCACTACACAGTCTGAAACCAGATCCTGAAATCTTTCAGTTGAAATCTTGCCTCTTACGAAACAGGCGATGTAAAGTTGTGTGTCGTGGGGAGGCGAGCCAGGGCGCAGGGTCTGGGTAGTGGCGTCCATTGCATCCTGGAGCTGCAGGCCCCGTGCAGGGCACTGACCGCGTCCCCCAAGCCCTACCCCACGCAAAGACCTGCGCCCCTCAGGCCGCCAGCCCCTTCCAAATCAGTGTGGGATGGGTGCTCCGTCCTGCAACCCGCAGCCCTGCAGCTGTCCACTGCTCAGAGGCGGCACTGGGCTTGTGCCTGGGCTTCGGGGCGTCGGGTAAGCCAGGATGGCCCCGCGTGGACCTAGGCTCGGTGTCCCAGGGATCCTCCCAGCCCTACCCTCCAGCAAGCTAAGGACAGCCCTGGGGCCTGCTGGCAGTTGCAAGGTGAGACAGATGCCCCTCCCTGGCTGGAGCCCCAACCTGGCGTCTGATGGTCCCCGGCTACCCATGGGCAGGTGCCCCGGAGCCGTGCAGGATGGCGCAATGACTGTGCCTCCTGAGCCGCAGCGGGGAAGCCTTCCCTACCCGCACCGTGTCCTGTCTCCTCCACCTCCCTTGAGCCTGGGCCTGCACCCTAGCCATAGCATCCAAACATGCCGCAGCTTACACCTACCGCAGCGTGAACATAGCGAGAGCAAGGTTTGCATAACCCAAGAAAAGGACTGTAGAATGCCACCCGCGGGATTGAATAAAGGAAACAGTGAAGGAAAAACAAGGAGAGGCCCATGTCTTGTCAAACAGCAGTAAAATATGCACTCGCAACACACTTCTAAATGGTGGAGAAAGGATTGATTAGTCCGTAAGTGATGTCCTTAAAAATCCAAATAGTTGGTTTGGATACATTTTAAATTTATTTATTTTTTATTTTATTTTTTAGACAGGCAGAGGGACAGTGAGAGAGAGAGACAGAGAGAAAGGGCTTCCTTTGCCGTTGGTTCACCCTCCAATGGCCGCTGCGGCCGGCGCGCTGTGGCCGGTGCACCGCGCTGATCTGAAGGCAGGAGCCAGGTGTTTCTCCTGGTCTCCCATGGGGTGCAGGGCCCAAGCACTTGGGCCATCCTCCACTGCACTCCCTGGCCACAGCAGAGAGCTGGCCTGGAAGAGGGGCAACCAGGACAGAATCCAGCGCCCCAACCGGGACTAGAACCCGGTGTGCTGGCGCCGCAAGGCGGAGGATTAGCCTATTGAACCGCGGTGCCGGCCGGTTTGGATACGTTTTAGAAAGAGATCTCACTTTGACCAAAAATCTCAGATATTAATTTGGAGCAAATATTTAATAGTTTTTTTTTAAAGATTTATTTTATTTATTTGAAAGTCAGAGTGACAGAAAGAAATGGAGAGACAGACAAAGGGATCTTCCATCCACTGATTCACTCCCCAAATGGCCACCAGAAACCAGGAGCTAAGAACTGCACCCACGTCTCCCATGTGGATGGCAGGGGCCCAAGCACTGGGGCCATCTTTCTCTGCTTTCCCAGGCGCGTTGGCAGGGAGCTGCATGGGAGGCAGAGCAGCAAGGACTCAAACGGTGCTCCAACTTGGGATGCTGGTGTCACAGATGGCTTAGCCCAGGGCGCCACACCACCAGCCTCTGATAGCTTTTTTCCTAAAGTTGGCCAAAACAGAACAGCAAAAACAACATGAACAAAACCAGCCAAATGGTGGGAGGACAATTTTCAGTATCTCCTAGAACTTTCTGAAGCATTTCAACAAGAGCAAAGCCTCATAGAAATTTTTTTTTTTTTTACGTTTGGATAATTTATTCTAACAAAAGTACAAAGGATGAAAATTAGTATATTTGAATCATTTCAGAGAGGAGAGAAAGCTTCAGACCGGCAGATTTTAGTTTTTCACACCTTTGGAAAAAATGTCCAGGGTTAAGACAAGTGGCGGTGCAGGCTTTTGTCTGGGCTCCTGGGTGATGTCCTCGTGTGACTCACGAGGTGCAGTTCATGTAACAGAGCAGCCATTTGCTTTACTTCTCTACATTTTGAGAATTTCACAAAATATCACTTTTTTAAAAAAATATGTATTTATTTGAGAAACAAAGTTACAGACAAAAAAAGAGAGAGAGAAGTCTTTCGTCCTCTGGTTCACTCCCCAAATGGCTGCAGTGGCCGGAGCTGGGCAGATCCGAAGCCAGGAGCCAGGAGCTTCTTCTGGGTCTCCCATGTGGGTGCAGGGCCCAAGGACTTCAGTCATCTTCTGCTGCTTTCCCAGGCCACAGCAGAGAGCTGGATCAGAAGTGGAGCAGTCGGGACTCGAAACGGCGCCCATATGGGATGCCGGCATCCCAGACGGCGGCAACTATGCCACAGTACCAGTCCCAACAAAATACACAGAGAGACCCAAAAAGGTGTTCACTGAATGCACGGTCAGCGATAAGAAGACAGGACAGAAGCTGTGAGGCAAGAGGAGAAAGGCCCCGGCAGGCTGATGACCTCCTGTGAACAGCCTTCCGTCTTGGTTCTCCTATCAGATGGTGCAGCTCCCATCTCTAGGGCTGCCCCAGAAGCAGAAACTCGCTGTGTGGAGCCCAGCTCCATCCTCTGCGTGTTTCCACCAGTCACAGTGTGTCAAGACGGGTTTCCCGGTGTGGTGAATTGGCTGCAGCTTTGTTCTGTGTTGATGGTCTGCTGGCTTGCTGGGTTGTACAGGTGCCACCACCAATGACACTCCCTGTGCTCAGTTCATCAACAGCAGAGACGGTCTCCTTGACAGCCTGGTAGTCTCCCATCTTCATAACCAACTGTAAGCGTACCATCAGCGGCATTAAGTACATTCCCAGTGGTAGGCACCCATCATCCCCATCCATCTCCAGGACTTCTAAAAACTGAAACCTTGTGTCCTTTAAATAACAACTTCTTATTCCCTCTCCCTGCAGTCCCCAGGGCCTCCCATGCTACTTTCTACTTCTATGAATTTGCCTATTCTATCTTTTCCATATCAGTGAAGTCACATAATGTTTGTCTTTCGGGTTTTGTTGATTTTCTGTAGGGTGTCCATCCTCCCGTTTATTCATCTTTGTCCTAACCTTTCTTGCTTGCTCCCTTCTACTAGCTTTGGGTTAATTTGTTCTTTCCTTCTGGTTCCTGAAGCTGTAAAGTTAGGTTGTTGGCTTGAGATCTTTCTTCTTTTCAATATAAGCACTTTCAGGAGTAAATTTCTCTCTTGGGAGTACTTTTGCTATATCCCCTAGAGTGATGTCTGCCTTTTTATTTCATTCGTCTCAAGGTATTGTCTAACTTCCCTTTTGATGTCTTCTTTGAACTATTGGTTATTTAAGAGTAGGTGGCCAGCGCTGCAGCTCAATAGGCTAATCCTCTGCCTGCGGCGCTGGCACCCCAGGTTCTAGTCCCAGTTGGGGCATCGGATTCTGTCTCGGTCGCTCCTCTTCCTGTCCAGCTCTCTGCTGTAGCCCAAGTCCTTGGGCCCTGCAACTTCATGGGAGACCAGGAGAAGCACCTGGCTCCTGGCTTCAGATTGGCGCAGTGCGCCAGCTGCAGCGGCCATTGGGAGGTGAACCAACAGAAAAAGGAAGACCTTTCTCTCTGTCTCTCTCTCACTGTCCACTCTGCCTGTCAAAAAAAAAAAAAAAATCAAAGAGTAGGTTGTTTAGCTTTCACGTAGTTGTGGATTTTTCAGTTATCCTTCTACTATTGATTTCATTCTATTGTTATCGGAAAAGATACACTGTGTGATTTTAATCTTTAAAAAATGTGTGAGTACTGGGGCTGATGCTGTAGCATAGGGGGCTAAGCCTCCACCTACGGTGCTGGCATCCCATATGGGCACCTGTTCGTGTCCCGGCTGCTCCACTTCCAATCTAGCTCTCTGCTATGGCCTGGGAAAGCAGCAGAAGATGGCCCAAGTGCTTGGGCCCCTGCACCAGCATAGGAGACCTAGAGGAAGCTCCTGGCTCCTGGCTTCAGATTGGCCCAGCTCTGGCCATTGCTGCCAGCTGGGGAGAGAACCAATGGATGGAAGATCTCTCTGGGTGTCTCTCCCTCTCTCTGTAACTCTACCTCTCAAATAAATAAATACAATCTTTAAAAAAATCATCAAGGGAAATTCAGAACATGCATGATTAAAAGAACTAGAACGTCCAAACCCACAGCCTTTGGGAGGAGACCCGGTGGCACAATTTCCTGTGTGCACTGACTGCATCAAGACGGAGCTGGTGCAGATGAGCAGGCGGCTGTGTGTGAGAAGGAGCGGGAGTCCTAGCCGAAGAAACTCAAGGCCCAGAGAGAGGCAAAGAAATCCTCCTCCTTCCTGTCTTAGCTCATGTAATAAAACCGTGTGTTCATTTAGAAGAAAAAAGTCCCCTGGCATAAGGTGGAGGAAGGAAACCAAAGTGTTCAGGACTCAGGACCCCAGAACAGAGCTGCCAGGGCCTTGCCATGCATCGGCCCTTCGCTGCAGGTGCCACAGTGTGAAAACCTGGATGAACATCCTCCTATCGGGGTCTTGGAGGGGACGCCCCGGAGCTCTGCCTGCGCTCTGTGGCCTGCGCTGTCTGGCTGGGGGTGTCGGGGGAGATGATGCAATGCAACGTGCTGCTGATCTGAAGGTGGCAGAGGCCAGGCAGTGGGCACATGATCACCAGGCACAAAACGGAAAAGACAGGGGCCAGTGCTGCAGTGCAGCAGGTTAAGCCACTGCCTGTGAAGCCAACATTCCCTATAGGAGCACCAGTTCAAGTCCCAGCTGCTCCACTTCGGATCCAGCTCCCTGCTAAGGTGCTTAGGGAAGCAGTGGAAGATGACCCAAGCACTTGGGTTCCTGCCACCCATGTGTGAGACCCCCATGGAGTTCCTGGCTCCTGGCTTTGTCCTGGCCCAGTTCCAACCATTGAGGCCACTTAAGGGAATGAGCCAGTAGGTAGAAGATTGGTCTTTCTCTTTTCCTCCCCCTCTTTCTCTCTCTGCTACTCTGCCTTTCAAACAAGCAAACAAAAAATATTTACTTATTTTAAAAATGTAAAAGGAGGCCAGCGCTGTGGTGCAATGGGTTAAAGCCCTGGCCTGAAGCTCTGGCATCCTTTGTGGGCACCGGTTCTAGTCTCAGCTGCTCCACTTCCAATCCAGCTCTCTGCTATGGCCTGGGATAGCAGTGGAAGATGGCCTAAGTGCTTGGGCCCCTGCACACATATGTGAGACCAGGAAGAAGCTCCTGGCTTCAGATGGGCGCAGCTCCGGCTGTTGCGGCCATCTGGGGAGTGAACTAGCGGATAGGAGACCTCTCTATCTCTACTTCTCTCTCTAACTCTGTCTTTCAAATAAGTAAAATAAATCTTTGAAAAAAAATGTAAAAGACAGCAATAACAGTGGGGCAATCGGTAATCAGAAATTTCTGACCCCAGAGATTATCTGGATAAAGTTCATCGATCACGTCCCTACAAACAAGGTGGATGATTAATGTTTAACTTATATATCAAGACAGATTAGCTATGCTCCAGTCACCAAAAACTACCCCACCTTAATGGCTTACCACAGGAAAAATCTGTTCCTCACTCAGAAAGCTCAGCCCTATGGAGGGTTAGCTATGAGTTCCTCGCCATGCCTGGAAGAAGAGAGAACCAGAATATTTGGAGAGCAAGGACTGGATGCAAACTCCTCTTGAGCTAGAGACCTATGACCTAAACAGAAAAATTACAGCTCCAACACACAGTGGTGGGACGGAGACAGGTTAACCGCAGGATAACCTCATCCAAAAGGAAGGAAGAGAGATTGTGAGGATGGTTATATTGCCAATTTCACAGTTATTGGTATGGTTCTATGCCACCCACATTGGCCTTTGGAAGGAGAGCCGGTTGCACAATTTCCTCTGCCTCTCTGTAACTGTGCCTTTTAAATAATGGCCTTGCACATTCTGTATGCCTTTTCAATTCCCTTCCATTTATGCATGCACATAAATTAACTTAGGGGTTTTTTTTTAATATTGTATTTATTTACTTGATACATAGACACAGTCAGAGAGAGAGACAGAGAGAGAGGTCTTCCATCTGCTGGTTCACTCCCCAAATGGCCACAACAACCAGAGCTGAGCCGATCAGAAGCCAGGAGCTGGGAGCTTCCTCCAGGTCTCCCACGTGGGTGCAGGGGCCCAAGTACTTGGGTCATCTACTGCTTTCCCAGGCCATAGCAGAGAGCTGGATTGGAAGAGGAGCTGCTGGGAGTAGAACTGGCACCCATGTGGGATGCCAGCACTGCAGGCGGAGGCTTAGCCCACTGTGCCACAGCCCCAGCCCCAAAATTAGCATTGTTTTAATACCTCACAATAGAGATTATTATTCAATAAGTTTTGGGGAGTGTGGACAACAAACTACATTGAACCATGGCACTGACTTGTTAATTTACTCACATTTTAAACCGCATATTACACAAAGTAATATGAGTATTTCATATATACATTTTTTTTCTTTCCACCCTTTCTGAAAAATTTTATTTCTAAAACCTGTGGGTGACCGGCGCCGCGGCTCAATAAGCTAATCCTCTGCCAAGCGGCGCCGGCACACCAGGTTCTAGTCCCGGTCGGGGCGCTGGATTCTGTCCCGGTTGCCCCTCTTCCAGGCCAGCTCTCTGCTGTGGCCCAGATGTGCAGTGGAGGATGGCTCAGGTCCTTGGGCCCTGCACCTGCATGGGAGACCAGGAGAAGCCCCTGGCTCCTGGCTTCAGATCAGCGCGATGCGCCAGCTGCAGCACGCCAGCCGCAGCAGCCATTGGAGGGTGAACCAATGGTAAAGGAAGACCTTTCTCTCTGTCTCTCTCTCACTGTCCACTCTGCCTGTCAAAAAAAACAAACAAACAAAAAAAAAACCAACAACAACAACAACTGTGGGTGGAGCGTGGGCCCCTGTGTCTTCGTCCCTCTAGAGTGTCCTATTGCATCATCCAACAGATTTACTGAAAACCCCCATCCTTGGGAACAACAGCAAAACACCTTGAGAAATCCAATTCCCTGCTTACGTTCATAAAGTTCTCAAGGACGCAAGTTTCCCGACAGCGCACTTGTCATGGGCGGAAATGGAGACCCGCTGAGCACTTGGCAGAGGTGCAAGGCTGGTGTGACCCCGAGGGGACAGCCACTCCAAACAGTTTGCTGAAGGTGGGAAAAGCAGAGGACCCTGACATTTGCGGGGTGGTCTCTGCAGATTAGGTGGCGGACAAAGGACAGAATTACAAACTTTCTGTGCATGAAAGAATGAGAAATTGGGGAACTCTGATAGATGAAGGTCTGTTTTATACGAGGGGCTGCAGCCTCGTGGATTTTGGTATCCTCAGGGGTCCTGGTCCAATTCCCTGTAGATACTTGGGGTGAACCCTACTTGTAGAGTGAGCCCATCAGAGAAGAGGGAGGTCAGAAAATTACTCACTGATTGTAAGCCCTGATCAAAGCACAGTGACCGCAGTGTCTAAACGAGTCCAAGCGGCTTGGACGGAACAGTCTATCATTGCTACACCAAATAGCAAGAGCGGCAGGCAAGCGTTTGAGCCAGCATTTAAAACACCAGTGAGGGGGCTGGCGCTGTGGCATAGTGGGTAAAGCCGCTGCCTGCAGTGCCGGCATCCCATATGGGCCCTGATTCAAGACCCAGCGGCTCCACTTCCGATCCAGCTCTCTGCTATGGCCTAGGAAAGCAGTAGTAGATGGCCCAAGTCCTTGGGCCCCTGCACCCACATGGGAGACCTGGAAGAAGCTCCTGGCTCCTGGCTTCGGATCAGTCCAGCTCTGGCCGTTGCGGCCAACTGGGGAGTGAACCAGCGGATGGAAGACCTCTGTGTATGTGTGTGTGTATGTGTATGTATAACTTCTCTCTCTCTCTCTCTCTCTCTCTCTCTAACTCTGACCTTCAAGTAAATAAATACATCTTTTGAAAAAAATTATCACTTTTAAATGTGCACCTCCCTGGGACTTGTTATGTACTCACAGAGTCATCTAATCCCGGGACATCCCCATCACCCAAGAAGAAACCCTGTTCCCTAGCAAGCACAACTCCACCCCAAATGCCGTGGCCCTGTGGAGCGGTCCCTCCTAGGGCTTCAGGGGCTGATAACCTCCCTCTCGGCCGTTCAGGCCACAGCCCATGACTTCCTGGCTTTCAGTATTATATGCTAACACGTGTCCCCTCCCACCCACCTCCCCTACCCCGATTCATTTGTCAAAGTCCTAAGCCCCAGGACTTTGGAATGTGACTGTATTTGGAGACAAGCCTTCAAAGAGGTAATTTGGGTCACATGAGGTCCGATGGATGGTCCCGAATCCAACAGGCCTGGTGTCATACTAGGAAGAGATGAGGACAGAGCCAACACACAGCCAGGGGTGGCCACGGGAGGGTGCAGTGGGAAGGCTGCCGCATCCTTCCTCATGACTGCTCCTAAGCCTTCTCCAGCCTGCTGCGAGATTAACCTGCACGTGTGCTTGGAGCCTCTTCGGATGAATGACATGCCCTCCTCTTAGCATTGGACCTTGTGTTTCCAGAGAAGGCCACGGCGGGCTCCCACACCCGGGGGCAGATTCACTCTGAACCGAATCTCTCATCACCCTCAGGGCCTGCCCGACTCCGCTGGTCTGGCCCTGGCTGCTGACCCTCCTCCATCACCACCCCACCCTCCAGCCCCACTCTCTTCTGCATTCCTCCATCAGCTCCTTTACCCTGGGGAGACGCCAGAGCTGACGACAAAGACCCACAGAGAACACCAGGTGGAAGCTCCCCCCACAGTCGTCTCTGCTCCCCGCCATGCCGCCATGCACCCACGACTGCCCACTCGCCTGCTGTCCCCACGTCGGCTTGAGAAGTGCCTGCATTTGGTGGATTTTAAACATCCTCTGATGTTGGTTTCCTTCCCAACAAACCACTGATACAGGAAGTGGGGTCCCGTGGGACCCACGCTCCGGCCCCACCCCACTTCCTCTTCACCTGCTCGTCTTCTCTCAGCTGTCTGCTGGGCTTTGTGGCTTTGCTGTGCTGCGGACTTGAACGTGAAGGGGGCAGAGCCCTGGGGAATGTTCCTGAGAAAGACCAAGAGCGGATGCTCACCGGGGGTAGCCGAATAGGGAGAATGAAACCTGGAGGAGTCTCAGGTCCCAGGCAGGAGAGGGAGTCCTGCGTGGGGAGCAACAAGGGGAACCGTCCAGGGGGAGGCTGCAGTAGGGTGGGAGCTGCATTGACTGTCTTCCGGCCTTCCTGTCACCCTTGGCATTCTGCAGGGGATGGGGGGGAGCTGATTTTTTTTTTTTTTAAATTTTGTTAGGAAAAGAGGCGGCAGAGTTACAGAGAGGCAGAGCCATAGAGAAAGGTCTTCCATCCACTGCGTCACTCCCCAGAGGGCCACAATGGCCGAAGTTTTGCCTTTCCAAAGCCAGGAGCTTCTTCCGGGTCTCCCACGTGGGTGCAGGGGCCCAAGGGCTTGCACCATCTTCTACTGCTTTCCCAGGCCATAGCAGAGAGCTGGATTGCAAGTGGAGCAGCCGGGACTCAAACTGGTGCTCAAATGGTACGCATGCACAGCAGGCGGTGGCTTTAGCCACTACGCTACCTTGCTACCTTGTTGGCCCTGAGCTGATTTTTGAACTGGGCTCCAGCTCCTCCATTCTGGGCCACTGTTGACGTTCAGCTTCCGTTTCATTGTTGGCTTCCTGTTACAGAAAGGACAGAGGGCCCTATCTTGAGATCCGTACTCACACACTGGGGTTCCCTAATAAGGGAGGTAACAGAAGAACAACAAGGCAGGGAGAACCACCTGTTAGCACCAGGCAGATTCAGCAGTCTGGGGGCCATGCCCTGTGCGCCAACCCCCACCCTGTGCTGGGCCGCCTCTCTGCCCCTCCACTCCCACTCTGGAGCGCAGGGGAGCCCGTCCAAGGATCAATCCACTGATGTAACCAGAAGTAGAGGATTTAGGTGAGAACGGGGTGCAGGAGCAGGGGCAGAGACCCTCATCAGAGAGTCGCACTCATCAGGGCTTATTTCTCAGAGGGTGATTGGGAAAAGCTGCTCTTGCTGTTACAGGTGAAATTGATATCGGGAATGACCCCCTAAAATCTATACCATAATGTGGCCCCTTAAAGTTCCCCAGAAGCACCATCTGGGGTGCCACATATGTTACTGGAATTTGGGGTGCCATATGATATCACCATATGCTTATTAATAAATCCCCAGTATTAATAACCCCCAAGGGTTCTTGCCTAATATTTAGAGAAGAATTCTAAATACCGCCATCCATGAACGAGGCAGCATAGTACATTTTAGGCTTTTATTTAGTGAGAAAGATGCATAGGAGAGAGCTTTATTTAAGAGACAGAGATAAATCTGGGTTCATACTGAGCACCAGGAATCAGCCACATGCAGGAGCATCTAGGCCAGGAAGTCTAGGGTGGATGGCCCGAAGGCCATGCGCCCTAGAGGCGCAGGGCTACAGCAAGCCCCCTCCTGGCAAGAGGCCAGGGCAAAGGGAGGGGGCCTTGGACACACCTTGTCCCAGGCTTTTAAACCACATCCAAAAGGGAGTGGTTAATTAACCTGATTGGCTGGTGGGCACCCAGGTGTGGCCAGAGTGTGGCAAAGATATCAGGTAGGGTGTGAGGTCACACAGGGGCGTGGTCACACCTTCACACACAGGTGAAGGCGTGGTCTTCCAGCTCACAAACCTAATTGATTTTAACCTGTATGCCTGCCTACTTCAAAACAGCAATGGAGAAAATATTATTATTTCAGTTCTTTGTTTCACACAGAATAAGAATTTCAAAGTGGACAAGCAGAGATTTTTTTTTTAAAGATTTATTTATTTATTTGAAAGTCAGAGTTACAGGCCGGCGCTGCAGCTCATTAGGTTAATCCTCCGCCTGCAGCACCAGCAACCTGGGGTTCTAGTCCCGGTTGGGGCACCAGATTCTGTCCCGGTTGCCCCTCTTCCAGGCCAGCTCTCTGCTGTGGCCCAGGAGTGCAGTGGAGGATGGCCCAGGTGCTTGGGCCCTGCACCCCATGGGAGACCAGGAGGAAGAACTTGGCTCCTGCCTTCAGATCAGCGCAGCACACCGGCCTTAGTGGCCATTTGTGGGGTGAACCAACGGAAAAGAAGACCTTTGTTAGGTAGGAAGTTAGATATGAGCTTATGTGTGTGTGACAGGCCTAAAGAGAAGACGTCTATGTCCAGCATATGCATCTGCATCTCAAAGTCATCCCAATAATGTTTCGGGGCAGCCCAGTATCTGTATCCTGCCTTGCCCCCTCCTACCCGATAACCTGCCAGGTGGGGGTCCCCCCCCCTTCTACCTGACAAATCCTCCACAGTCTCCCAGATGCAGCCCAGTATCTGCATTTCTAATACCCTGCTCCGGATCCCGATGCTCACCCTTCCTCTGAACCCAGGATGGCACCAGCTAGGCTTCCTCCTGTCTGATACCTTCAGGGGAAAACTCAGATAGGAGCTTCTTAATATTTACAGCCATAAAATCCCTTGTTTCAGGAGGAGATGTGTGAAGACAAAGATCCATCTCCTTAAAACCCCCGGCCTCAACCGGAAGGCGTGCTCAGCCCTCTGCCTCTATGCTGAGTCGCCCGCCTGCCTGGCCAGGTGTAATCTCTCTACTCAACCATGTAACCTCGCTTCCCCCCACCCCCGTCCGAGCGACTGCACTCTCTCTCAGGTCCTATCCAGAGAGGTGCCCATCCGTCTTTATGGATGTCCCTTCCCTAATAAACTTTGCTACTTTTTACTTTCCACTACTCTGTCTCAAGCCTGAATTCTTTCTTGCGCAAAGACAAGAACCCTGCCATTCACCGGTAACACTTTCTCTCTGTCTCTCTCTCTCTGTCTAAATCTGCCTGTCAAAAAAAAAAAAAAAGGATTTATTAGAGTCAAAACCCTCCATGCCACTCTGGCTGGTGGCATGGTGGTATGGAGCTGGTGGTACTGGGGCTTTTAAGCACAATTTTGGGGAAGGAAAAAGCTTGATGTTCAGTTACAAAGCTGGGACAAAACCCATTAAAAGACCTGGTTTGCAATCTTTTACCCTGTCTGGCTTTCTCAAGCTAAAACTAAAAGGGCCTTGAGAAGGGTGGGACCCCTAACGGACTCTACAACAAACTGGGAGCTCAGAAGGAATCGCCACTCCCTTGCTATTCTCATGACCGTTGGAAGCCTTCAAGGAGTGGGCAGGCAGGCACTTTTGACCTTGCTAAAGATTTTGCACCTTCAGTTTCCAGTGGGACCACCCTGTCTGAGTCCTCACTCTGGAGCATGGTGGTTAGAGGGAGCCAGAGCCCCACAAACAAGGAAGCCACCGCTTGGGACGCCTGCACTCCATATCACTGTTTGAGTCCTGGCTGCTCACTTTATGATCCAGCTGCCTGCTAATGCACCTGGGAAAGCAGTAGAGGATGGCCCCAGTGCTTGGTTCCCTGCCACCTGCGTGGGAGGCTCCTGGCTCTGCCCTGGCCCAGCCTTGGCTGGTGCAGGCATTTAGAGAGTAAACCGGAGGTTGAAAGATCTCTCTCCCACTCCCTATCACTCTGCCTTTCAAATAAATAAATTTTTAAAATCTTTAAAAACTCTATTGTTCTGCCTAGGAAGAGGCAGTTTCTTTAAGGAACTATTTCTTCCCGTAGTATCCCTTACTTGTCATAAGTAAATAAAGTTCCCGCTTGAGGGGTCACTTCCAACCCGCAGGGTAAGTGTGGACAGCGGGGCCGTCCTGGAGGCAGCCGCAGTACAGCTGGGCAGCCACTGGGTGGCACTGCAGTTCCAGCGGGAAACTTCCTACAAAAGGGGGAGCCGCGAGGGAGTCAGGGACGGGGCTGGAGGGGGGAGAGCGGCTCCACTTGGGCTCTCTAGTGCTGGACAAGTTGTTTTGGGGCCAGGGTTAGGAAGAGATACAAGAAGTAGTCCCTGCCTTCCTGGGGCCCACGGGGGAACAGACACTGGGATAACAGCGCCCTGCTGTAGGGTTCCTCTGCAGGCCACCCCAGGGCCTCTTGTGCCTGCTGGAGTGGCCAGGGTGGGCAGTGGGGGCTGGGGGTGCGCCCCAGAGAGGTTTTGCTGAGACCCCAGGAGGGCGGCCTGGAGGGAGCTGAGAACTGGAGGCCTTTGTGCCCAGGCGCTGGAGTGCGACCCCCCGGGGTGCTTTTCAGGCTCAGCACTCAGCAAAGGCACCCAGGAGAGACCCCTGGTGTCAGGAAATTCTGGGAGCCCCCATCCCTCGTAGGAGGGGGAGAAAAGTGGCCTCCCGCCCTCTGGCGGGGCCTTGCTCATGCTCCACCTGGACAGGGCTCTCAGGGGTCTGTGATGGCCTCTGCAGAGGGGTCCTCCATGCCCACAAATAAGGTTCCTCACAGGGTCCATGGAACACTAGAATTGAAAGCTAAGTTTATGTGGGTGCAAGGTATTTTGAAATTCATTTAGGGTTTTTTTCATAGTACGCATTTTCATGAACTTTTTGAAGAGCCCTCATGTACATGGATTTCAAGGTTTTTGCACCAAAGTAAACTTCTCTGCTTTCTTTCTTTATTTTTGTATTTGAAAGGCAAAGTGACAGAGAGAGAGAGGGAGAGAAAGAGTTGGAGAGAAAGAGAGATATTCCATCTACTGGCTCACTCTCCAGATGCTTAAAGAGTGGGGCTGGGCCAGGCTGAAGTCAGGACCCAGGGACCCCATGTGGGTCTCCCACATGGTAGCAGGGACTCAGGTCCTTGGGCCATCTGCTGCCTCCCAGGTGAATTAGCAGGGCTCTGGATTGGAAGTGGGGATGAGACAGCCTCAGGCACTCTGAAACGCAATGCAGGCGTCACTACAATGCCAACCCCAAACGTTTAATCCCATCTTCCACTAACTTTTTTTTCTTTTTATGGGCAGAGTTAGACAGTGAGAGAGAGAGACAGAGAGAAAGGTCTTCCTTCCATTGGTTCACCCCCCAAATGGCCGCCACGACTGGAACTAGCCTATCCGAAGCCAGGAGCCAGGTGCTTCTCCTGGTCTCCCATGCGGGTGCGGGTGCAGGGCCCAAGCACTTGGGCCGTCCTCCACTGCCTTCCCGGGCCACAGCAGAGAGCTGGACTGGAAGAGGAGCAACCGGGACAGAATCCGGTGCCCCAACCAGGACTAGAACCCGGAGTGCTGGCGCCGCAGGCAAAGGATTAGCCAAGTGAGCCACGGCACCGGCCACTGACTTTTGAAGTATCCTTGCATAGGCAGATGGAAAAAATCATAAAAACCCATTAAGAGTAGGCTGCTTAAGGGGTGGGCTTTGTGGTGCAGTGGGTTAAGCTGCTGTTTGGGACACATCATCCCGTATCGGAGCACCTGGGATTGAGCCCACCTTTGCTTCTAATGCAGCTAATGCTAATGTACCTAGGAGGCAGCAGTCAGGGCCCAAGTGCTTGGTTCCTGCCACACACGTGGGAGAGCCAGGTGGAGTTTCTGATTCCTGGTTGTAACCTGGCCCAGCCCCAGCTGTTACAACCATCAGGGAGTAAGTAAACCAGTGGTTGGAAGATTCTGTGTGTGATGTGTGATGTGTGTGTGTGTGAGTGTGTGTGTGTGTGTATCTTCCTTTCTCTAAGTAGACTGATTAAACCACACAGCAGAGCACAGACACAGTTAGGAAAAGGATAAAGCCTGTTCACATTCTCTAGGGCATGTCAGTAGGTCCTCAATATATTCTCAAGATTTTAAAAGCAAATTAAAAACAAGTCTGTTCCCTGGAGCTGGTGCTGTGGCTTAGCGGGTAAAGCTGCTGCCTGCAGTGCTGGCATCCCATATGGGCACCGGTTAGAGTCCCAACTGCTCCACTTCTGATCCAGCTCTCTGCTACGGCCTGGGAAAGCAGTGGAAGATGGGCCAAGTCCTTGGGCCCTTGCATTTGCTTAGAGACCTGGAATAAGCTCCTGGATCCTAGCTTTAAATTGGCGCAGTTCCGGAAGTTGTGGCCAGTTGGGGAGTGAACCAGCAGATGGAAGACCTCTCTCTCTCTCTCTGCCTCTCTGTGGTTCTTTCAAATAAATCTAAAAAAAATACAAGGAAAGGCAAACCGCAGGATGGAGAAGCCTCAGGGTGGGTGCCTGCTTGCGCGATCAGTCGCTTCCGTTGTTAGCCTTGTGCACGACTCTAATTTCTATGTCAAAAGAAGCCAAAACTTGCAATACTATTTTTAGCAGACAAAAAAAAAAAGAACTCAGCATAAAATGTATAAATATTTTTGACTTGAAAATGTGGATGGCAGTGGGTGCAAACACGCTCGGAAGCCGCGCGTGCGGGGAGAGGGCGGGGCCGCAGGGCGTCCGGGACCTGTGAACGCCCGGCCGCCCAGGCAGACGCGGCCGCCGCAACGCCAGCTTTGGTTTTCTGTTCGTCTGAAGAGGGAGGAAGCGTCTCCCTCGTCCTCACTGGCTCCCGGCTGCCCTGGCATCGGGGCCGCGACCCCGGGGCCACAGCCACAGGCGCGTTCCCGGCCAGGGTGCGGGGGCTCCCGGGCCGAGGCAGGAGCCCAGGATGTTTCGTTCATGATAAAACCGCTTTGTAAAATTCACATTTACAGAATAATAAAGTCAGTTCAAACCCAAAAAAAAAAAAAAAAAAAAAAACCACTAGTCTGTTCCCTATGAGTTTGTCTATGTCAAAATATACATCTAAATATTCATTAGCTTTGGGGTGTGTCTAAAACTTTCTATATTCTGTAATTCTGCATTTTAAAATGTTTACAATATACCTCAGTGTTATGACCAGTGAAAAACAACAGAATTTGCATTTGGTGAGAAAACCCACATTCTGCCCTATAGTCCCCATGTCTTTGAGGATCTTTAAATTCACTGCCCCTTGATAGCTAACGTGCTGTGTCCCATGTCAGATCCTTGGGTTCTAGTCCCAGCTCCCAACTCCAGCTTCCTGCTAATGCAGACTCGGGAGGCAACAGTGGTGGCCCAAGAAGCTGGGTCCCTGCTACTCACACGGAGACTTGGATGCCCTGGCTGTTGTGGGCATTTCAGAGTAAACCAACTCACTTGCTCTCTCTTGCCTCCCCCTTCCATCTCTCTCTCCGAGGGCAATAACCACACTCCAGCTGGGTCCTTGATGCCAATTTCAGGTTTGCCACCCTCCAGCGGGCAGAGAACACGCAGCACCCCGCAGGGTTCCAGTCCTCCAGAACAGGATTGGGCAAACCTGGCTCCGTGAAGGCCCAGAGGGTAAATATTTCATCCTGTGCCAGCCTCCTGGTGCCAGCAACCATTGCCCAGCTCTGCCATGATGGCAGAAAAGCAGTCCCAAGCCCGGCGCCGCGGCTCAACAGGCTAATCCTCTGCCTTGCGGCACTGGCACACCGGGTTCTAGTCCCGGTCAGGGCGCCGGATTCTGTCCCGGTTGCCCCTCTTCCAGGCCAGCTCTCTGCTGTGGCCAGGGAGTGCAGTGGAGGATGGCCCAAGTGCTTGGGCCCTGCACCCCATGGGAGACCAGGATAAGTACCTGGCTCCTGCCCTCGCATCAGCGCGGTGCGCCGGCCACAGTGCGCCGGCTGTGGCGGCCATTGGAGGGTGAACCAACGGCAAAAGAAGACCTTTCTCTCTGTCTCTCTCTCTCTCACTGTCCACTCTGCCTGTCAAAAAAAAAAAAAAAAAAAAAAAAGAAAGAAAGAAAAGAAAAGAAAAGAAAAGAAAAGAAAGAAAGAAAAGAAAAGAAAAGCAGTCCCAGACAATGCAGGAGAGAAGGGTGTGGCCAGCTTCCACTAACTCTGTGTTTGCCGGGAGACCACAAGCCAGGCTGGAGTTGATTGATCCCTGATCCAGGACAGCAGGCGGAAGGTGGGCGAGACCAGTTGCTGCCTCGGACTGTCTGTGTCCAGGAACAGAGCTCTCTGCCTGCCAGGCTTGTGGCTGTGCAGCTGGTGAGGGAATATTCCCACAGCTCTGTTACTCAGTGCAAGCCTCAGCTTCAAGCTCAACACCAGTTTCCACTTCACCTTTATGCTAATAGGGCACTTTCTTCTAATGGGAGAGTACTGGCTACACACACACACACACACACACAGAGAGAGAGAGAGAGAGAGAGAAATGCATGTACACAGGCCCTCAGAAGGAAAAGCAGGTGGATATTTTAAAAGGCACCTACTTGCATTGATAGACGATGGTGAGACAGCCTTTTTTTATTTTTTTACCGTGGTGAAAAGTACAGAAGCAAGTCCCAGCAGGCTGCTCCAGCTCCCTACTAATGCACCTGGGAAAGCAGCAGAAGATGACCCAAGTGCTCAGGCCCCTGCAACCCATATGGGAGACCTCAGTGGAGTTCCTGGCTCCTTGCTTCAGCTTGGCCCTGTCCTGGCTATTGAGATCATTTGGGAAGTGAACCAGCAGTTGAAAGATCTCTGTCTCTGTATTGCTCTCTCTCTCTCTAACTCTGGATTTGAAATAAATAAATAAATAAATATTTTTTTATTTTTTATTTTTTATTTTTTTATTTTTATTTTTATTTTTATTTTTTTGACAGGCAGAGTGGACAGTGAGAGAGAGAGAGACAGAGAGAAAGGTCTTCCTTTGCCGTTGGTTCACCCTCCAATGGCCGCCACAGCCGGCGCGCTGCGGCCGGCGCACCACGCTGATCCGATGGCAGGAGCCAGGAGCCAGGTGCTTTTCCTGGTGTCCCATGGGGTGCAGGGCCCAAGCACCTGGGCCATCCTCCACTGCACTCTTGGGCCACAGCAGAGAGCTGGCCTGGAAGAGGGGCAACCGGGACAGAATCCGGCGCCCCAACCGGGACTAGAACCCGGTGTGCCGGCGCCGCTAGGTGGAGGATTAGCCTAGTGAGCCGCGGCGCCGGCCAAATAAATAAATAAATAATTTTTAAAAAGGCTTTTTGAGGGACTGGTGCTGTGGCATAGTGGGTAAAGCCACCACCTGCAGGGCTGGCATCCCATATGGGTACCAGTTCAAGTCCTGGCTGCTCTACTTCTGATCCAGCTCTCTGCTGTGGCCTGGGAAAGCAGTAGAAGAAGACCCAAGTCCTTGGGCCCCTGCACCCACGTGGGAGACCTGGAGGAGGCTCCTGGCCCTTGGCTTCGGATCAGCGCAGCTCCGGCCATTGCAGCCAATTGAGGAGTGAACCATCAGGTGAAAGATGTCTCTCTCTCTCTCTCTCTCTCTCTCTCTCTCTGATTTTGCTTCTCTGTAATCTGCTTTTCAAATAAATAAATAAATCTTAAAAAAAAAAAAAAACTATGATAGGCCAGAGCCGCAGCTCACTAGGCTAATCCTCCGCCTGCGGTGCCGGTACCTCGGGTTCTAGTCCCAGTCCAGCTCTCTAGTGTGGCCCGGGAGTGCAGTGGAGGATGGCCCAAGTGCTTGGGCCCTGTACCCGCATGGGAGACCAGGAGAAGCATCTGGCTCTTGGCTTCGGGTCAGCACAGTGCGCTGGCCGCAGCGCGCCAGCTGCAGTGGCCATTGAGGGGTGAACCAACGGAAAAGAAAGATATTTCTGTCTCTCTCTCTCACTGTCCACTCTGCCTGTCAAAACAAAAACAAAAACAAAAAAAACTACAATAGTGATGGTCAAGTATCTAAAAGAAAATGCGAGCATGATAGGGAAATGAAAGAAAAAGGACGAAGTGGAATTCCTAGAAATGAAAAATACAATACCTGTATCAGAAAAATCACTGGGCGCTATCAAACAGCAGATTCAACACTGAAGGAAACGATTCATAAACGTGAAGGTACATAAACAGATTCTATTCCAAATGAAACAAAGAGAAAAAGAAAGACTAAGTAAAGTAAACAGGAGCGACGCTGTGGCGTAGTAGGCTAAGTTTCCGCCTGCAGCACCGGCACCCCATATGGGCACTGGTTCAAGTCCCAGCTGCTCCATTTCTGATCCAGCTCTCTGCTTCTTGCGCAGGAAAGCAGTAGAAGATGGTCCAACCGCTTGGGCCCCTGCACCCATGTGGGAGACCTGGAAGAAGCTCCTGGCTCCTGTCTTCGGATCAGCCTAGCTCTGACCGTTGCGGCCATTTGGGGAGTGAACCAGCGGATGGAAGACCTCTCTCCCTGTCTCGCTCGCTCTCTCTCTCTCTGTAACTCTACCTCTCAAATAAATAAATAAAATCTCAAAAAAAGAAAGAAAAGTAAACAGTCCAGTGACCTGTGGAACAATGTCCAATTATCTAACAAGTGTGTAATTGGAAACTAAGGAATAAAAGATACACAAAACAGAAGAAACAATGGTCAAAACTTTTCCCATAAATGGTAAACACTACAGAATCATAGACCCACAGCCACCAACTACCACAGGGCAGGATGACTGCATAGCCACCACCACAAGACACATTACAGTCAGATCACTGAAAGTCAGACTATGGTTAAGAGAGAAGTCTCGGGGCCAGAGCTATGGCATAGTGGGTAAAGCTGCCGCTTGCTACACCAGCAACCCATATGGGCACTGGTTGGAGTCTCGGCTGCTCCACTTCCTATCCAGCTCTCTGCTAATGGCCTGGAAAAAAATAGGGGAAAATGACCCAAGTACTTGGGCCCCTGCTACCCATGTGGGAGCCTGGAAGAAGCTTCTGGCTCCTGGCTTCGGGTTGGCCCAGCCCTGGCCATTACAGCCATCTGAGGAGTGAACCAGTGACTGGAAGATCTCTCTCTCTCTCTCTGTCTCCCTCTCTGCAACTCTGATCAAGCAAATAAATCTTAAAAAGAGAGAGAGAGAGAAAATCTTTTTAAAAAAATTTTATGTATTTATTTGAGAGGTAGAGTTACAGACAGAGAGAAGGAGAGACAAAGAGAAAGGTCCTCCATCTTCTGGTTCACTCCCCAAATGGTCAAAACAGCCAGAGCTGGGCAGATCTGAAGCCAGGAGCCAGGAGCTTCTTCCAGGTCTCCCACGTGTGTGCAGGGCCCCAAACACTTGGGCCATCCTCCACTGCTTTCCCAGGCCATAGCAGAGAGCTGGATCAGAAGAGGAGCAGCTGGGACATGAACCAGAGCCTGTATGTGATGCTGGCGCTGCAGGCAGAGGCTTAGCTTACTGTGCCACAGCGCCGGCTTTGAGAGAGAAAAATCTTAAAATCAGCCAGTGGAAAAAAGAAAAAAAAAAGATAAGGATAAAAATGACTTCCTTTCAGAAATAACATAAGGCCACGCACAGCAGCTTTTTAGTGGGGGTGGGGGATTGGGGGGTGGGAGACACAACATAGAGTCCTAGATCAATGATCCCAGTAAATTAAATCGATAATTTAAAATTGTCCCACGAAGGGGCCAGTGCTGTGGCATAGTGGGTAAAGACACTGCCTGAGATGAAGCATCCCGTGTGGGTACCCGTTCCTGTCCTGGCTGCTCCACTTCTGATCCAGCTTCCTGCTAATCGCATGGAAAAGTAGTGGAAGATGGCCCAAGTGCTTTGACCTCCTCTCTCCACATGGGAGACCTGGAAGAAGCACCTGCCTCCTGGCCTCAACCTCGCTCAGCCCCAGCTGTTGTAGCCATCTGGGGAGTGAATCAGTGATGGGAGATCTCCCTCACTCTCCCTGTCTCTCCCCCTTGCTCTGTAACTCAGACTTCAAATAAATAAATCAATCTTTAAAAAAAAAAAATCCCACACCAAAAAAAAAAAAAAAAAAACCAAAACAAAACAAAAAAACAGGATAAGATGGTTTCAGTGATGAATTCTACCAAAGATTTAAAGTAGTGTTAGTACGTATCCCTCACAAATTATGAAAAAACAGAAAAGGAGGAAAGACTTCCAAATTCATTCTGAGGCTAGTATTACCCTAAAAACAAAAGCCATATGCCAGTATCCCTATAAAACCTCCACCAAATTACTAGTAAACCCAACCCAGCACTTCAATTATATAAAAATCCAACTTATGGGGCTGGCGCTGTGGCACAGCGGGTTAACGCTCTGGCCTGAAGCGCCGGCATCCCATATGGTCGTTGGTTCGAGACCCGGCTGCTCCACTTCTAATCTGGCTCTCTGCTGTGGCCTGGGAAAGCAGTAAGAAGATGGCCTAAGTCTTTGGGCTCCTGCACCCGCATGGGAGACCCGGAAGAAGCTCCTGGCTCCTGGGTTCGGATCGGCACAGCTCCAGCCATTGCAGCCATCTGGGGAGTGAACCATCGGATGGAAGACTTCTCTCTCTGCTTCTTCTCTCTCTGTGTAACCCTGACTTTCAAAAAAATAAATAAATCTTTATAAAAAATCTAACTTATAAATTATATAAAATGAGTATAGATCACCACCAAATGTGATTTATCCTAGGAATCCAAGATCGGTTTAAAATCTAAAACGGCAATCGATATAAGACACTTTATTAACAGAATAAAAGGAGAAAACCACATGCTTACTTGAGTGATGCCGAGAAAATATTTGACAAAATCCAACACCAACTCAACAAATTGGGAACAGAAAGCAATTTCTTCAACCTGAAAAAGGCATCTATGAAAAACCCCCAGGCAACATCCTTGAAGGGTAGACTGAGGCTGCCGAGACAAGAAACAAGGATGTTCCCCATCCTCATTTACATTCAACTCTGTATGGGGGATGCCAGGCAGGCTTATTAGGTAACAAGAAGAAAGAAAAAGCGCTCAAATTTGGGGCCGGCACGGGGATGTAGCAGGTAGAACTGCTGCCTGTGATGCCAGCATCCTATACGGGTATTGGTTCGTGTCCTGGTTGCTCCACTTCTGGCCTGGGAAAAGCAGTGAAAGTGGCCCAAGCACTTGGGCCCCTGCACCCATGTGGGAGACCCAGAGGAAGCATCTGGCTCCTGCCTCCTGGCTTTGGCCGGGCCCAGCTCCAGCTATTGTGGACATCTGGGGAGATCTCTCGATCTCTCTCTCTCTCTCTCTCTCTCTCTCTCTCTCTCCCTATCCCTTTCAAATAAGTAAATAATCTTCAAAAAATAGATAAATGAAAGGAAGAAAATATATGCACGTGATATCCCATAGGCCAATTTCTCAAATAATAAAGAATTTCTAGAAATCAAGAAGACAATGACCAATAAATTAACATAGAATGAAGAAAGAGCAAGAACATGCTTTTCAGGAAAAAAATTATCCTTAAACAAGTGGAAGACCATGCAGCTCCACTCACAACAAGAGAAATGCGGATCTAAACCATGCCATCACGTTTCTCGCCTATCAGACTGGCAGACATTCAAAAGGCTGACAGCACACTGCCTGAAACTGTGGGGAACAGGCGGGCTCGCACTCAGCTGGTGCAGGTGCAAAACGCCAATACCCACCAGCACGGTCAGAGCACGTGCTCTTGCACACAACAATCCATTTCTGAGAGGGCATCAGACAGATATTCCTGGATGCGGACAACGTGATGTGTTTTACTACAAGATCGGGGTTTGCAAACTTCTTTACTATATTCACTATAACATAACGTTTAACAGGAAAATACTGGAAACTTCCCAAATGTCCATCTGTTGGTGTTTGGTTGAAAAAAGCATGGTTCATCTATATAGCAGATGTAAGTATTAAAAAAAAAGAATAAGAAAGCTCTTTCTGGGGCTGGCACTGAGGTGTAGCGGGTAAAGCTGCCGCCTGCAGTGCTGGCATCCCATATGGGCACCGGTTCAAGTCTTGGCTACTCCACTTCCGATGCAGCTCTCTGCTATGGCCTGGGAAAGCAGTACAAGATGGCCCAAGTCCTTGGGCCCCTGCACCTGCGTGGGAGATCCAGAAGAAGCTCCAGGCTTCTGGCTTCAGCTCTGGCTGTTGCAACCAACTGGGGAGTGAACCAGCGGATGGAAGACCTGTCTCTGCCTCTGCCTCTGCCTCTCTGTAGCTCTGCCTTTTAATTAAATAAATAAATATTAAAAAGAAAGAAAGAAAGAAAGAAAGAAAGAAAGAAAGAAAGAAAGAAAGAAAGAAAGAAAGAAAGAAAGAAAGAAAGAAAAAGAAAGGTCTTTCTGTACTGATATAAAGATATAAAGATTTCTCTGGAAAATACTGTTAATGAAAACACAGGATACACAACAGTATAAGTGAGATTCTACTTGTTTTCCTAAGGAAGAGAGAGAAATAGGCATATATATTTGTTCATATTTTCTTTTATCTGCATAAACAAACACTGCATTACAAGGCTATCTGGGTGGCTGGCGCCGCGGCTCACTAGGCTAATCCTCCATCTTGCGGCGCCGGCACACTGGGTTCTAGTCCTGGTCGGGGTGCCGGATTCTGTCCCGGTTGCCCCTCTTCCAGGCCAGCTCTCTGCTATGGCCAGGGAGTGCAGTGGAGGATGGGCCAAGTGCTTGGGCCCTGTACCCCATGGGAGACCAGGAGAAGTACCTGGCTCCTGCCATCGGATCAGCGCAGTGCTCCAGCCGCAGCGCGCCAGCCACTGGAGGGTGAACCAACAGTAAAGGAAGACCTTTCTCTCTCTCTCTCTCACTGTCCACTCTGCCTGTCAAAAAACAAAAACAAACAAACAAACAAACAAAACAAAAAAACACCTAACATGGTAAAAAGTCAATTAAATCCTCACTTAAGAAAAAAAAAACCACACACACACAAGGCTATCTGGGAAGTCTAGCACAGCAGCTCAGGAGGCTAGGGAAAATCTACCTGACACAGTGGAGTGGAACTGCGACTTTCCTTATACAGCTGCCAAATTAGTGAACCTATTTGTGATCTTGGTGGGACACAGAGACCATCATGTTCCACTGTAGAAGCCATAAAAGCTGAATACTCACCTTCCCAGCTTCCTTGCAGCCTCAGCCAATCAACTGTATCCTCTGTGGAGCCTGGGTTGGGAGCTGGTGTGAAGCCTCTCTCTGGCCGTCCACAGGAGCCAGGGCACCTGCGTGTTCTGGAGTGGTAGAAAAGTCCTGGGACCAGTGCTGGCAGGGAGTCAGGGGCTGCCAGTGGGTCCAGTGGGGATAACCTGGGCCCCCTGCCAGTGGGTTCAGTGGGGATAGCCTGGGCCCCCTGTGGACAGGCCTGGTGAAGGCAGCAGGGGACTTAGTTTGCTTGCTGATCTCATCTGACAGCACCGGTTTTGCTGTGATTTTGAGGGGCAGCTTCCCTTGCACCTGCCTACCTTCCAGTCCTGTGTTTCCAATGCGCCGTGTGTTCATTGGCTTCCTGAGCACTGGTTCTAGTCCCAGCTACTCCACTTCTGATCCAACTTTCAGCCGATGATGGCTGTCTTCCCACCCATATGGGAGACCTGGATGGAGTTCTAGGCTCTTGGCTTCAACCTGGCACAGCCCTGGTGTGTCGCATTTGGTGGAAGCTGGTGGAAGATCTTTCTCTCTCTCTCTGTCTCCCCTTGCCACCATCACTCTACCTTTCAAATAAATAATAAATCTTAAAATAAATTATTGCACAAGGATCGGTTTCAATCCTTTTTATTCTTTTGTGTTTATACCAAGAAGTGGGATTGCTGGGTCACTTCAAGACATGTATGCAAAAATGGAATTAAAAGATAAGTTTATTTTGGTGTAAAAAAATTAGGAATTCATGGCATATGAGGAATTTTCAGCAAGTTCATGGAAAATGCCTATTATAAAAAACCATATGCACAAATTTCAAAATTGCATTTACCAAAATAAACTTATCTTTTAAATTTTCTTTCCACAGAATTTTTAGTATCCGCCCATGGCAATTCTGTGCCTAACCCTTTGAGGAGCTGCTGGGCTCTGTACTGCTTGTCTTTCCATATTCCTGCCAGCGTGGTGTGTGGTATCTGAATGGGTGCGCAGTCACTTCCTAAGGCATCACCCCGCAAGGGGTGGGGCTTGCACACCCAAACTCATCGGACCCTGAGCTTTCCACCCTGCATCCTGGCCTTTCTGAGGACCCCGCACATTCGTTGTGACAAAGTAATCTCCCTAACATCACAGGCTTTAGCCGAGCCATGCAATCTTTGGTCTGCTCCCAGGTGCCCTGCCTCTGATCCAGCTCCCTGCTAAAGCGCCTGGGAAAGCAGTGGAAGATGGCCCAACTGCTTGGGCCCCTGTAGCCGACGTGGGAGACCTGGATAGAGTTCCAGGCTCTTGGCTTTGGCCCAGCCTGGGCTACATTTGGGGAGTGAACTAGTGGGTGGAAAATCTCTCTCCTGTATGTCTCTCCTCCTTCTCTCTCTCACGCTGCCTTTCAAATAAATAGCTAAATCTTGGCACATTCCGTTAGGCTGCAGCTTGCTACTTCCACGGGAGGCAGTGCTAGGCTAACTTTAACACTTGTAATGAGCTTTTCTTTCTCCAAGCCCCGCCCCACCTCCCGCCCCTCCCTGCAGACTCTCACACCTCGTAGACCCAGGAGGAAGTCCCGCCCCGTGTGGGCCACGCCCACCTGGTGTTCTGCTGCGACAAGCATTTTGCCTGTGAACCTAAGTAGAGTGGTAAGGTGATGATGGTCGGTGTTAGAGCTTTGAGAGTGTTCTTTTGAGAGTCTCTCGTAACGCGAGCTGAGGTGGAGCCAAGCGGCATCCAGATAGCCACCTGGACCGTTGTGTGAGTGTGCACTAATAAGAGAGTTAGCGGTTGAGACCTTGCCCTCCAAAGCTGGTATCTGGAGGCTGAGATAATACACGCCCGGGACCACTGATCCCAGCGCCTCCAGACACCTCTAGCTGGGGCTCCACCCTCTGGGAGTGCTCCCTCTGAGACAGCATCGGCTGCCAGAGGAAAGTCCTCTGCTTCCCTGCTGACCACGCACGGGACGGCCATGGCCATCTGAAGTGGGTCCAGTGCCGCCTTAAAGAGCTGAGCTCCAAGACTGACCACTTGGACAGTCTCTTTCCTGGACGCACTGTGTTTCCTTCCTCACCAGCACTCTGTGGCTGAATGATTGTCTTCTAATTTTTCCCAATTTTTTTTCATATATTCCTTTTGCTTATTCTGTTTTTGTGTAACTTTCCATGAACTGATTAATTTTAGAATTATCTTTGTTTTACCTGACTTGTCATTTGATTACAGAGGAAAGAACCCACCCCTCTTTTTTTTTTTTTTTTTTTTGCAAGATTTAATTAATTTATTTGAAGGGTTACAGAGAAAGAAGGAGAAACAGAGAGAGATGTTTTCCATCTGCTGGTTCACTAGCCAGATGACTGCAATGGCAGGGGCAAGACCAGGCCGAAGCCAGGAGCCAGGAGCTTCTTCCAGATCTACCATAGTGGGTACAGGGGCTCAAGCACCTGGCCATTCTCTGCTGCTTTCCCAGGCCATTAACATGGAACTGGATTGGAAGTGGAGCGGCCAGGACTCGAACCAGTGCCCAGATGGGATGCCAGCACTGCAGATGGCAGCTTAACCCGTTGTGCCGCAGTGCTGGTCCTGAGCCCGCCCCTCTTAGAGAAATCGGAATCCTTGAGGTTAAACCTTTGCCAGGTGGTAAGGAGCCAGACCATCTTTCCTGGTGCAGCCTGACAGCCCTTGGGTTTCAGCCTTTCTGAGGGCGCTGACCAAGGCAGGACAGGGAGATCTATGCCCAGCAGCAGTGTGGCTCAGCTCTCCCTGAGGCTGAGAACAGAACGCTCAGGGATCCCGGGGCTGTGTGGATGGTCCCAGGGGAATATCACCTCCGAGCAACAAGTATGCAATTCCGAAACCAGAGCCTAGGGAGACCAGAGCCAAGAGACTGCGCTGCTGGACAGAGCTCCACGTTTGCTTTTCAACGAGTCCCTGCATTTGTGGGGGGAGGGTGGTGGGCTTGAAGAGTTTCAGGATTTTAGACTCAGGATGCTTTGGGGGTGGCCATCTGGCCTAGGAGTGAAGACGCTCGCAATCCACGTTAGAGTGTCCAGTCAGTCCCAGCTCTGGCTCCTGACTCCAGCTCCCCGGTGATGCACATCCTGGGAGACAATAGGTGATGGCACTGAGTACTTAAGTCCCCGCACCCACATGGGAGACCTGGATTGAGCTTCTGGCTCCTGGCCTGACTCAGTTAGCCCCAGCCATTGCGGGTATTGGAGGATTGAATCAGTGGACGAGCGATCTCTATCTCTTTGCCACTAGAATAATAAAAACAAATTAAATTAAAAATTTTAAAAATAATGCTTTGTTTCCATTTCCCAAATTAGGGCAGTTTGTTATAATAGGAGCTTTTCTGTTTGGTGCAGTCTAAGCTGCTGTGTGGAAGCTGGGATAGATGGTGGGATAGAGCCTGGGCGACTCACACTCCAGAATTCTACCTTAGGGATTTTGGAAAAATGAGCTTAAAAAAGGACCAACTTTGGGGCCAGCATTGAAGCACAGCAGGTAAGCCACTACTTGCAACTCTGACATCCCATATTCAAGTGCTGGGTCAAGTCCTAGCTGCCCTGCTTCTGATCCAGCTCCCTGCTAATGCACCTGGCAAGCAGCAGATGATGGCTCAAGCACTTGGGCCCCTGCCACCCACATGGGAACCAGGATGGCGTTCTGGCTCCTGGCTTTGGCCTGCTCTCGCCCTGACTGTTGTACCCATTTGAGGAGTAAACCAATGGATGGAAGATCTCTCCCTCTCTCTTTTTCGCTCTTCCTCCGCCTTTCACATAAATAAATCTTTAGAAAAGGATCAACTTTGATCATAAAATGTCCATGGGACCACTTTTTTTTTTAAGGGAAAATATGTAGAATAGAATAAATGAACAGTAGGGATGCTGGTGAACCACAGCATGTCCTCTCAATGAGGGAGAGGCAGTTATCAAAGGCTGGCAAGGATGGAGCCTTGGCTGGACTCTCAAGGCTCAGAGAATGATACCCCAAGTGCAGGCCTCACAAGCAGCCAGGAGGGAAAGTGTCTCTCCACGCCTTCCACCTCCTGTCTCTTCCCATCCTGCTCCCCAAGGCAAGGCAGGTAAAAAATCCTTAAACCCTTTTCTCCAAAGCAAGACGCAGAGCCTAACATTCTTACCCTAATCTTCCCTGACCTTGCTGCGTGGGAGCTGGCCGTAAGGGCATTCTCCAATCCACCTTGTTTGATCGTGGGTCCTAAGACCCCACTTATAGAAAGTGTCCTGCAGCATGTCCAAGAGGAAGAAATCCTAGAAACGAGGGCCGAGAGCACTATACAGACAGGCCTGTGCCCATTCTGCCCAGTCATGTCTCTCTACGGAACCCAAGCACTCACAGTCACTCCCGCATCAGGGACGACTGTGAACAAGTCCATTTGTCAGGCTTTTCTCTTATCCACCAGTCTTTTCTTATAAAGATGTCAGCTGTGGGGGCCGGCGCCATGGCTCACTTGGTTAATCCTCCACCTGCGGCGCTGGCATCCCATATGGGCGCCGGGTTCTAGTCCTGGTTGCTTCTCTTCCAGTCCAGCTCTCTGCTGTGGCCCAGGAGAGCAGCGGAGGATGGTCCAAGGCCTTGGGCCCTGCACCTGCATGGGAGACCAGGAGGAAGCACCTGGCTCCTGGCTTCGGGTCAGTGCAGCGCGCCAGCCGTATTGGCCATTTGGGGAGTGAACCAACGGAAGGAAGACCTTTCTCTCTGTCTCTCTCTCTCACTGTCTGTAACTCTAACTGTCAAATAAATAAATAAATAAATAGGTGTCAGCTGTGACTCTTGGCAAAGGGGAGCAAAGGGATCACACACACACACACTCACATTGACACACTCACACTCACTTGCACACTCACACACATAACACCCCTTTTCTGTCCCTACAGGACCATTGAAAAACACAAGCAGAGACAGCACTCTATAAGGACAAAAATATGACGTTCATGAATAAAGACCAGAAAACACACTTCCCCCAAAAGTGACTTAGGGACTGGGGTTGTTGGTGATTTTATTTATTTACTTATTTATTTTTAACAGTTTGTTTACTTATTTGGAAGGCAGAGTGACACAGAGAGAGGGAGAGACACAGAGAGATATCTTCCATCCACTGGTTCACTCCCCAAATGGCCTCAACAGCCATGTCTGGACCAGGCTGAAGCCAAGAACCAGGAACTCCATTCAGGGCTCCCACATGAGTGGCAGGGGCTTAAGCACTTGAGCCATCTTCTGCTGCCTTCCCAGCCACATTAGCAGGGAGCTGGATTGCAAAACAGAGGGGCTGGGACTTGAACCAGTGCTCTGTTGTGGGCCGCTGGCCTTGTAAGTAGCAGCTGAACCTGCCATACCACTCACCAGCTCTCGGCTTTCTTGTCTAAAAACACCACTCACGTCCCTGTGTTGTGTTTCCACTAAGGAAAGGGAAGGATCAAAGTGAAGCGGACGTTTCGCTGAGGCCAGCCGCTGGGTGACAACAAGCGCGGGTTCCCATTTTGTCAGGCCCTGGGCCTCGCTGTGACTCTGAAATGTACCCTGAGTCACCCAGGGGGCTCTCCCTGGTGACAGCCTAGGGCGGTGTGATATTGTGAAACACGTTTGGACTTTGTCCCCACATCCTGGTGTATATCTCCTGAAATTCTTGGAATCTTCAAAGTATTAAGTGTCCTTTGATGCTAGAGAGTTGAAAGACGGCTGGCAGCCCCAGGTAGCCTGAGGAGGAGGCTGGCCACAGGTGGACTGAAACAAGATAGGGGGGTGGAACTTTCAGCCCCACCCCAAACCTCTGGGGAGCTGAGAGGCTGAGAATTAAGTTGGGCAAGATATGATCAGCGATGCCTATGTGATGAAGCACCCATAAAACCCCAAAAGGGCAGCCTGTGGAGCGCTTCCCCGTAGCTGAACATGTGGGAGGTGTGGAAGCTCTGTAGCTCCTCGCCCGTGCCTCTCTCCATCAGGACTTCATCTGCATGCTGTGAAATATCCTTCATCAGAAACCAGTGTACATAGCTCCCTGGGCCCTGTGAGTCATCTTAGCCAAGCAAACTCTAGGTCAAGGGAGGGATGAGGGGAACCCCAGCAGATAGCCCCTTGTCAGAAATTCTGGACTTACAACTGGCTTCTGAATGGAGGGAGCAGGGAGAGGGAGTCTTGGGCACTCAACCAAATTGGATAGGACACTGATTTGCAGAATTGCTTGCTTGCTCAGTGTGTGGGAAGATATCCCCGGGCGTTTTGTGTTGTAAGAGTAGAGACACTGATTTTGTTTTTTCCCATATTTACAAAATGGGCTCTAAGAAAGGAGTGATTAAAAATGCATCAGCAAGGGACCCAGCGCTGTGGTGTAACCAGTAAAACCACCGCCTGCAGTGCCGGCATCACTTATGGGCACCAGTTTGGGTCCCGGCTGCTCCGCTTCCTATCCAGTTCTCTGCTGTGGCCTGGGAAAGCAGTGGAGGATGGCCCAAGCCCTTGGGCCCCTGTAACCACATGGCAGGACCCGGAGGAAGCTCCTGGCTCCTGGCTTTAGATCGGCACAGCTCTGGCCGTGGCAGGCAACTGGGGAGTGAACCAGCAGATGGAAGACCTCTTTATCTCTGCCTCTCTTTCTCTCTCTGTATAACTCTGACTTTCAAATAAATAAGTAAATCTAAAAAAAAAAAATGTGTTAACAAGGCCGGGGTTGTGGCATAGTGGGTAAAGTTGCCGCCTGCAGTACGGCATCCAATATAGGCACAGTGGTTCAAGTCCTGGCTGCTCTACTTCCTGCTAATCCAGTTCCCTGCTAATGAGCCTGGGAAAGCAGTAGAAGATGACGTAAGTCCTTGGGCCCCTGCACCCACTTGGGAGACCCAGAGGATGCTTCTGGCTCCTGGCTTTGGATCAGCTCAGTTCTGGCCATTGAAGTCACTTGGGGAGTGAACCAGTGGATAGAAGACCTCTCTCTCTGTCTCTACCTCTCTCTGTAACTCTGCCTTTCAAACAAATAAAATAAATCTTTAAAAAGAAAAGTGTCATCCTGGGTGGGGGTTGCTGCTTGTGAAATAGTGGGTAACGTTGCTACCTAGACACTGGCAACCCTTATGGGTGCCGGTTCCTTTCCCAGCTGCTCCACTTCTGATTCGCTGCTTGCTAATGGCCTGGGAAAAGCAGCAGAGGATGATCCAGGTACTTGGGCGCCTACTACCCATGGAGGGAGACCCAGATGAAGATCCTGGCCCTGGCTTCAGCCAGGCACCGTGCTGGCCATTGCCACTATTTGAGGAGTAAACCAGCAGATGGAAGATCTCTCTCTGTCTCTTCCTCTCTCTCTGTAACTCTGACTTTCAAAATGATTACATAAAACTTTTTTAGAGATGTATGCATTTGAAAGACAGAGAGAGAGAGAATTTTTTCATCTACTGGCTCACTCCCCAAATGTCCACAACAGCTGGAGCTGGGCCGATCCGAAGCAAGGAGCTGGAGCTTCTGCCAGATCTGCCATTTGGGTGCAGAGGCCCAAGGACCTGGGCCATCCTCTACTGCTTTCCCAGGCCATAGCAGAGAGCTGGATCAGAAGTAAAGCAGCTGGGACTTGAACTGGCGCCCATAGAAGTTGCCAGCACTGCAGGTGGCGGCTTTACCCACTACTCCACAGCACCGGTCCCATAAAGCTTTTTTTAAAATGTGTCATTTAGGGGCCAGCGCTATGGTGCAGTAGGTTAACCCCCTGGCCTTCTGATCCAGCTCTCTGCTATGGCCTGTGATAGCATAGAGGATGGCCCGAGTCCTTGGGCCCCTGCATCTCCGTGGGAGACCTGGAGGAGGTATATGGCTCCTGGCTTTGGATCGGCACAGCTCTGGCCATTGCAGCCATCTGGGGAGTGAACCAGAGGATGTAAGACCTCTCTTTCTGTCTCTATCTCTCTCTGTAACTCTTTTCTTTTTCTCTTTCAAATAAATAAAATAAATCTTAAAAAAAAGTGTCATCTAGGGATGGACATTTGGCCTAATACCTAAGGTGCTGCTTGGAACATCTGTATCTTGTATCAGAGTGCCTGGGTTTGAGTCTTGGATTGGCTCCTGATTCCAGCTTCCTGCTGACGCATACCTTGGGAGGCAGCCGGTAATGCCTCCAGAGCTGAGTCCTTCCATCCATGTGGGAAACATGAATTGAGTTCTGGGCTCCTGACTTTGGCCTGATCCCAGGCATTTGGGGGAGTGAACCAGCAGATGAAAGATCTCTCTCTCTCTCTTGCAAATAATGTAAAATATTTTCCAGATGTGGCATCCAAATTTTCAGAGGCCAGGACAAGTCTGTCAGATCTGGTTGTTAACAGCCAGTCTGATGGGGACATCCCAAACCCTGGGGATTCTCCCCTGTGCTGAATAACCACAGGATGCTGCTATGCATAGGCTGTGCTACGTACCCCAGACAGGCTGTGCTTCCCCTACCTCCTTCCTGTGGGCAGTGACACTGGTTAAAATGGGCCTCAGGGAGCCGGTGCCGTGGCTCAATAGGCTAATCCTCCACCTTGCGGCGCCGACACACCGGGTTCTAGTCCCGGTTGGGGCGCCGGATTCTGTCCCGGTTGCCCCTCTTCCAGGCCAGCTCTCTGCTGTGGCCAGGGAGTGCAGTGGAGGATGGCCCAGGTGCTTGGGCCCTGCACCCCATGGGAGACCAGGAAAAGCACCTGGATCCTGGCTCCTGCCATCGGATCAGCGCGGTGCGCCGGCTGCAGCGGCGGCCATTGGAGGGTGAACCAACGGCAAAGGAAGACCTTTCTCTCTCTGTCTCTCTCTCTCACTGTCCACTCTGCCTGTCAAAAATTAAAAAAAAAAAAAAATGGGCCTCAGGTTCAAATCCTGGCACCTCCACTTCCCATCCAGTTCCCTACTAATAGCCTAGGAGAGCAGTGGAAGATGTCCCAAGTGCTTCGACACCCCTGCCACCCAACTGGGAGACCTGGACGGAGCTCCAGGCTCCTGGCTTTGGCCAGGTCAGTGGCTATGTGGGGAGTGAATCAGCAGATGGCACATCTCTCCCCCTCTCTCTGTAACTCTGCCTTTCAAATAGATAAATAAAAGTGTTTAAGAAGCTAGAGGAAGCGCTTGCATACACGCTTCTGCACCTGTACTTGCCCTCTGTAGTAAGGCAAGAGCTGAACCTCGTGTTGGAATCGGGATCTACCTGGTGTCTTTCACCTGGGCCTGGCACTTATCCTCTACCCTCTGTGCCCCCTGTCTTCTGATCACCTTTCCACTCTCTGTGTGCCCTGAGGCTCAGCAGCTGTAGGGCAATGGTCCCCCTCTGGCTGCCCCTCGGGTTTGGCTGAGAGGGAGCCCCAGCAGCAGGGGCCGGGAAGCAGAGCGTGTGTGCCTCCGTTTCCCCTGCAGAGCCTCCACTGATGGCTGCGGTGCCACCCAAGCCTTCGTCGGCACACAGGTGGGCGCTGACACATCCTCTCTGTCTCCAGATTCCAGAAACTGCTCCCCGCCCTGGTCTGTTCGGGCCTGTCGCTCCCCCTCTTCGTGGAGGAACGACACAGGACCCTGCGCTGTTCTTTCGTCTGCTCGGCCCTCCCCGGGTTTGCTGCTGGTTCTTCCCGGGTTGGCTACTATCCCTTCCACCTCCGTGGAAGGGCAGTTCCCCCTGGCCACATTCCCCACTTCCGCAGGGGAGCGGCACACCGCCGGCCGGCTCTTCTCGGGGGCTGCACAGGTGTTCCTTCAGCTAGATGTTCCCCTTAGATGTTCCTGGTGCATGCCGTCTCTCTCCTCCTTTATAGTCCTCCTCCGCCAATCCTAACTCGGCTGCCCACACGCTGAGTACGCTGCTCTCCTCCAATCAGGAGTAGGTCCTACAGTTTATTGGTTGAACTGGAGGCAGCTGCGTAGAAGCTGTTTTCTCCTCTCCCAGCGCCATATTGTGGGAGAGCAGATGCATAGAATAAGTCTTAATTCCAGTAACTCAGTCTAGTCCGGATTGCTCCCCACAGGGCCCAAGGGAAAGCACCAGCCCCATTGTTCCTGGTCCCTGCACCATCCCTGGTGGTTACTCTACACCTTACCCTCACATTTGTAAATACCCCTTTATTCAACTTTCCTCAAATGACCCAATCGCGTGTGCCACCTGATTTCTGCCGGGACCTCAACTGACGTAACCCCTGAAGAGATAGGGAGTAACTCATCCAAGTTCAAGGTTAGTAGGTGGCACAACCGGCCTTGGGAACAGGTCTGGCTGCATTCAGAGCCGGTGCCTGTGCTGCTGGATGCACTGCCCAGTTGGCGTCTGCTGGGGAGAGGCGCGAGCACCTTGGGCACTTGGGAGGCATCCAACACTGCGCATAGGAAAGGAGTTCTGCTTGTGTTCTAGAGCGCAGCTGCCCGGGCCTGTGCCCACATCTGTCCTTCCTGGAGCTGGTGTGTGCACCCTCATTACAGGCATACTCGGAGATCCTGTGGGTTTGATTGCAGGTCATTGCAATAAAACAACTCATGTGAATTTGTTAGTTTCCCAGTGCAAAAGTTGTATGGACACTATATTGTAGTCTGTTATGTATACAATAGCATTATACCCCCAAAACGATGTATAAGTCTTAATTTAAAAATATGTTATAGGGTAGCTGTTGTGGCACGGCAGGTGCACACGCTGCTTGGGACACTTGTATCCGACATCGGGTTGATTAGTATCCTGGTTCCTAGCTTCCTGCTAATGTGCACTCTGGGAGGCAGCAGATAATGGCCCAGGTATGTGGATCCATCCCTACCATCCATGTGAGAGACCCAGCTGGAGTTCCTGGATCCTGGCTTCAGCCTGGCCCAGCCTTGGCTGTTGTGGGCATTTGGGAGTGAATCAGTGAATAAAAAACCTCTCTCTCTATCTCTCTCTGTTTTCAAATAGATGAAAATAAACAAATATTTTAAAAACGAAAATTCGTTGTTGCTATAAGATGCTAATGATTGTCAGTGTTGTTGGAATTACAGCACAGATAGATTTGCTCCATAAAGGGTTGCCACAAACCTTGTACACAATTGTATACAAGGAAATGTATGGGGAGTACCATAAAACAAAGTATGTCTGTAACCAGCTCTAAGAGTCCTTTTTCTAGCCCAGGGAGCCTTTGCTTTCACAGAGCGGCCAAATTAAGTTTTTGAAACACTCGATCTAGGTCTCCCATGTGGGTGGTAGGGACTGTCCATTTGGGAGAGGTTGCATTAGCAGGAAGCTGGAATTGGGATCTGGACCTGGGGCTTGAACACAGCACTCAGACATGGGATAGAGGCTCTTACTCAGCATTTTTTTTTTTTTTTGGACAGGCAGAGTGGACAGTGAGAGAGACAGAGAGAAAGGTCTTCCTTTTCCGTTGGTTCACCCCCCAATGGCCGCTATGGTCAGCGTGGTGCTTCTCCTGGTCTCCTATGCGGGTGGGCCATCCTCCACTGCACTCCCAGGCCACAGCAGAGAGCTGGACTGGAAGAGGGGCAACTGGGACAGAATCCGGCGCCCCAACCGGGACTAGAACCCGGTGTGCCGGCGCCACAGGCGGAAGATTAGCCTAGTGAGCCGTGGCATCGACCCTTATTCAGCATCTTAACCACCAGGCTAAACACCTGCCCCATGGTCATCAATTATTTCTCCTCTTCCAATTCCTTTTACTCTCACCCTCTCTTTCCCTCTCCCTCCATTTTTCAGCCTTTCAAATAAGTAAGTAAATAAATCTTAAAAGTAATGTGGTGATTTGAACCAGGTCATATTGTTTTAAAAGTCATTATTGGGACAGTTGGCAAAAAAAAAAAAAAAAGAACTTGAATGGGGATTAAATGGTAGTAATGTTAATTTCTTGACTTTGATGCTTGTTTGATTATAGGAAGTAAATATAAACTTAGTGTTCCATGAGAGAAGTAAGCCTTAATATCCTCGTCACCCATAGCATAATAGGGATGGTGTCTTCCCTGTGACACCTTTCTTGAGAGAACTGTAATCATTAGTCCTGCAATCCTCTTCAGATGAGGAATTCTGGGTAAGAAAGGATGCACAGAAGTATTACAGGATGATCATACTGTTTCAGGCTTGAAAATGCTGAATCCTATAAATCCTTTTTTAAAAAAGATTTATTTATTTATTTGCAAGGCAGAGGCAGAGAAAGAGAGAGATCGATCTTCCATCCGCTGGTTCACTCCCCAGATGGCAGCAAGGGCCGGAGCAGCGCCGATCCGAAGCCAGGAGCCAGGAGCTTCTTCCCAGTCTCCCATGTGGGTGCAAGGGCCCAAGGACTTGGCCTATCTTCTACTGCTTTCCCAGGCCATAGCAGAGAGCTGAATCGGAAGAGAAGCAGCCAGGACTAGAACCAGTGCCCATATGGGATGCTGACGCTGCAGGCAGCGGCTTCACCCGTTATGCCACAGTGCTGGCCCAGCTATAAACTTTTAAGCCAAGGTGTGGTCCCAGGACTTTATCTGATTATGCTAAAAGAATCTCTAAGTTCTTGTAGCCCAGAGTGGTGAGATAACCAGAAGTCAGACCCAAAGTCTGAGCAATAGTTTGAAAAATTACAGTAGTTGTTGAATTCATACTTATCCAGTTTCTTAGGTAAACATTCAGGCAGTAATGAGCAAAGAATAGGATTGTCAAAAGTGCACGGAGGTTTACAGTACCCAAAACTGTGCTGAGCCTCACTGTGGACTCACCTTGCTTAAAGACCCCCTGGAGACCTTCCTGAAGAAGTTATCTGTGAGAGGAGTCTAATTCTGCACCTACGTACCCAGGGCTGGATCCAGACCTCCTACCAGAACTGACTCCCAATCTTGGAATACCACTCGGTGACCTTAAAAAACACCAGGTCACACTCTCAGAAGTTCCAACGATATTAGAAGTCATTGGCAACATTTAAAAACCAGGCGTCTAAGGGCCGGCGCTGTGGCGCAGTGGGTTAACGCCCTGGGTTGAAGCGCCAGCATCCTATACGGGCACTGGTTCTAGTCCCAGCTGCTCCTCTTCCGATCCAGCTCTCTGCTATGGCCTGGGAAAGCAGTGGAAGATAGGCCAAGTCCTTGGGCCCCTGTACCTGTGTGGGAGACCTGGGAGAAGCTCCTGGCTCCTGGGTTCGGATTGGTACAGCTCCAGCCGTTGCGGCCATCTGGGGAGTGAACCAGTGGATGGAAGACCTTTCTCTGTCTCTGCCTCTCTCTCTGTAACTCTGTGTTTCAAATAAATAAAATAAATCTTAAAAAAAACACTTCTAGATGAAGTGTTTCTTTTGAAATATAGCAGCATCCGACAGCCCCGGGGCCTCTCTCGCCCAGGGCTTCCATCAGAGCACCTGCCGTCTCTCAGGCAGGGCCTGCGTTTACCCAGTTCCCTGCAGACATCTCCTACCCCATCCCCACCCCCTAGAAGGGGAAGGCTCTGATCACTGTGTAACCACTGCACGCAACAGGGAGACTCTGTCTTTATATGACTGCTGAAAGCAGAACCATCCTAACATACCAGTCATTTAAAGAGAGAGTCTTCCTCTTTTCCAGAAACTTTCTACAGTGGGAATACTGGATACCCCACAGAGATGGCTGCTCTCTGAGGCTTCAGCCTTCCAGGGCCTCCCTTCTAGACCCACCTTCTTTAGGTTAAAAATAATACATATGCTTTTTAAAATAATATGGGGCAGGTGTTGTGGCACAGTGGGTTAAGTGGCCATTTGCAACACCACCATCCCATAATGGAGCGTGGGTTCAAGTCCCGGCTGCTCCACTTCCGATCCAGCTCTCTGCTATGCACCTGGGAAACCAGGGGAAGATGGACCACATACATAACTCAGATGAAGTTCCTGGCTCCTAGCTTCGGCTTGGCCCAGCCCTAGTTGTTGCAGCCGTTTGGGGAGTAAACCAACAGATGGAAGAGCTCTCTCTCTCTCTGTCTTTTCCTTTGTCTCTGTCACTCTGCCTTTCAAATAAATAAATCTTCCAAAAATAGACTTTTTACAAATGGTTTTGGAATTTAAGAAAATAATTGACAATATAGTATAGAAATTTTTCATATGCCCTGCTTCCTATTTCTCTTATTAATATTAATGGCATCTTAATGTGAATGTGGGATATTTATGTATATTAATATAGATATGACATATTAATATGACATTAATATTGCTACTGTTAATATAGTATACCGATTACAAGGAGTGCACCAATATCAATTACTAATTTAAAAAATTTATTTATTTATTTAAGAGGTAGAGTTACAGTGAGAGGGAGAGACAGAAAGATCTTCTGTCCTCTGGTTCACTCCCCAATTGGCCGCAACAGCTGGAGCTGTGCCGATCTGAAGCCAGGAGCCAGGAGCTTCTTCCAGGTCTCCCATGTGGGTGCAGGGGCCCAAGGACTTGGACCATCTTCTACTGCTTTCTCAGGCCAAAGCAGAGAGCTGGATTGGAAGAGGAGCAGGTGGGACTAGAACCAGCGCCCATTTGGGATGCCAGCACCACAGGCAGAGGATTAACCTACTATGCCAAAGTGCCAGCCCCTCAATTAATTACCATTAACTGCAGTCCATATTTTATGCAGATTTCCCTCTCTTTTCCCTGCTGCAGGATGCCTTCCAGGGCACCACATGGCATTTCACTGGTTCCCTTAGGCTCCTCTTCGCTGCGACCACAGCTCTGACTTGCCTTGTTTGGATGGCCATGACAATCTGATCATTTTAAGGGCAGGTGTTCTGTGTTTTTCTCATGGTTAAGAGGTTACAGGCTTTTAGGAGTAGGACCACAGGTACGAAGCCTCTTACAGGTGCACCCTGGGGGCGTGAGTTACCGCCTGATCCCCGCTGAGACGGTGTTAGGTTTCTCCACCGTAGACCCAGTTCCTTCCATACAAAGTCTTTGGAAAGAAGGAAGCCACTACGTGCAGGGCAGAGTATCTACATAAATTATTGAGGAGTCTTCTACATGGGAGAGCTGTCTTTTACTTTCTACTTGTTTATATTCAATCATTTATTTATAGCAGTATGGACTCATGGTCATGTATTTTATATACTTTGGGTTATAGTCCAGTACTACTTTACTTATTTTATTGCTTAAGTTGTTCCAGCTTTGGCCATTAGGAGCTCCTACAATTGGCTTCTGTCTTCTTTTGGCGTGACCCAGCGTTTGGTTTTGTTTTTAGAATGTCCTTACTTTCTGTCACTACAAGATATTCCAGGGTATATTTTCTGTCTGGTACTAGACTTGGCCGTTTCTCCTAGGGGCTGTAGTTCCTTTTACCAGAGAATATTATTAAAAAAGATCTGGCCGGCGCCGTGGCTCAATAGGCTAATCCTCCACCTTGCGGCGCCGGCACACCGGGTTCTAGTCCCGGTTGGGGCGCCGGATTCTGTCCCGGTTGCCCCTCTTCCACGCCAGCTCTCTGCTGTGGCCAGGGAGTGCAGTGGAGGATGGCCCAGGTGCTTGGGCCCTGCACCCCATGGGAGACCAGGAAAAGCACCTGGCTCCTGGCTCCTGCCATCGGATCAGCCCGGTGCGCCGGCTGCAGCGGCGGTCATTGGAGGGTGAACCAACGGCAAAAGGAAGACCTTTCTCTCTCTGTCTCTCTCTCTCACTGTCCACTCTGCCTGTCAAAAATAAAAAAATAAATAAAAAATAAATAAAAAAAAACTAAGATCTGAGCCTGGCATTGTGGCACAGCAGGTTAAGCCGCTGCCTGTGATGCCGGCAAACCGTATCAGAGCACAGGTTTGAGTTCACTTCTGATCCATGTCTCTGCTAGCTGCCTGGGAGGATGCTCCAAGTGCCTTGGCCCCTGCCACCCCATATGGGAGACCTGAAAGAAGTTCCTGGCTCCTGCCTCACCAAGCCCTAGCTGATGTAGCCATTTGATGGTGGAACAGCAGACGGAAGAGTACACTCTGTCTCTCTGCCTCTCAGATAAACAAATAAATCTTAAAGACACTAAGATCTGAGAACAGAAGTCATTTTTGTATTTTGCTACACTAAATAATAGACCTAGGGGTAGGCACTTGGCCACATCCCATATCAGAGTGTCTGCTTGGAGTCTTACCTCTATCTCCTGACCCCAGCTTCCTGCAAGGAAGCAGGTGATAGATCAAGTAAGTGGGTCCCTGCTGCCCACATGGGAGACATGGATTAAGTTCCTGGCTTCAGCCTCAGCTTAACTCCAACTGTTGAGAGTATTTAAGGATTGAGCCAGTGGATAGAAGCTCTCTCTCTCAAATAAACACATTTTAAAAATTAAAAAAAAAACCCTGACCCAAATAAAAAAGCTGTCAACCACTCTAGAATGTCACCTGCCACTCTAGAATGTCACCTGCCCAAGCCTGTGTCTTGGCTGTCTTTTGGGAGTCAGGGTTGGAGGTTGTCCTGCTGACCAGTGTCTGGCTGGTGGCCTTCCTTCACGTGGGTACCAGTCTGGCTCAGGTGGGCACTGATGACACAAACATATTTGGAGGAGTACTCCGAGAGTGAAGTCCTCACAGCAGTGTTGGGGCAATGCAATGTAATCAATTCTGAGAACTGTCTGGACTGATGGGGGTGGGGAGGGAGCCAGAGACCAGGAGCGTGCCAGCTGTGGGCACTCAGACAAACCCAAGGAAGATAAAGGCAGCACAGCAGGGAGCTCTATACCAGGGGGCTGAACAACTTGCTGGAGAAGCCAGGAGGGGAAGCCCTCTGTAGTTGTGGGGGTGGGGTTGGGTTGGGGGGAGGAAGAGCAGGAAAGGGGCATTCCTGTAGGCAAACTCACAGCTAGAGTGAAAACACTGGGGCTGGATAGCGCAGGTACCTGCTGGGGAACAGTTGTTTTTTTTTTTTTTTTTTTTTTTTTGAAAGGCAAAGTTACAGAGAGGTAGAGAGAGAGAGAGAGAGAGAGAGAGAGAGGTCTTTCATCCACTGCTTCACTCCCCAGATGGCCGCAATGGCCGGAGCTGTGCTGATCCGAACCCAGGAGCCAGGAGCTTCTTCTGGTTCTCCCACACGAGTGCAGGAACCCAAGCACTTGGGCCATCTTCTACTGCTTTCCCAGGCCATAGCAAAGAGCTGGATTGGAAATGGGGCAGTCCCATATGGATGCCAGCACTGCAGGCGTAGGCTTTATCTGCTTTGCCACAGTGCTGGCCGAGCAGGGCAGTTCTGTTACCGGAAAGAGCTGCTTGCACGTTCTTGTCTTCGCCCGAGAAAGAACTGAGAAGTGAGGCAGAGAGTGGTGGTGCCAGCCAAGTGTAATGAGAGGCGCACACAGAGAGAGCAGGCGGGGTCTCAGGGAAGAGCTGGGAGCCATCTGCATTCAGACTGCAGTCTTCCAGGCTATGGCTATGAGTGTCCGACCCCCTCCCTCTTCTGGGATATTGCTGGGTGGGGGCTTCCTGGGTGTGGAGTTCCCAAAACTCCTCCCGGGACCTTCTGAGCACGGTGTTATCCGACCTCACAGCCCTGTTGGTGCAGGCAGGGGAAGAAGCCCCTGAGCAGTCCCCAGGGACCCCACCTAACAAGGTGATTGTTACATATTAATGTTAGCCATCGCAAAACACACCAAACGCCGGAGTAAGGGAAAGAATTTATTGGGGGAAACCAGCAGACCAGAGGGAAGGGGTGAAGAGGGAAAAGGGAGAGGAGAGTATAACAGAGAGAGACAGAGGAGAGGAGATAGTGAGAGAAGACAGAGCAGAGAGAAGAGCCTAGAGAGAGTCAAGAGAGAGCCACGTGTTCAGGAACAGGTGCTTTTAAAACTTTGCCGGAGGGCGGGCAGGGAAGCAGGAGCAGCGAATCCCATTAGGATGGGGGTGGAGCCTGGCTCAGGTAGCTGGGCCATGCGGCCACCTGGCTAAAACTGCCCCAGTTTCCTAACAGTGATCCCACAAGAGCAGTAGCCTGTTCAGATGTGTGCTTGCTGGTCTGCTCTTAAGGCTTGTATCCTAGTCCCATGGCACAAAAAATGCCCATTTTCTTCTGCCCCTCTTACCATGGCTAACGTCTCTCTACTGCCTAATAGCCTGCTAAGAGCAACATTACGCAGGCAAGTAAGGTTCTGGACAAGATTCCCGAACCTGGGCCTGGACCCACCTCCAGGTCCGGAGCCGGAAACGGAATGCAAGATTGACAGGAGGTGCCTTAGCTCAAGGAGACTGAAGCCAACCGCGTTTCTCAGAAGCTGAGCATCTACCGGGGCCCCGCTAGCTTCTGGGTGGCCCGAGATAAAAACCCAGGCTGCGGGGAACGGCTTATCCACGGGGCCTGGAACCCGACCCACGGCTTATCAATAAGGCCCGCAGTCGCGTGGCCCCCGACTCGCGCCTCCTTGTCTTTACGCCTGTGCTTATCCTGCCTAACCGCAGTTCTCATTCCTTTTGCACCCTGCCTTCCGGAAGACCCTCGGAGCTTGGGGCTAGGGGCACACGGCAACACCCTGCATGTATATATTGCAGGAAAAGCCTGTCCGGGAACTGGGGCGGCCGGGACACTCCCGGGAGGGACGCGGCCCCTAGGGAAGCGAGGGCGCACTCAGCTAATTGGAACTGCGGCTGCAGCTTCGCACAGGAGGGCTTTCGGGACCCGTGGGCGTCGGCTTTGCTGTGCAAACCCTCCGCTGAGCGGAGGAAGCGCCGCCCGCAGGGGCGCGGATTGAGAGACGGGCGCTGCTAACTGCCGCGCCCTGACGTGAGCAAGCGGTGAGCGCCCAGGGCGGCTCTCCCGACGGCTGATTCGCGCCACCGCAGCCGCCTCACGCTGCACCTCGAAGGCTCGCGGCTGGAGGGAGGCGCACAGGTGGCGGGGCGTCCGCCAGGTTGGGGCTGGCGCTGGGCCCGGCGCTTTTAAGTCCCTTTGGACGCGAGAGATCAGAGACCAGGAGAGGGAGGGAGGGCGGGAGCGAGGGCGGGGGGAGGAGTCCCCGCGGCCGATCACAGGGCCCCTGCGCCCCCCGCCGCAGCGCACCTGCGCCCCTAGGCCCGCAGCCGGCACCACGACAGCCCCGCAGAGCAGCCGCAGCCGGACCGCCAACCCGGCCATCAGCACTACAAAGGCAGCCCCAAGCGGCGCCTAGGGTATCGTAAATGCGCAGTGGAACACTCCTCGCTCCCCTCCCGCCCAAGCCCCCTCCCCCCCCCCCCGGGGGGAGAAGCAGCCCCGAGGCCCCAGCCCCACTCTGGAGCCCCTTCATTTGAAATGTTAACGTTTGGGAACTTCCTTCTCGGCCCGGATCCGCCTCCGTCGGAAGCAGGATGCAAACACCAGCCTCTCTCGGCTGGGGTGGGGGGCGCGGCAGGCCTTGCCTGGTCTCACGGAGAGACGCTGGTTGTCCAGAGACGAGCGCGGGTGACTTCCCGCACGGCTCCGGACACTCGCTGCCGCCTCTTCTGCGCCCTCATTGTAGGAGCTTTAGAAGGCCAGGTCAGCAGATCCTAAATATCCGCCCCAGTCCCCGCACGCCCTCGGGGCGGAGCGCGCGGCCCGGCCGCCTCCCGCCCCCGCTGGCTCCGAGTCGCAGGTGGAGGGCAGCGCGAAGCCCGAGCACCGCCCACGTCCGCCTGGCCGACCCCGCCCCGCGCGGTGGCCGGACCTCGGGGAGTCCTGCCCGCTGCCGGATTGGGTGTCGCTGGCCAGGGGGCCACCGTGCCAGCAGAGGGGGACACATAGCGGGGTCACTTCTCAAAGACCGGGGGTGCGTTTTCCCCGTCCACGCTTCTGTAGTTTATGTCGTGTTGTTTTTTTTTTTTTTGCTGACACACTCAGGTCGGATTCCTGGTCCGGCCCCGCGGCAGGCGGCTTTGTAAACAGGACCGTGGACGCCATGCCAGCTCACGACCTGTGACAACGAGGTGGTTTCTTTCCAGAGCAGGACCACACCTGCGCACCGCACGCCTCGCGGCTGGGTGACCCGGGATCCCCGACCGCGCTGCTCATGGACCCCGATGGAAACGTCAGCGCGGGGCTGGGGGAGTCAAAAGGCCTCCTCTGGATTCGGCACGGTTTCCAGAGCTCCAAGTCTCCAGCTTGCACGCTCTCTAATCCACTAAATCCTCCGAGCAGGCACTGCCCGGTAAAGCCCAGGGCAGGAGTGACCGTTTTCTAGCCAAGGGAGCCGACGCTCACCGGTGAGGGAGCTAGGCACACAAGGGCAGAGTCTTTCCGTCCTGGGAGAGGCCCCTCTGCGCGCCCACCCTAACTGTGGGCGAGGTGGGGGCAAACAGGAGCCTTCCCACACACCCCAGGCTGCAGTCCATCCAGGGACTGTTCTTGAGCCTAAGTTACTCATCGGCTTTACTTTGAAATCCCGGTTCTCCTTTCTCTGCCCCAGGGCTGGCTGTGGATCCTGTGCCCAGCTGAGAGAGGCACTTCCTCCTCTGTCTCAGCAGTGCTGGATGCTGTCGGGAGGACCTGGTGGGCAGTTCCCCTTGCCCTGCTAAGACAAGGCATTGGCTCTCCTACACTTGCTGCCCACAGATGGGGGGGGGGGCACTTGATTTCCTCCCAGGCCAAGGCTGTTCCTCACTCATGCTTGAACTTGGCCTCTTCCTGTGACCAGCCCTGAGGCTGTGACCCGGATTTTCACTCCTCCAGGCTGGCCTCGGCTGTTTTGTGAGGACAAGGGGAGGATGGGGTTCCTCTATCTGGCTTGATATTCACAGCCCCAGGGAGCATATGCTTTGTGCCTGTGATCCCTGGACAACAGACCTGGTTTAAAACCCTAGCTCTGTCACCTGCTAGCTGGCTGGACGACATTTATCTTTGTGCAGTGTTCCTTTTTTTTTTTTTTTTTTTTTTTTTTTTTTTTTTTTTTTTTGACAGGCAGAGTGGACAGTGAGAAAGAGAGAGACAGAGAGAAAGGTCTTCCTTTTTGCCGTTGGTTCACCCTCCAGTGGCTGCTGCGGCTGGCGTGCTGTGCTGATCCAAAGCCAGGAGCCAGGTGCTTCTCCTGGTCTCCCATGTGGGTGCAGGGCCCAAGCACTTGGGCCATCCTCCACTGCACTCCCCGGCCATAGCAGAGAGCTGGCCTGGAAGAGGGGCAACCAGGACAGAATCCGGCGCCCCGACCGGGACTAGAACCCGGTGAGCCACGGCGCTGGCAGTGCAGTGTTCCTTAAGTTTCCCATCAGTGTGGTGGTCAGGAGGAGATGAGATGCAGATGATCTAAGTGACCAGGCAGGGACATTTGGGCTCAATCAGCAGTAGCCCCTTCTGCTCAGGTGAGAGCAGACAAAAGTTGTCATCGTTGCTGCTGGCCTCTACTCCCACCTGCTCTCTGTATGATGGCAGAGATTGTAACGTTCCTGCCAAGACTCCCCACACTAAAACCATATGGCTCTGGGATCCTGGCTTGGGCAAGCATCTTGGCTTTCAGAGCCAGGTGACAGCCCGGAGGCTCCTCTCCTGTCGTCATGGTGGGCAGGAAGTCAGGAAACCCAGCCTGACTCTGGGACCTTCCCTAACATTCAATAGCCCTGCTCCGCTTCCACTGTTTCCATCTCAGGGTGATCAACCCCTAGTCCGCCTGTGGCTGTCAGAATTCAGTATCAACATTTCCAAGAGAAGACTCACGTATACAAATCTCAAAATATTTTTGCACCAAAACTGAACTTACCTTTAATCCCACTTTTCACATCTTTACAAGAGGCACAAAAATTACCAAAAATATTATCTGCCTTTTTCTTGGGGGGAGGGGTATTTCTTTTTTAAAACATTGGTATTTGAAAGGCTGAGAGAGACAGGGATTGTGTTATCTGTGGATTCACTCCTGAAATGCTTACAGTGGCTGGCGCTGTGGTGTAGGAGGTTAAGCTTCTTCCTGTGGCACCAGCATCTCATATGGGCACCAGCTCTAGTCCTGGCTGCTCCTCTTCCAATCCAGTTCTCTGCTATGGCCTGGGAAGGCAGTACAAGATGGCCCAAGTCCTTGGGCCCCTGCACCCACGTGGGACACCCAGAAGTAGTTCCTGACTCCTGGCTTCGGATCAGCCAGCTCCAGCTGATGCAGCCATTTAGGGAGAGAACCAGGGGATGGAAGACCTCTTTCTCTGCCTCTCTCTCTCTCTCTAACTCTACCTCCCAAATAAATAAATAAGTAAGATCTTAAAAAAAAAAAAAAAAAAAGAAATGCCTACAATAGTTGGGGCTGGGCCAAGCGAAAGCCAGGAGCCAGGGACTCAAACATGGTCTCCCATATTGGTGACAGGGGAGCCATCGTCTGCTGCCTCCAGGAATGCACATTAGCAGGAAGCTGGAACTGGAAGCAGAGCCAGGACTCAAATCGAGCACTCTGACAGGAGTTGTGGGCATCCCGGGTGGCAGCTTAACTGCTATGCCAAAGCCCTTTGCTTGTACCAAGGACCAAGGATGACTGACCCACGTGTGGGTGTGTGTAGGACTCATGGTAAGGCCCCAAAAGGGCATAGGGAAAAGGGCATTGTAGGCAGGGGGAATAGGAGCCTGCCATGGAGCCTTGAGACCTGTGTGTAGTCACACATGGGTGGTCAGGAGCAGAGCAAGGAGCTGGAGGTGTGGGAAGGCAGCAAGCCACAGTAAGTGCCATGCAAATGACACTGGGTATGAACTTGGTGCCCACAGTGGGGAGCTAGCAAAGTTTTTTTAGGAGATGGAAGTGACTTGCTAAATGTATGTTCTAGAAATATAATTGTGGGGACTTACGAGGATGCATTCATCTAAGAAAAAGACATGTTTTTTAAAAAGTTAGTTCATTTGAAAGGCACAGTGACACAGAGAGGCAGAGAGAGCTGGCTCACTCCCCAAAGGCTTACATCAGCAGGGGCTGGGCCAGGCAGAAGCCAGGAGCCAGGGACTCCATCCCAGTCTCCCACATGGGTGGTGGGGACCAGAGAGCCTGGTTTGTCATGTGCTGCTTCGAAGATGCATCAGCAGGAAGCTAGATCAGAAGTGGAAGTCGGGGGTGGGGTTGGCGCTGTAGCACAGTAGGCTAAGCTGCCACCTGTGGCGCTGGCATCCCATATGGGCACTGGTTCATGTCCCAGCTGCTCTTCTCTGATTCAGCTCTCTGCTTATGGCCTGAGAAAGCAGTAGATGACCCAAGTATTTGGGCCCCTGCACCAGTGTGGGTGACCCAGAAGAAGCTCCTGGCTTCAGATCGGCCCAGCTCTGACCCTGTTGTGGCCTTTTGGGGAGTGAGCCAGTAGATGGAAGACCTTTCTCTCTGTCTCTCTTTCTCTGTCTGTAACACTCTACTTCTCAAATAAATAAAATCTTTAAAAAAAAAAAAAAAGCGAAGGTGGGACTTGATACTAGGCACTCCCACGTGTGCAGAGGTGCCCAAGTGGTGCCTTAACTCATGTACCACAGCACCCGCTGTGGTGAATTCACTTTTTATAGTTTTCTTCATCAAATATTTACTGTGCTTCTGTGTCAGTGCCACCAATACAGATACAACGCAAGTCACAGATGCAACTTAGATTTCCTAATAGACACATGACAAAAGTGAAATTAAGTTTAATGATATATTCTACTTAACCTAATATATCAAAAACATTATTGTTACAATGGTTAAGCAGGATAAAAAACGACCAAGATAGTTGATACTCTTTTTTTGTACTGAGCCTTTGGCATGCACTGTGTATTTTAACATGTTCAGCACACCTCGACTTGGACCAGACCAGCCACATTTCATGCACACACAGCTTGTGGCTATCACCGGGGTTGCAAAGCTCCATGCTGAGTGCTGAGGGTACAGTGGGAACGAGGACCAGCAAGGTCTCTGCCCTCGCATAGTTCACATTCTAGTGTGGGAGACAGGTAAGCAAATAGTTTTGGAGCCTGCTGAGTGTTTTTTAAGTAAATATACGATTATCTTGCCAGAGACCGGGTCAGAGAGGCCCTTCTGAGGCTGAGACCTGAACGAGGAAGACTTAACCAGGGGGAAAAATCAACTTCTCTATCAGTTATCTATCGCCAAGTAATGCTGACCAACCAAGTGCTCCCAAATGCTGAGGCCTGCGGTGGGAGTCTGGCCTAGCCGTGAAGAAGGCTGCATCCCACTGGTGCCTGCCTTCGATTCCGGGCTCAGGCTCCGCCTCCCGACTGCAGCTTCCTGCTAATGTGCACCCTGGGAGGCAGTGGTGATGGCTTCAGTAATCGGGTTCTTGTCACCCATGCTGGGGACCTGGGTCTCATTTCTGGGTCCCAGTTTGGCTTTGGCCCAGCCCTGGCTGTTGTGGGCATTTTGGAGTGAACTAGAGAATGGGTGCTCGCTCTCTGTTTCACTAGCTCTCCCACAATTTTTAAGATTGAGAGAGGAGGAGATAGAAAAGTCTAAAAAAAAAATTCAGGGGCTTAATGTAATAGGTTATGATTGCTCGGAAGTCTACAGGCCAGGGGGTCCCAGGTGAGCTCATGTAAGCCTCTCTGAACAGCTACAGGTCAGGCAGGTAGCCTTCTGGTCCTGGCTGGGCTTCCACGTCTGGGGCCTGCTGGCTGCCGACTGGTCTGGGATGACCTCAGCTCTTTTCTATGTGGCTCCTTATCCCCAGCCTGCTAGCCCAGGCCTGCTCTCTTGGCGGAGGCAGGGATCTGCAAGAAAACCTTGGATGCCTTCGAGGTTTCCTAAGGCTCAGGCTCAGAACTGCATCACTTCTGCCACTTTCTTTTGGCCAAGAAAAATTACAAGGCCGGCTGAGGTGCTGGGAAGAGCCGCAAAGTTACACTGCAAAAGGTGTGGCAACAGGGAGGGGTGGGAACTTCAGGTGACTTTTCCAATTATTCTCCCATGTGACTTTTTTTTATAAAGAGATTTATGGGACCAGCACTGTGGTGTACCAGGTAAAACTGCCACCTGCAGTGCTGGCATCCCATATGCATGCCAGTTCCTGTCTCAGCTGCTTGACTTCCGATCCAGCTCTCTGCTAATGACCCTGGGAAAGCAGTGGAAGATGGCCCAAGTGCTTAGGCTCCTACACTACGTGGGAGACCCTGAAGAAGCTCCTGGCCTCGTGCTGGCCATCATGGCCATTTGGGGAGTGAACCAGCAGATGGAAGATCTCTCTCTCCCTGTCTCTGTGTAACTCTGCCTTTCAAATTAATTAATTAATTATTCTTTAAAAAAAGTTTTCAATTCTACCAGGAAGCTATAACAAATCTAAACTTTCCACATCCAATAAAATAGCCTCAAAATACAAAACAAAAATAGAACCACAGGGAAAAATTGCCAGATTCACGGTAGGGGCTTCAATGTGTCTTTTGCTATTATTGATAGGTCAAACAGACAAAAAATACAGGAGTTGAACACAATTTAAAGCTCAGCACAATGCAGGTATTCGGCTAACAAACACACACAGCGTGGTTTCTGCATGTGGGCACGCTGGGCATAAAACAGTGACCACAAGTCAAGCACCCGTCTTCCCGAGTTTATATTCTAGCGGAAGGACATAAGCAACAAATTAATAACTAAGACAAATTTGGTGGCCATTATGGAGAAACACAGCAAGGAGAGGAGACAGAGGATGCTGGATGGCAGGCTGAGGGTTTTAAGTTAAACACAGCCACGCATGTTACAACTGAGGAGCAGGCACGTGAGCAGAAGCCTCAGAGTTTAGGGTAAGCCACATTCCTACGTGCAGGTCAGTTGGCGTGTACAGCAAGTGCAAAGGCCCTGAAGCAGAAGCTAGTTAGACGTATTAGAAGGCAGGCCTGCCAAGAAGGGACAGGAGTAGTTAGGGGTTTTAGTCTTACTGATGGGAAGCCCCTGGAGGGTTTTCGGTCAGGGCATATGGTATAGCGTTAGGGGTGAGGGCCCAGGGAGAAGACAGCTGTTTCCAGAGACAAGGGCTAGGAAGGCAGGTCACTTCAAGGTCGCTAGGTGCCAACCCTTGTTAGGCAACATGCCCCCAGGGAATTTCCCTTACTGAGTCTTTGGGTTAGTTAGGCAGCAGTGTGTTCCCCAAAGAGTGTCACCATCTCCAGAGAATATATTCCAATTATCCTGGAAAACAAGGTAATGGGGATCATGATAGCACTTTTCTTTTCTCAACTCTCAGCGTGAAAACCGACTCCAGAACACACCCTCCCCACACCCCCTGGGAAAACTCGGGAAGCAGTTTATAGAGACACCAGGCTATGCAAAACCACTGTTACTTTCAAGTCATGATCTCAAAGGCAAGGCGTCTTTACTGAGCAGTGACGATGTGCTAGGGATGAGACCCTGACGGTCACAGGAAGACCAACATGTTCCGATCAACATGCAAAATACATGCAAGGTCGAGAGAACATAAGCGCCTTGGACAACAATCAAGCAGGGACAGGGGACACTCGGGAGTCAGGGAAGGGTCACTGTGAAGTTCCATCTGAGAGCAATCCTAAGGGAGGCTGGGCTCTGGGGGAAGCCAGTTCAAGGCAGAGGGAAGAGGAGGTGCATGGGCTCAGGGATGCAAAGGCAGGGCCCGGCCCACCCCTTGCACTGCAACATGCAAGTTCCAATTTATACTTTTATTCTGTAGCCTATGACAAGAAGAAACCACTGCTACTATAGTGCTTGCTGGCTTCTCAGAGCTGGAATTCTGTAAGTTGTAAGACATGTTACTACACATTTATCAGAAAAAGATTGGAAGGTCTACTTAGCAATGGCAGTTCTGGCGGTTCCCACGCCTGGGCTAGGAGGCGGGCAGAGCAATGGTAGACCAGGTGCCCTCTCCTAGTTTTCTCTGTAGGAGTTTCTGTTCCCAGTTAAAAGCAAGCTCCAGTCTACTCCCGTGGAGTTCCAGGGAGTGGGGGTTCTGTCCTCCTCCAGGCAGCATACAGGAGGGAAGCCTGCAGCTTCAAAGGGTCCCAGACTTGGCTCACATTCATGATTTTCATTTTGCTTAAATATGATATTTAACAGGGAAAAAAAATCAGACATCGGAGGGGAGGTGGAATGTGAGTTGCAGGAACTAAGAAAACAAAAGCAAGACAACAAAAAGCTGCTTGCCCACCTGTACCTCATACTGGCGTGGAACTCAGGACCACAGCAGCGGAAAGGGGTGCCTTTGGGTACTGGCCAGCCTCAGTGGACTAAGGGTTAAGATGTGGTGTAGCCAGCAGGGACAGGAGAGTCTGAACTTCCTCCAGGTGGGGCCCCAGAGGTGTCAGGCTCGCCAGTCTTTTTTTTTTTTTTTTTTTTTTTAAAGATTTATATATTTGGGGCCGCCGCCTGCAGCACCGGCATTCCATATGGATGCTAGTTCCAGTCCTGGCTGCTTTACTTCCAATCCAGCTCTCTGCTGTGGCCTGGGAAAACAGGAGGGAGCTCCTGGCTCCTGGCTTTCGACCGGCACAGCTCTGGTGGTTGCAGGCATCTGGGGAGTGAACCAGTGGATGGAAGACCTCTCTCTCTGCCTCTGCTTCTCAGTCACTCTGCCTTTCAAATAAAATAAATAAATCTTAAAAAAAAAAAAAAAGGATTTATTTGAAAGGCAGAGTGACAGAGTGAGGGAGATAGGTCTTCTATCTGCTGGTTCACTTCCTAGATGGCAGCAATAGCCAGAGCTGGGCTGATCTGAAGCCAGGAGTCAGGAGCTTCCTCCCGGTCTCCCACATGGGTGCAGGGGCCCAAGGATTTGGGCCATCTTCCACTGCTTTCCCAGCCGCATTAGCAAGGAGCTGGATGGGAAGCGGAGCAGCTGGGACTGGAAGCAGAACTCATTTGGGATGCTGGTGTCCCAGGTGGTGGCTTAATCCACCATGCCTCAATGCAGGCCCCTGACAGTAACACATTTGAGGATTCAATCACCATGGATCAAAAACATTTGGAAGGGCAGAAGGCTAAGCTGCCACTTGGGATACCAGCATCCCATTTTCAGAGTGCCGGTTCAAGCCCCATCCACTTCCCATCCAGCTCCCTGCTTATGTGCCCGAGAAGGAAGTAGAGGATGGCCCAAGTTTTTGGGCCCCTGTTACCCATGTGGGAGACCCAGATGGAGTGCCTGGCTTTAGCCTGCCCCAGCCCTGGCTGTTGTAGCCATTTGGGGAGTGAACCAGCAGATGCAAGATGTCTCTGATGCTTAGCCTTTCAAATAAATAAATAAATATTTTTAAAAGTTTCTGTCTATACTGAACATGTGCCTTTTTCTTGCTCTTAGCCCACTAAACAACACAACTATTTACAAGCATCAATATATGGATGGTGTGTGAGTGACATTCAAATACAGCATGTTACACTCCTTTGAGGGACTTGAGCATCCGTAGACGGAGGGTCCTGGAACCAATTCCTCAGAGGGACAGTTAAAGTCCAGGTTCTGATTCCCAGGAGTTAGGGAGGGGACAGGAATTCTGCATTCCTAACAAGCTCCCTGGTCATGCCCACACTGCTGCCTAGGGATCATTCTTTTGAGAATTTGACACTACTATGTTTCATTGCTTATCTTAACCACCATACAGAAAGTCCTCAAACTGGCTCCACAGACTGTCTCTTTAAATAATTAACCCTTTCACTCCAGCTCCCTGGGCCTATCAAGTGTCCAGCAGCCAGGCCTGAGGAATATATCCTGCAGTGTAGGAGGGTCCAGGCATCCTCCTACTGGAAGATCTAGCAATTGTCTCCTCCATCACCTCCATCACTGGCTTTTGATCTTCCCTCTTGCCTCTGATGATAATTACTTTAATTAGCACCCACCACCGTGCCATCTAAATAATTACTGTAAGTGCAGCCAGCACCTCTGCCAGCAACCTTCAAACACAATGAAAAAAAGCAGCTCATGTGTTTAAAAAACACTGACACCCCCGCCCCCCTCCCCGCCCCAAGTCAGGTACCACCCGCAGTGGAAGACACAGACCTCTTATAACCGCCATTCATGAGCTGATATGGCAAAATTAAAAGAAAATTCTGATGCTGTATTCAGCAAGACTGTTCGTGTCAGCATACAAATTGTGCAGGCGGCCAGGCACAAACAGAACACTTGAACCACCCTCAATTTCACCTTGACTTCCCACTGGGAAGGGCTGCAGGGCCTCTCAACTATTTTTCTGGATTTTGGAGTTTCCAAATTATATGGGGGTGGTGGTGGTGGTGCTTGATGACTCTGGGTGCATTCAAAGCAAACTGTTTGCAGAAGTGCTAGTGGACACAAGGGGTCAATTCCTTTAGGATGTTGCCAAATAATCAAGCTGGAGGCCCTCAGTGGAGAGCTTTATTTACTTGTGAGACAGTGGGCAGGTAGATCTCCCTAATTAGACAGCTTACCAGGGAGTGTCCAAGATGCAGGAAAGAGGGGGCAGCAGGAGGGCCCTTCCTGCTCAGCCAGCACTCATCCTCACACATTCCCCTTTCAAAACTGAGGCAGTCTGGTCCTGGTGGGAGGCCTCGGGCTCCCCTTGGAGTACATACAACGTTACAAACTTTCCTGGGAGGGGACATCGGCTCTGCCCTCGTCCCCAAGCCTGCCTACACTTCCAGGTTACACAAAAGGGGCAGTTCCCGGCTCCCCGCCCCCCTCCCCACCCCTCAATAGTAATTGGTAGCATTCTGGTTTCCCAGTGGGTCCCCCTGAACCTCCAGTCCCAGGTAGATGAATCACACGCCCCCCTCAAGAGGCAGGACCGTGCCTCCCATCGAAGCCTGCACTGAAATAACAAAACTTTCCAATCTTCTCAATTAGGAAATGCACTGGCCCGGAAAAAACAAATATCCAAACCCAAACAGCACAAAAGGGCGTACAGCGACATACAAACACTTCTTCCTTCCACCTTCCGCCACCTCCCAGCCCTCCCCAGAGGTTTAGTTCTTGGAGCGCTTTATTATGGAAAATTTCAGACACACCAGGGTTTGAGTCCCCTCCCTCCAGTTCCTCAAGGAAAACTGACACCACCTGTCAAAACTTTGCCATGTATGTCTGTTTTTTTTTTCTTTTTTCCCCCCTCTCCCAAATAACCGCATTATCGCTATCACAGTGCACAAGGGTAACGATAATTCTTTAATGCCATCCAATATCCTGGGGGTCACTGCTAAGCAGGGGCAAGCAGGCAGGCAGGCAGGCAGGCAGGGGGAGACTGAAAAGCCAGGACGCAGGGGACGGAGCTGACGCCGGCCCGACACCGCTCGTTACCCGGCGGTCAGGAGGCTGCGCCTCCCGCTCCTCGCCGAAGTGGCCCGCGGGTCCGAGCCGCAAGCTCCCCGTCTCCCCGCTCCCGGGCGGCGGTCCCAGCAGGCCCGGCGCAGCTGCACGACCCACCGTCCCCAGATACCGGCGGGTCCCTGGAGGGGAAACGATTGACACAGCTGCCTGCACTGCGCCGCCGGCCCTCCCCCACCGCACCTGCGTCTCCCTGCTGGGCCGGGAGCTTGGAGCTGCCTCCCGAGCCCCGCCGGGCCAGCCCCGCCGCTACCGCCACTGCCACCGCCACCGCCACAGCCACCGCCGCTCCGCCAGCCGCCAGCTCCGGCGCGGGGGCTCTCGGCGCCGTGACCTCGCGGACCGGGACTACAACTCCCGTCGGGCCCCGCGCTGGGCCAATGGCGGGCGTCGGGGCATGCGGGGCGCGGCGCCTGCGCGGCGGTTTGAGTAAGCGGCCGCGCGATTGGCTGCGGGGTCGGGCGGCCGCGCGGGGCCTGTGGGAAGCGGAGTGACGGAGCGAGCGGCTGTTGGAGGAAGGAGGTGGGGGCCGGAGCGCAAATGGCGTTGAGATGGTTCAGGGCCCTGTTCAAACTCCAGCGCTGACCATTCACCGGCGGAAGCGGCGGCGCAGGAGGCGGCGGCGGCCCAGCGGGAGCACGTAGCGGGCTCGGCACCGGCTCCGGCGGCGGCGGCCAGGGAGGCCTAGGCCCGGGCCCGGCCGGCAGCGCTCGAGGCGGGGAGGGAAGTTGCGGGGCCGCCGCTCCCCCCCCCCCCCCTCCGCCGGGCTTCCTATTTACCGAAAGCGGAGTCGCGGCTTGTGACTGTAGTGGAGCCCCTCGCCGCCCCCGGCGTGCCGGCCGGCCGTGTGCTCCCGCGCGGGGCTCCCGCGCCCGCCCGTGGGCCATTGGGAGCGGGAGAGGCGGAGGCGGCCCGAGGCCAAAGCACCCGCCAGGCGCCGAGGGTAAGTGAGGTCTCGGGCGGCTGCCTAGGCCTGGAGCGGAGCCGGGCAGGGTAGGGGAGACAAGGAGCTGCGAGGGCGGAGTGTGTGTGGGTGGGGGGGGTCCCGCTGCCTCCTCGCCCACCCGGCTTCGGAGGAAGTTGGGCAGGGGAACGACCCGAGGAACTCTTTTTTTTTTTTTTTCCTGTTTTATTTCCCCCTTTCCCCCCCCCACTGAGTTCTTTTCCGGGAGGCTGCCGGTGGACTTCCCCCTCCTTGAGCCCCCGAGACCTTGCCGGTCTTCGCCCCCGCCCGTGGCCGCCCCCGAGGCCCGGCCCTGCCCGCCCCAGGGATTCGGTGGCAGAGGCTTCCGGGGCGTCGGAAGCGACATCCCTGGGCCGGGCGGTGGGGGCGGGGAGCAAAGTTGCGTGAGCCTCTCGCCTGCCCGCCGGCAGGTGAGGGTTTCTGGCTGGTCGGGTTTGCGCCTCTCCAGTCTTGGCTTCCTCCGTGGCAGCCCCCTGCGGAGCGTGGAGGGGCCGGGAGGGGGTGAAGTATTGGGAGGACTTCATGCTTCTCTTTAGACCCCAGCGCAGGTCCTCCAGAGTTGGACCCGGCCTTGGGCAGAGGCAGAGGTCTCAGAGTCGGGACTGGTTCGTTCTCCTTCGTAGTCTTTGGAGTTGGAAGGCGAGTTAAGACAGCCCGGGTCGTGAGATAGCACTAGTACAACGCACACCTGAGTTGGGGAGTTTTAGGCGTGCTTTACGCTTAGATAGTGCCATCGGTGCTTGCCAGCAAGAGCCCGGAGTATTATATAATGTACTCAGATGTGTCCGTCTCAGCTTCAGCAGGTATTAACACTTCCTATTTGTTCCAGTTGGAAAATCGCTGGTGTTACCTCGTCAGTATCTCAGAATGTATTTGTAAAAGACAAGGGCGCTCTTATCACACTTAGGGTAGTTCACTGTTTCCACAGTGGTGGCTTCGTCGTTCCAGGGACGTTTTTCCTATGAGCTTTTCTGGTGCTGGCCCAGAGGATCTGAAGTCCAGAGTTTTGGGTTGGCCTTTAGTCAGCGTTTTTAGTTGATTACCACTTAAGTGCATTCAAAACGTGCCAGCTCTGTTGGTGTAGGTGTAACTGTAGGGCTGTCGCTCGCGGCTTTCCATTTACAAGGAGAGAAGTGTCTTCATTTTGTCTTTGGTAGCTGCTCAGTAGCCTTAGTTTGGTTCTACAGTAAGACTTGGTAGTGTTCAGTCTACAGTGAAAGTGGGAAATGGCTCTCCCTGGGGAAAACTGTTTGCTCTTAGCACAGATGTGTATGATGACTATGTTGTTATTTTGACCAATTAGAATTGGCTACTTACCAAACATGGTGTGATCCTGTACTGAGTATATATAAAACTAAGTTGGACAGTGATTCGTTTTTAAGAGTTCTGTCTTTTAAAGATTTCTTTTTTCTTTATTTGAAAGGCAGAGGGACAGGGAGAGAGATCTTCTGTCCACTGGTTCACGCCCCCAAATGGCGGTAACAGTCAGGGCTGGGCCAGGCTGAAGCCAGGAGGCAGGAGCTCCATCCACGTCTCCCACAGGGGTGACAGGGACCCAGGCACTCAGGGCATTGTCTGCTGTTTTCCCAGGCACCTTAGAAGGGAGCTGGATCAGAAGCTGGGACTCAGACTGCCTTTGGGATATGGGATGTATTCCATCAGCATTATGGCATCCAAAGTGGCTGGTTAACTTGCATCACAATGCCAGCCCCAGAATTTTTTGTACGAAAGATTTATCCGTAAGGCAGAGTGACACAGGTAGAGATGGAGTTCTTCCATCCGCTGGTTCACTCCCCAAATGGCTGCAACGGTGAGGTCTGGATCAGGGCTGGGCTAGGGCAGAAGCTGGGAACTGGGATTTCAATCCACGTCTCCCGCATGCGTGGCAGGAACCCAATTACTTGCTGCTTCCCAGGGTGTGCACTAAGAAGGTAGAGTTGGGAGCCTGACCTGAACCCATTGTGGGTTATGGGTGTCTTAACTGAAGTCTTAACTGCTGGATTGAAAACCCACCTTACTTGTATTGAAGTTAATAAAGGGAACACATTAAAAGTACATTTCAGGGTCGGGCATTTGGCCTAGTGTTTACTTCAAGTTCCAGCTCTGCTTCGGTTCTAGTTTGCTGCTGTTAGGCATACTGCGAGACAGCAGCTTAAGCTTATGTAAGTGGTCCCTGCCACCCATGTGGGAGACCTGCATTGGCCTCCCAGCTCCGGGCTTTGGCTGTTTCAGGGCATCTGGGCAGTCAGTCAGCAGATGAGAGCTCTGTCTTTACCTAAAAATTTTTTTTAATTATTAAAAATGTACTTAAAATATATTCAAAAGTGTAGGTCAGATAGCATTTCCACTATTGTAAGTTTCAAAGTAATGAAGATTTTTCAAGCTCCTGTGCAGTTTATTTTTTCTAGTTGTGTTTGTTGTGATGATAAACTATAGAAGGTCAAAGTATAAGGGATGGATAAAGGTTGACTGGCTTTAAAAGTACTATAACTTGGTTTTAAAAATGTTTGTACTTTATTTGTTCCGTACCTGTTTTTATTAGGTAGATATATCACGTGAATTAATTTGTTTATCAGTGGAAGAGGAATATAAAGGTTCCATACTTCTATCCCTGTGAGAATCGTTGAAACTAATAAACTGAAGTTCATCAGCTCCAGAAAATGTAATTCAGCAAATGAACACAGCACTGGAGGGACGAGACAGACAGAATAAGGATGGTTTCTTGTGTGTAGGGAGATGTCCATCTAAGTCCAAATTACATTAGACCAGGGATCATAATCTTTCTGTTTGGGTTAAAAGCTGCAGGTTGTAATAATGTGGAAAAAAAAGTCATGCCATTTTGACCTTTTTTTCCCTCATAGAATAAATGCTGTAGAATTCCAGAGAACTAAATTTAGTCAGCTATTAGACATTTCTGAGGTCCTGAAAGAAAATAACATTTTTTTGCTTAAGATTTTATATTAGGGGCAATTAACCTATTCAGATTTTTTAAAGATAAAAATGATGTTTATGAAAATAGTTGATTGATTTGAAACTCCAAAAAATGTTTTACTATAAGTTAGTTTTGTGTCTGCTGTATTGTAAGTAGGTTAGTCAGTAATTTATTTGTCAGTAGCTTGTATGTGCTCACTATAAAGAAAAGGGAAGACATGCCGAGTAAAAAAAAAATGAGCCTCTTTGTTTACCCCTTCTTCATATTAACCATTTTTAGTTTTTGTTTTTAAAGATTTATTTTGAAATTCAGAGTTCCAGATAGAGATCTTTCATCCATTATTCACTCCCCAGATGGCCACAACAGGAGCTTCTTCCCAGTCTCCCACATGGGTGACAGGGGCCCAAACACTTTGTCCAGCTTCTGCTGCTTTCTCAGGCCGATAGCAGAGAGCTGGATCAGAAGCGGAGCAGCTGGGATTTGAACTGGCATCCATATGGGAAGCTAGCATTGCAGGCTGCGGTTTTACCCACTAAGCCACGATGCTGGCCCCATATGAACCATTTTTAAAGGCTTGTGTGGTGAATGTTGAAAAGTTGTGTGCAGAGAATGCCTAGGTTCTTATGTGTAGGTTAAATACTAGATGTATAAGTAAATATGATTGTATATTTTCTTAATTTTTTTTCACAGAGAATATGAAACAGGTGTCAAAATGACATCCAGATTTGGGAAAACATACAGTAGGAAAGGAGGAAATGGCAGTTCAAAATTTGATGAAGTCTTTTCCAACAAACGGACCACCCTTAGCACAAAATGGGGAGAGACCACATTTATGGCTAAATTAGGGCAGAAGAGGCCCAATTTTAAACCCGATATCCAAGAAATTCCGAAGAAACCTAAAGTTGAAGAAGAAAATACTGGAGATCCTTTTGGATTTGATAGTGACGATGAATCTCTACCAGTTTCTTCCAAGAATTTAGCCCAGGGTAAGGGTTCCTCTCACTCGGAATCTAGTGAAGCTGCTCCGCTGGAAGAAGTCACTTCTGTACTTGAAGCTAATAGCAAAACTAGTCATGCGGTGGGTGAGGACAGTGTTGTGGCTGTCAAATGCTTACCTTTGGAAGATACTTTGCTGGGGAAAGAGAAGAGCACAAGTCGGATCCTAGAAGATGACACAAGCAAAAGTAGCTGTACTAAATTAATGACTTCAGGTAAGTTTCGGTTTTCTTTATGTTGAGTCCAGAGCTCTCTGTAAACAGTTTATTTAAATGATTTAAGTTCTAAAATACCATATAACTTAGATTTTCTTTCTGCACTTGTGATTAATAGGGAGCACTGATTTTGTAAGAGATTTAAGAACTATAAAGAAAGTTGAAAGTTGACAATGTATTCAAACAACTTGGATATTAATGTTTCTAGGCTATAACTCAGTTTTAGAAGCAGTCATTTATAAATCCCTAACTTTCATTCCAGTAAGAAATCTCTTCTCTTGTTGTCTTAAGGTTACACAGCGTCTCATTTCTATTACCGTGGAGGATTTGGACGGTTATTGATAATGGAAATGAGATGGGCATTTACAGTGAGCATTAGTTAGGAGTGTGAGCTTTTTCTCCAAAACTAGTTCAGAAAGATTAAGGCGGTGTTCAGTGGAGACAGAAGAATTAAACTTCGTTGCAAATTGAGGGGAGGATGGGGACCAGTAGCAACTAGTATTGATAACATTTTATGTATGAAACTGGCTGTATTTTTAAAATGTTAATTGGTAAATTTGTTACCTAGTCTTTTCTCCTAAAATCATATATTTTGTCAGTTACATTCCCATTCACTTTTTAAAAAATTTTTTTTCAAAGATTTTATTTATTTGAGAGAGAAAGTTAGAGAGAGAGGGAGAGAGAGAAATAGGTCTTACATCCACTGCTTTAATCCCCAAGTGACTGCAATGGCCAGAGCTGGGCCGATCTGGAACCAGGAGCCAGGAGCTTCTTTCAGGTCTCCCACATGGGTGCAGGGGCTCAAGGACCTGGGTCACTTTCCACTGCTTTCCCAGGCCACAGCAGAGAGCTGGATCGGAAGTAGAGCAGCCGGGATTAGAACCAGTGCCCATATGGGATGCTGGCACTGCAGGCAGTGGGTTTACTCACTACGCCACAGCTCTGGCCCCCTGAAGCGTTGTTCTTAAGTTAAGCTCAAGTCAAACAGCAGCATAAAAACTGTTACCAGGTCAGCTCCTAAAACGTTTTATAATGAAGAACTTTTGAGCTTAAATAAATTCTAGTTCTACTCTTATTTTTCAGATGAGTTACAAGAAGTTAGTTAAGTGACTGTGCAAGGTCAACAACTAGTGGCAGAAATGGAATGATATTTATTTATTGGTTTTCCACATGTTATTGAGCACCTACTGTTTGTCAAACCACTGTGCTATGCTCCAGGAATACTGTTCCAACTGAATTATTTAGTGTTCTGACTGCCATTTGTCCACATTGCGAGGCTTGTAGGCTGGAGGAAAAAGACGAAGTCGGGCAAGTGGTGAATGTGCTCACAGAAGGCTGACCCAGACTTCCCTAAGCATGCTGGCTTCGAGAGAACAGAATGTCATTGGCGGGCCCTGATAGTGGAGGGTTTTAATAAGGATGAATGCTTGGGTGAGGGAACAGGAATGTGGCAGTTAAACATTCATAGGCAGTGGTTGCTTACGGCGCTTTGCTGATGGTGTGTGTTTGCACGCAGTGTGTCCAAACTAGTGTTGGAAGTTGACTGGTGGGAACTGAAAGCGTAGTTTTTTGGTGGAATGAGGTAATCCCTTGCCAGTCTGATGTGGCTGAATTGTAGTTCAGATGCTGATACTAACTGTGAATTCACACTGCATTATAATGGGTGCTAAAATACAGATAACCAGATGTTCAGGAACATCTTGTTTCTCTTCCTCCCTCACAGAGACACCCTTGGTGGGAAGGGAATGGTGTGGTAGTCAGTGCTTTCCCTCCTCTCCTTTGGCCACTCAGCTGCAGCAGCCCTGGCATCTTCCCTGTGAGATAAGAAGTAAAACTGAATGAAGGCTTTTAATTTTCATAGTAGTTGCTAATGTGGGCAAGTTAGTTGCTCTTATCAACTGTTTGTTGTAAGTTTGTGTATGTGTGAATTGGTTATAGCTGTGAGAATGCTTTTATGCTTTATCACCTTCCATTTTTTTGGCCCCTTCCCTCTAAACTTAGCAAGTCCTCTTGGATCACCCAAAAAACCTTGTAACTGTAGAAACTCAAACTTAAGTTTTTGATAAAAGAGGTCTAAATCTCAAGTACTCTTAACCTTTTTTGAATTAGGGATCCTTCTGAGACCTTTCTCCAGATGAAAATATTTATATACCTACTTAGGTCTAAGAAGTCTAGCTGGCTGTGTTTAGGTATTTTGTTTAAGAACCTTTCAGCAGTTTTATCAACAATTTGCTAGAAGTACACAGATTAAATTGCATAGGATCCTGCCAGTGGAATGTCCCTGGTCCCACCATTTTTTGCAGTAGAATTACATCATATCAACCAGAAGGGCTTATCCAAGCTCATAATGATGTCATTTCTCTTGGCATTACTTTTTTAAGTCCATCTCTCTTTCTGTAGGGGAATATGTGTTTTTTTTTTTTTTTTTTTTTTTTTTTACATTGTTAAAATTATTTCAGTGCTTTATCATAGATAGCACTTTCAAATTTTCTGACTAATTTGAAGAAACTCAGGACGAGGTCATGATAAAACATACAATAGTGGTTATTTTCTAAATAGATGCTTCATGGGTTGGGGTACTGGAAGCAACATTATAAACTGAATAAGACCTGTGGAGAGGGGTCGAGTTGCTAAAATGTCTTAACCTGTAATTTAAACAAGAAACACTTATTATGAAACTTTCACACACATAAAAATCGAATGGTACCAGAATCTCAAGTATTCAGTTGTCCAGCTGAAACAGTTGTCAGTTTATGGTAAACCTTGTAAACTACTCTTTTATCTTTTATTTATTTGAAGAAATAATGTTTTATTTATTTTGTTGTTAAAATTTTCAGAGTACCTCATATTTCAAAGTGGAATGATTGAATGATCAGGTGCCAAGGGTAGTAAGTACTGTTACAGGTCTGGCTTTTTCTTTTTTTAAGATTTATTTATTCAAAAGGCAGAGTGACAGAGAGATTGATTCATTGATCTTCCATCTGCCCATTCATTCCCCACGTGGCCGCAATGACCAGAGCTGGGCAAGGCTGAAGCCAGGCGCCTGGAACTCCATCCAGGTCTCCCACATGGGTGGCAGGGGCCCAGGCACTTGGGCCCTCTTCTGCTGCTTTTGCAAGTGCATTAGCAGGGAGCAGGATTGAGAGTGGAACAGCTGGGACTCCAACCAGCCGTGGGATTGCCTGCATTGCAAGAGGCAGCTTAATCCAGTACACTGCAATGCCAAGCCCCTATTTGTTTATTTTTAAACGATTTAATTATTTGAAAGGCAAAGTGATAGTTTCCATTCTCTAATTCACTCACCTAATGCCCACAGCAGCCAGGACTGGTCCAGTGCCGGAGCCAGGAACTCCATCTGGGTCTCTGACATATGTGGCAGGAACCCAAGTACTTGGGCCATCATCTGCCTACCTCCAGGCACATTAACAGGAGGCTGGATCAGAAGCAATGGTGGAAGTCTATCCCAGGCACTCAGATACCGGAGGCAGGCATCCCAGGGTGCAAGTTAACCCACAGTGCCACAGTTTCTGCTCCACATCTCCCATCTTTTACCCCCCTGGATTATTTTAAACCAAATTCAGCATTTCTAATTTCATCTGCACATACTTTTGTATTGAATGCTTATTTTTTTTTTAAAGATTTATTTATTTATTTGAAAATCAAGAGTTACACAGAGGTCTTCCATCTGGTGGTTCACTCCCCAATTGGCTGCAACAGCAGGAGCTGCGCCGATCCGAAGCCAGGAGCTTCTTCTGGGTCTCCCACATGGGTGTAGGGGCCCAAGGACATGGGCCATCCTGCACTTCTCCACTGCATTCCCAGGTCAAAGCAGAGAGCTGGATCAGAAGTGGAGCAGCCAGGTCTCGTACTGGAGCCCACATGGGATGCTGGCACTGCAGGCCATTGTGTCAAACCATTACCCCCAGCACACAGCGCAGGCCCCTTAACTGGGTAATTTTAAAAACAAAAAACTGATCACAGTTGCTGTTTAAATACTGAGTTGTTAGCCAGGTGTGCCACTGAAAAGTTTATTCTTCTGAGCTCCGAGGTATTCTTTGCAGTTTGGAGTCCAGGGCTGTGTGTGCTGGAGGGAAAAGAAGCCTTCTCTTGCCTTTTACATGAGGCTGCTTCTGTTTTCTATCTTTGTTAATCTGGACTTAGAATAAAGTGTGCAAAGACTTGTATTTCTGCTTGGCACATTTTCCTTGCCAGCCAGCTGGGATTCAGTCTACATGTCCTGCCAAATATTGAGATAACTATGGCATAGGCTCTTAATTTGCATGACTGAGTTTTTAGCCAATAAATTTTTTCTTATTTGCTTAAAGCTGTACTAAGTATTTGTATAAATTATAGTGATGGCATTGTCAAGGAAGTTATGACTTTTGATTTCAAACTGAAGGTGATTTGTAGAAAGGGAAATAAATTGTTCCTGAAAGTTTAAAGTAGGCCAAGAACTTGTGACCCGAGATGAGATTGTCATTTACTCACTGGATAAAGTACAGGTGATTAATGAGGATTATTTTAAAAATCCTGAAAGTACAGTATTAGCAAATTATCTTTAGATACTGAAGTATTTCTTGTATAGAATATATTTAAGTCATTCCTAAAATCAACTTTTTTAAAAAGCGAATTGGATAAAAGGCCTATTTCTTAAGTTCCTACTTTATGCTAAGTCTTTTATATATTTATTCTTAATTACAAATGTGTAAAACTGACTTCATTTCCATCATATAAAACATAGTTCAAAGTTTGAATTACTTACATTGTTAAGTGGAAGATCTGTGAAACATGCAGTGATTTCTTTTAGTACAGTGCTGCTGTATTCTGATAAAAATGAACTTAGTTTTGTTGACTTATTTAAAGCTGTATATTTAAACAACACATGATTACTGTAAGATCAGTTTCATCTTAATGTGGGAAATAACAAGGTTATGGGATACGGGTGGTCTGAGTATCATCTTCACGGCTGTGCCAGTTGCCCGCCCCAGTTCTTGGGTTTTTCATGTTCCACTGGGGAAGACAGAATAAAGAATAACAAATGTGCTGAAAATTACGGAAAACTGCAGGGTGCTATGGGAGTGTATAAAAAGCTCATTTGTCTTCTCTGGGGGTGGAGGTGTGTAGGCAGGGCTGACATTTAACCTGAGACCTGTTGGTGCACAGAGAAGATAAGACTGGCAGGGCTTGGGTGAGGGAAAGGAGGAGACACTCAGGAATGGTTCCCAGGTCTGGGACGCGAGTTGAGCAGATGATAGTGTCATCAACTGGAATAGTGGGCATTTTAAGGAAAAGGTCATTCTATCAGTTTTGGACATGTTTGGCTTGAGATGTTTGTAAAATTATGTTTAAGAGGCAGATCTACTGGGATGGAGCTTGGATAAGAAGTCTGGGTTTGAGATGGACAACGTGAAATTCAGCGTATAAATGTTATTTGAAAATACAGAATCAGATAAAGTCATTAAGGTGAGTGTAAAAGGAAAACAGTTTTAGGAAACTGTGAAAAATTTCCAGTACTGAATAGGTGGAGAGAAAAGCAAGAAACTAGAGAAGGAAATTAAGTAGGAGCAGCTAGAGCTGCTGAAGGGAAGTCAAGCCAGTGGCATGTTTCAGAAGCCGGCAGCAAAGTGTTTCTGAAGGATCCACTGAATCTGAATGCTGTGACAGAGTCAGCCAAAGTGAGGACAAATAGATGCTGAGTTTGCAGCTTAGATCTGAGTCATCTTAGGAGTGAGGGGAGGGGTACCAGTATATATACCATGTATTAAAGATTTGTAGAGAAGAAGGGTAGTTGGAAGGATATGAAGGATTCTGAACTTTTTTTTTTTTTTAAAGCTAATGATTGCCCCCTCCCCACATACTTCTTTTTTTATTTATTTATTTGAAAGGCAGAGTCACAGAGAGGGAGAAACAGAGACCTTCCATCCACTGGTTCATTTCCCTGGTGGCCACAACAGCCAGGGCTGGGCCAGGCCAAAGCCAGGAGATTCATATGCATCTCCCATGTGGGTGGCTGGGGTTAAAACACTTGGTCTACCCATGGCTACATTTCCCAGGCCATTAGCGGCGAACTTGGTTGGAGCTGGACACAAATTGCCAGCCAGGTAGCATGCTACCTTGAAAGCGGTGGCTTTACCCACTCCATTACAATGATGGCCCCTCTGGAAGGTTTTAATACATGGGATAGCCTTGAGATGTGGGCACCAGGACTTGGGGAGAGTGGTTGTGGGAGAAGGGATTCTGCACTTCTGTACAGGACGGTTGATGGGAGAAAGATGAGCTTAGATGAGAGATGGTAAGAGGTGATAGCTTTTTTTTTTTTTTTTAAGTGACATAAAGGGGCTGGCACTGTGGCTCACTTGGCTAATCCTCCGCCTGAGGCGCCGGCATCCCATTTGGGCGCCAGGTTCTAGTCCCAGCTGCTCCTCTTCCAGTCCAGCTCTCTGTGGCCCAGGAACACTGTGGAGAATGGCCCAAGTGCTTGGGTGCTTGCACCTGCATGGGAGATCAGGAGGAAGCTCCTGGCTCCTGGCTTTGGATCGGCATAGTTCAGGCTGTAGCGGCCATTTGGGGGGTGAACCAACGGAAGGAAGACCTTTCTCTCTGTCTGTTTCTCTCACTGTCTAACTCTGTCAAATAAAAAAAACACACACACAAAAAAAAAAATGACAGAAGAGGTTATTTTTGAAAGAGAGAAAGGCAGGGGACGTGGGAAGAGCAGGAAAGGGTTCAATATATGTTACCTAAAGTGGAAGAGTGAACTGTGTAGAGAGAGATTAAATACCTATCATGTATTTTTTTTTTTAATGTGTGTTTCCTCTTCCTTTAGTAGGCCCCCTATGTAGAATACAGAATGTGAGTCAGGATAATTGGGATTATTCTGGATTGGCATTTTGTCAGACAACCTATGGCCTGAAGAGATAAAGAAGCAAGGGAGTTTAGGATATTGCCTGGAGAGTGAGGAGTTGGACTGTGGAATTTGAATTGTTTAGCACACAGATAGGGCTGATAGATAGGAGAAAGGAGAGAAGAGGGCCAGTGTGCTGAGTCTTATGACAAATCAAAGTAAAAAATAGGAGTACTGGGACAAACCAATTGGATCAGTTGTTGAGTTACATAGGGCAGGTGCTTGGTACAGTGGTTAAGGTGCTGGCTGGGATATCTGCGTCCTGTGTCAGACTCTGGCTCCATTCCCCACTCCATTTTCCTCCTAAGGCACACTCTGGGAGGCAGTGGTGATAGCTTACGTAATGGGGTCCCTGCCACCACCTAACACAGGAGACTTGGATTTCAGTTCCTGGTTCCTGGCTTCAGCCTGGCCCAGCCTTGGCTAATGTGGGCATTTGGAGGGTAAATCAGTGGATGAGGGCTTTTTGTTTGTCTCTCTGACTCTGCCTCTGGAAAATATGAAAAAGCTGTGTTTTTCTCAATTGCTTTTGGTGTTAAATTTGGGTCGTACCATTAATGTGATGCTTAGTGAGATTGGGAAAAATGGGATAATTAAAAAAAAGGTTCTTTATACTTAAACTTAGATTCTTAGTGGTATTGCTTGTATTGACTTTTTTTTTTTTTTTTTTTTTTTTTTTTTTTTTTACTTGAAAGAGTTACAGAGAGGCAAAGAGAGAGAGAGAGAGATCTTCTGTCCGCTGGTTCACTCCCCAATTGGCTGCAACAGCTGGAGCTGGGCCAATCCAAAGCCAGGAGCCAGGAGCTTCCTTTGGGTCTCCCACGTGGGTGCAGGGGCACAAAGACTTGGGCCATCTTCCACTGCTTTCCCAGGCCATGGCAGAGAGCTGGATCAGAAGTGGAGCAGCTGGGACTTGACCTGGTGCTCATATAGGATGCTGGGACTGCAAGTGGCAGCTTTACCCACTATGCCACAGTGTCGGCCCCACTTCCATCGATTTTTTAAAAGTATTTGTTTGTTTGAAAGAGAGATCTTTTATTTGTTTCGGTCTCCAAATGCTGTCAACAGCCAGGGCTGGGCCAAGCCAAATCCAGGAGCCCCATTTGGGTCTTTCACATGGATGGCAGGCACTCCATCTAGGTCTCCCACTTGGGCTGTCATTTGCTGCTTTCCAGGGGGTGCATTAGAAGGAAGCTTGATCTCAAGTGGAGTAGCTAGGACTTAAACTGGCACTCTGATATGGGATATAGGCATCCTAAGATTGGCTTAATCTGCCATGCCATAGCACTCACCCACTTTTTTTTTTTCAAGTGTGTTACATGATTTTAATGTTTAAGAAGTGAAGTGCAAACTGGTGGCTGAGATGGAATGTGGTAGAAAGTTATTGGTGATGAGAGGAGGTTAAAGACTTGGGAGGCCAGAGGGTTGGAATTTGAGGGAATTCAGTATAGTAGCAAAACTATGATAGAGGGTAGAGCATAAATCTGGTGTAAAATCCTTAAATGAATCATAGGTTGTTAAATGACAGATGCTATCAGGAAGATTAGAGAGTAAATAGATGACACAAGCCTTCAAAGAGAGGACTTTTTTTTTTTTCTTCGATTTATTTGAAAGGCTTTTTTTTTTTTTTTTTTTTTTTTTTTTTTTTTAACAGAGGAGACACAGATCTCCCATCCACTGGTTCACTCCCCAAATGGCCACTACGGCCGGAGCTACGCCGATCTGAAGCCAGGAGCCAGGAGCCTGGAGCCTCCTGGTCTCCCATGTGGGTGCAGGGCCCAAGCACTTGGGCCGTCCTCCATTGCCTTTCCAGGCCACAACAGAGAGCTGGACTGGAAGAGGAGCAACCGGGACTAGAACCCGGCGCCCATATGGGATGCCGGCGCCACAGGCGGAGGATTAACCAAGTGAGCCATGGCGCCGTCCCCAAGACAGGACTTTTATAGTAAGATGGAGGAGTAATAGTTTTGTAAAGAGGCTCTGGAGAGTCAGCCTATCAGTGGTCCCAAACTGTCCTACTCTGAGGTAGCAGGGAGGCTGCCAGAGAATGGGCACCTTTAGTCAGATGTTAGCCAGGACAAGGCAGTGGTAGAAAGAATGCTCCTGGATACTCCAGTGGGGGATGGGGTGGTGGCAGTGATAGGTTGGATTAGGAGATGGGAAGGAAGTACAGATAAGTTGTGAGTATGGATGGAGTACAGAGGGTAGATGATAAACCATGTTTAGATTTTGGATTGTGAGCTAGAGAAACAGATGACTGTCCTGGAGGCTTAAACACCAAGGTTTCCTGGAACAGTGGTGGTCAACCTTCTTTGCTCATGTATTACCTAAAGGATTCTTTTAATCTGTCTCTCTACTTCATACATTTTTTTCTCCATATGTATATATGTATATGTATATATGTTTGTGTTTTTTAAGATTTTAATTATTTATTTGAAAGGCAGAGTTACAGAGAGGTAGAGGTAGAGAAAGAGATCTTCCATCCTGTGGTTCACTCCCCAGTTGGCTGCAACGCTGGAGCCAATCCAAAACCAGGATCCAGGTGCTTCTTCCGGGTCTGCCACGTGGGTGCAGGGGCCCAAGGACTTGGGCCATCTTCTACTGCTTTCCCAGGCTGTAGCAGAGAGCTGGATTGGAAGAGAACTGGGGGTTGAGGGGGAGGACTGTGGCTTAGTGAGTAAAGCTGCCGCCTGCAGTGTGAGCATCCCATTTGGGTACCAGTTCAAGTTCTAGCTGCTCCACTTCCATTCCAGCTCTCTGCTATGGCTTGGGAAAGCAGTGGAGGATGGCCCAAGTCCTTGCGCCCCTGTGCCTGCATGGGAGACCTGGAAGAGGCTCCTTGCTCCTGTCTTCGGATCGGCACAGCTCTGGCCATTGTGGCCAACTGGGGAGTGAACCAGTGGATGAAAGACCTCTCTCTCTCGCTCTCTTTCTCTCTCCCTCTCCCTCCCTCCCTCCCTCTCTCTCCTCCTCCCTCTTCTCTCTCTGTAACCTGACTTACATATAAAAATAAATAAATCTTTAAAAAAAAAAACAGCTAGGACCTTCAACCTGCCTCCATATGGGATGCTGGCACTGTAGTTGTTAGCAGCTTTACCTGCCTGGCCACAGCCAGCCTCACTCCCCCCCCCCCCCCCCCCAATACATTTTTAAAGTTTGTCTGGATCCCAGCTGGAAACAGATGGCCTTCCCAAATCTGGTAACAGGAGGAGGGTTTATTTATAATGATACTATTTACAAAAGTGGGGGGGGGGGAATGTTGGGAAACCAGGAGGGATGGTTCCCTAACCTTGGTTAGTTTCAGGGAAGCAGCTATCACCAGGCCCACAGGGATGAAGGATTACCTGAGCCATGCAGAGGAGGCCACCTTAAGAGAAACAATGCCTTTAGATACACATCAGCCTCCTGGGGTTGGGGTGGAGTGTGTGTAAGGACAAATTAAAGATATCTGGAACAACATAGCTAAGAAAAGACTTGTAGAATTCTCTAGAAATGTCTACATTCAGGTAACCATTATGCTACCATCAAAATAGGGAGTATTTCTATCACCTTAAAAAGTTCCTTTATGCATCTCTGTGGTCCTTTCATTTTCTTTTCTCCAACTCATGGCATCCACACTCATACATGGTTCATACACAATGTAGCCTTTTAAATCTGGCCTCTTTAGTATAATCTTTTTTTTAAAAAAAGATTAATTTTATTTATTTGAAAAGCAGAGTGATAGGGAGAGACAAAAATGGATGCAACAGGCAGGGCTGGGCCAAACTGAAGCCAGGAGCTTCATCCAGGTCTCCCATGTGGTGTCAGGGGCCCAAGTACTTGGGCCATCTGCTGCTGCCTTCCCAGGCACGTTAGATTAGCAGCAGGGAGCTGGTTTGGAAGCACAGTAAGTGGGACTCTGATATAGGCTGCTGTGTTGCAAGCAGGTAGCTTAGCTTGCTGTGCCACAACCTTGGTCCCTTAGTATAATCCTTTTAAGAGTTTTGTATGGGGCCAGCATTGTGGTGTAGCAGGTGGAGCTGCTACCTGTTACGCTGGCATCCCATATGGGTGCCAGTTCCAGTCCCGGTTCTGACCCAGCTGCAAGAGGACCTAATGTACCTTTGAAAGCTGTGGAACATGGCTCAACTGCTTGGGCCTCTGCACCCGTGTGCACCCAGCCTTAACTGTTGTGGCCATTTGGGGAGTGAACCAGTGGATGGAAGATATCCCACACCAACTTTGCCTTTCAAATAAGTCTTTTTTAAAAACAGTAGTTTATTTATTTATTTATTTTTGCTGAGTAATATTCTCTTTTGTGTGTGCTCTTAGTCATTGGGGTTGATTCCAGTTTTTGACAGTTGTGAATGAAATTACCATAAGCATTCATGTTTGTTTTTTGTGCAGCGTGTGTCTTCTGTTGTCTTGGATATGGAATTGCTGGTTAGGAAAGTATTGATTTTGAATTTAAATGCCTACAAATGATAGTTCTTATTAATATTGACTTTTTTATTTTTTGACAGGCAGAGTGGACAGTGAGAGAGAGAGACAGAGAGAAAGGTCTTCCTTTTGCCGTTGGTTCACCCTCCAACGGTCGCCGCGGCCAGCGCGGTGCAGCCGGCGCACCGCGCTGATCCGAAGGCAGAAGCCAGGTGCCTCTCCTGGTCTCCCGTGGGGTGCAGGGCCCAAGCACTTGGGCCATCCTCCACTGCACTCCCTGGCCACAGCAGAGAGCTGGCCTGAAGAGGGGCAACTGGGACAGAATCCGGCGCCCCGACCGGGACTAGAACCCGGTGTGCTGGCGCCGCAAGGCGGAGGATTAGACTAGTGAGCCGCGGCGCCGGCCAATATTGACTTTTAAAAACTAATATGTGTAGCCGGCGCCGCGGCTCACTAGGCTAATCCTCCGCCTAGCGGCGCCGGCACACCGGGTTCTAGTCCCGGTCGGGGCGCCGGATTCTGTCCCGGTTGCCCCTCTTCCAGGCCAGCCCTCTGCTGTGGCCAGGGAGTGCAGTGGAGGATGGCCCAAGTGCTTGGGCCCTGCACCCCACGGGAGACCAGGAAAAGCTCCTGGCTCCTGGCTCCTGCCATCAGCTCAACGCGGTGCGCCGGCCGCGGCGTCCATTGGAGGGTGAACCAACGGCAAAAGGAAGACCTTTCTCTCTGTCTCTCTCTCACTGTCCACTCTGCCTGTCAAAAAAACCAAAAAAAAAAAAAAAAAAAACCAAAAAAAAAAAACAAACAACAACAACAAAAAACTAATATGCGTGGGCAAGTGTTTGTCTCAGTGGGTTAAGCCACCATTTAGGATGCCAGCAGCCAGTATCAGTGCCTGGGATGGAGTCCATCCTCTGCCTCTGATCCAGCTTCCTGCTAATGTGTACCCTGGGAGGCTGTGGTAGCTCAAGGATGTGGGTCCCTGCCACCCATGTGGGAAACCTGGATGCAGTTCCTGACTCTTGGCTTCAGCCTGGTCCAGTCTAGGCATTTAGGGAGTGAACCAACAGATGGAAAATCTTTGTGTATCAGTCTTTCTTGAAAAGTTCCTGGAAAATGAAAAAAGTTTTTTTAAAAGTTTAGATACAGCAGTCTCCCCTTATTCAAGGGGGGATACATTCCAAGACCCCAGGAGATACCTGAAACATGAGCTAGTATTGTACACTATTGTACGGTTGTTCCCTATAAATACACACCTATGATAATGTCCTGCTCCTGCCCTTCTTGTGTTGATCTTTGTGATTAATTGAAGCAAAGTAGGTGACAAAGGCATTGTTGCTTGAATACAGGCACTGCAATGAACCATAGTTGATCCCAGTAACTGAGGGTTGAGAGGTGGTATAACTACAGCATGGATGCTGGACCAAGGGTCAGTCCGTGTCTGAGAGGGATGGTGCAAGGCTTCACCATACTACTCAAAGTGGCATACAGTTCAGAACTTAAGAATTATTTCTGGAATTTTTCATTTAGTGTTTCTGGACTGTGAGTAAATGAAACTGTAGAAAGGAAAACTGAGGATAAGAAGAGATGACTGTATCATAGTGTTTTCCTTTAACTTTTCTAAAGTTGTAAAGTAAAACATTGATAAAACAACACACAATGTGTTTAGCCTGAGGAATTATAAGAGCAGCACCATAGCCACTCAGGTTAAGAAGTGGGATTGTACCTGCCACTCCAGAGGCTTTCCAGTGTGTCCCTTTCTTACCCTCAAAAATGACTGCAGTGGTATCTTTTTCAGAGTCACTGTCTTGTTTTCAAGGGCCATAATTACTTGCTGTTCACTTTCATACACTAAAATTATCAGAACAGGCTCTTTAATAGCTAATATTCCAAAAAGGGGGGAAAAAGACCTAAAAAATAGCTAATGTTCCCCCCCCCCCCTTTTTTTGGTAAGACTTACTTATTTATTTGAAAGGCAGAGTTACAGAGAGGCAGAGGCAGGGAGAGAGAGGTCCTCCATCTGATGGTTCACTCCTGAGTTGTCCACAACGGCCGGAGATGCGCAGAGTGAAGCCAGAGGCCATGAGCTTCGTCTAGGTCTCCCATGCGGTTGTGCAGCGGCCGAAAGACTTGGGCCATCTTCTGCTTTCCCAGGCCATAGCAGAGAGCTGGTTCCAAAATGGAGCAGCTAGGACTGGTGCCCACATGGGATGCTGGCACTGCAGGTGGCGGCTTTATCCGCTACACTATGCTGCCAGCCCCTCCTTTTTCTTTTTTTAAGATTGTTTATTTGAAAGACAGACTGATAGAGGGAGATATAGAAAGAGAGCAATCTAGTTCACTCCCCAAATGTACATAAGAGCCAGAGAGCTGTGCCAGGCCAAAGCTAAGAACCTAGAACTCCATCCTGGTTTCCCACATAAGTGGCAGGAACCCAAGTACTTGGATCATTATTTGCTGCCTCTCAGGCACATTAGCAGGAAGTTGGATTGGAAGCAAAGTAATCAGGACTTGAGCCAGCAGTATAGGATGTGAGCATCCCAGGTGGCAGCTTAACCTGCTGTGCTGCAACACCTGCCCTTTTTCTTTTTGAAAATTTATTTCTGTCCCATTTTACTTTTAGAAGTAATAAATACAAAATAAACACTTCGGTTTAGTCTTTTAGTGGTCCTCATTTTTGTTAGTTTTGGCACAAAAATAGGCATATGCATTTAAATTTAAATGAATTTTCTGTGACTATATACTTTAAAATGTTTAATGAATTCTTCTGGACTGTGGTATGGCTGTTAGTGTCTAATTGATACTATGGATTTTTAAGGTAGAATTTATTGGAAATTGGTCTGTTTTTGAAATTGGTGGCGCCTTTTCCAGTTATTTTATGTGTTTGTGGATGAATATTATTGCTAGAATAATAAAAATATTTTGGCATTCTTAATTTTTAAAAATATATACTGAGAAATCGGCCGGCGCCGTGGCTCAATAGGCTAATCCTCCGCCTGTGGCGCCGGCACTTCAGGTTCTAGTCCTGGTCCGGGCACCGGTTTCTGTCCCAGTTGCTGCTCTTCCAGTCCAGCTCTCTGCTGTGGCCTGGGAGTGCAGTGGAGGATGGCCCAAGTCCTTGGGCCCTGCACCCCATGGGATACCAGGAGAAGCACATGGCTCCTGGCTTCGGATCAGCGCGATGCGCCGGCCGCAGTGCGCCAGCCGCAGCGGCCATTGAGGGGTGAACCAACGGCAAAAGGAAGATCTTTCTCTCTGTCTCTCTCTCTCTCACTGTCTAACTCTGCCTGTCAAAAAAAAATATACTGAGAAATCATTAATTGATATAAGAATAGTTTGGCTATAGCAGTTTATATAGCTCAAACCATGAGATAATCATCAAATTTTTTTTTAAATAATGACTCACTTAAATAGCTCTTTTGAATTTTGTGGAATGTGATAGTTGGAAGCCACCTTGTATGCAAAGGATTCATTGCTCAGAAATGAATTACTTAATTATGAAGCACGGAAGATCATAATCTTTTAAGGGTCATGCCAGAGTTGGAGACTATGTAATGTAGTAAGATTAGGGATCAGTGAGCTATGTGCCATTATTTGCAGTGTGGGAGAATGATTGATCCTAAGTGGTTTGGCAAATTAGTTTTTGGACTTGCAGATACATGAAGGCTGGGGGGACTTAGAGCCCTCTCTCCCTCCTTTTTAAAAAAGATTGATTTATTTGAAAGGCAGAGTTATAGAGAGAACTTCTGTCCATTGGTTTACTCCTCAGATGGACCCAACAGCTGAGTTTGGGCCAGGCCAAAGCCAAGAGCTAGGAGCTTTTTCTGGATCTCCCATGTGGGTGCGGGGGCCCAAGGACTTGGGCCATCTTCTGCTGATAGCCCAGGCCATAGCAGAGAGCTGGATCGGAAGAGGAGCAGCTGGGACTAGAACTGGCACCCATATGGGATGCTGGTGTTTCAGGCCAGGGCGTTAACCCATTGTGCCACAGAGCCGGCCTCTAGAATTTCCTTAAAACATAATTGTACCTGTATATATTTTAGAAGATCTTCGTATACCTCCAGTGGTATGTGTATCTAGTTAGAAGAGTCCATGCCACCTGGAAGGGAGTTCTAAGACTCATTTGGTTGAGCATCCACTGAGTTGTGTGGTGTGTTTCCTGTTGTGCTGCAAGGATGGGGCAGAAATGGGTGCTTCAACAGAAGGGCACAAAGAACTGTCTTGGTGTGCACATCAGATCTGGCATTTGGCAGACAGTCTCTACAGGTTGTGTTGATTGGGGTGAAGGGAGCTTGTGTTAACTTGGACTGCCGTGTATAGCGGACCCAGCTGAATAGTACTTCTGAAAATCGATTTTAGTTTATGGTCTCATGTTTAAACTTACATGTAAATTTTGAATTTTATAGGCATACTTTATACATTTTTATCAGTTGAAATGCTCAACTTTTTTTAAAAGATTTATTTTGGCTGGCGCCGCAAGCTCACTAGGCTAATCCTCCACCTGTGGTGCCAGCACCCCGGGTTCTAGTCCCGGTTAGGGCGCTGGATTCTGTCCCAGTTGCTCCTCTTCCAAGTTCTGGCTTCGGATCGGCACAGCGCGCCGGCTGTAACGGCCACTTGGGGAGTGGACCAACGGAAAAAGAAAGACCTCTCTCTGTCACTCTCTCTCTCTGTCTAACTCTGCCTGTCCAAATAAATAAATAAATAAATAAAGATTTATTTTATTTATTTGAAAGACAGAGTTACAGAGACAGGTAGAGACAGAGAGAGAGGTCTTCCACCTGCAACTGCTGGGGCTGTGCCGATCCGAAGCCAGGAGCTTCCTCTGGGTCTCCCACGTGCGTGTAGGGGCCCAAGGACTTGGGCCATCTTCTGCTGCTATCCCAGGCCACAGCCAAGAGCTGGATCAGAAGAGGAGCACCAGGACTAGAACCAGCGCCGATATGGGATACTGGTGCTTCAGGCCAGGGCTTTAACCCGCTGCACCGCAGCGCCGGCCCTGAAATGCTCAATTTTTAAAAAAGAAGTTATTTCTTTCATTTGAAAGGCAGAGTTGCAGAGAGAGAGCGCTTCCATCCACCAGTTTACTCCCCAAGTGGCCAGACCAGAGCCAGGAGCTTCTTTTGGGTCTCTCATATAGGTGCGGGGACCAAGCCCTTGGGCCTTCTTTTACTGCTTTCCAGGTACATTAGCAGGGAACTGGATCAGAAGTGGAGCAGCTGGAAATCAAACCAGTGTCCATAAGGGATGTGGTTGATGTGAGTGGTGACTTAACCTACGCCACAGTGTTGGCCTCTCTACATTTTTTTAAGTGCTTTTTACCATTCAAATATTTGAGTGCAATTGATTTGCTGAGGAAAGTGTGTCATGCTTTCCTGTGGCGTTTTAGGTGCCTGTGATTATTAACCACATGTTGACAGTATAAAGTCAACACTGAAGCAAATGTTGTAACCAAGTTTTTCATGTCATGTGCACAGCACTGATGACTGTGGATGTTTCCTTGAAAATGACACACCCCTGAATGGGAGCATTATATGCGTAGTACCCTATGCCTTTAAATACACATCAAGAGTAATCTTTAAGATGTATTTTTTAAAGATTTATTTATTTATTTGAAAGTCAGAGTTACACAGAGAGAGAAGGAGGGGCAGAGAGAGGGAGGGTTCTTCCATCCGATGGTTCACTCCCTAGTTGGCTGCAACGGTCAGAGCTGCGCTGATCTGAACCCAGGAGCTAGGAGCTTCTTCCAGGTCTCCCACGTGGGTGCAGGGGCCCAAGGACTTGGGCCATCTTCTACTGCTCTCCCAGGCCATAGCAGAGAGCTGGATTGGAATTGGAGTAGCCGGGTCTCAAACCGACGCCCATATGGGATGCCGGGTTAACCCACTGTGCCACAGCGCCAGCCTCTAAGACGTATTCTTACCAGTATTTATATGTACATATACATGTTCTAGTTTAGCAGCTTCATAGTTTTCTGTGTATAGATGTATTATGTTTTAGTGTCAGATGTATTTTTGCTATTTCTGCTTTTGGTATTACAAATAAATACTGCATCAAATTTTTTTTTTTTTTTTTTAATTTTAAAAATGTTGAGATGCTGAGAGGAGACACACAGATCTTCCATACTCTGGGTCATTCCCCAAATGCGCGTAACAGCTAGGCCTGGGCTAGGCCTACACCAGGATCCTGGAACTTAATCTGAGACTCCCATGTAGATGGTATAGACTCAAGTACTTGAGCCATCATTTGCTGCCTCCCAGAGTGTATATTGGATTGGAAGCAGAATTGGCACTTAACCCAAACACTCTGATAGAGATGCCAGTGTTTTAAGCAGCTACGGAGCCCATTGTTCCACACATCCTTCCCTGAATTGCCTCTTTAATATTTCTAGCATCTTTTTATATGAGTCATTGGGCTTATTGATATATGAGGATTCTTTATGTACTGGGCAATTGAGCCTTTTGCATTCCTTCTAACAACTAGTGATGAATATTGTAAATGTGCTTATTTGTTACCAGTATAGTTTCTTTGGTAATCCCTCTTCACATATTTTCAGTTCTTTTCTCATTGAACTTAGGAATGTATTCATTCTTTTTCTTTTTTTTTTCCCCATATTAATTTACATATTTGAAAGGCAGAGTTAGAGAGGGGGAGAGAGATCTTTCACTTTTTTCACTCACCTGATGGCCACAACCGCTGGGCCAGAGCCAGGGCCGAGCCGAGCCAGGAACTCCATCCTGGTCTCCCATGTGGGTGACAAAGGCCCCAGTACTTAGGTCATTTTCTGCTGCTTCCCAGGTTTATTAGGGAGCTGGATTGGGAGTAGAACAACCAGGACTAGAACTGGTGCTCTGAATGGGATGCCAAAACGAATGATTTCTTCACCAAGTTTTTTCTGTTTTCTCAAAGCAGCCATTCATGTGATAGTATTCCCTCTCCTCCATTTAAACCTTTCTTGATTCCTCAACTTTATTTCATGAGTTACTGTCTCCAAAGCCACCTTTTCTCTGTGCAGACTTCTTAGAAGTAGAAGACTTTGTTTAGAGTTATTCTTCTGCATGTTATGTGATAACACATTTGGTATTTAGCCAGCAGATTTGATTTTTCACCTTTTATTGGAACCTCTTCTGTTAATGTGGGTTAAGATGAGTATCTGCTTTAGTATTTCATGTTAGCAGGCTCTGCTAGAGGTTGTATAATATGATATAACTCAGTATGGAGTATGGACTCTGTGTGTGTGTGTGTGTGTGTGTGTGTTCTATTTTGGCCATTGGTTCAGTTGGCAGCCTTTGCAGTCAATAATTTTGCTGGGCCTCTTTCCCCTTAGCCATGTTAGGATGGGTTTGGTAAGAAATAAAAGGAAATTTCTAATAAAAAGGGCAGAAGAAGTATATACGTGTGTACATAGACAGACTAGCACCTTTCCTCTGCACCTTTCCTCCTACCTGTCTGCACCCTTCCTCCTACCCCCCACATGTTGTCCCTTGGTATCCATGGTGACTTGGTTCTAGGATTCCCTTCAGATGCTCAAGTCCTTTATATAAAATGGCATAGTATTTGCTTGTAATCTACACGCATCTTCCCATAGACTTTAAATCTTCTCTAGGTTACTTTTAATACCTATTAACTATATGCCTGGAATGGCCAAGGAACTGAAGCCAGGCTGTAGGAACTCAGTGCAGCAGATCTTCCATGTGGGTGGTCAGAAACCAGTCATTTGGACCATTACCTGCTGCCTCCTAGGGTGCATATTAATAGGAAGCTGAAATTGAAGTGGAGCAGGTCTCCAGTCCAGGCTAGCTCTGATAATGGGTTGTGGGCTTTTTACCTGAGATCTTAACCTCTAGGCCAGATGCCTATCTGGAAAGCCTTTGTTTTATATGTTAAACTATTGCTGTGGAGAATTTGGTCAGCTTTTCTTAAATAGAACTCTGTTGATTGAATTAGCTTATCTATGTAATGTGTTTCAGAAGTTATAAAATAGGTAATACATTTTAATAACAGTTTGGAAGATTTTTTATGCTGTATAGAAGGAGACATGGGTGGATGATGTTTGCTAGTGATGCAGTTCCTTTTTTTTTTTTAAAAAGATTTATTTTATTTATTTCAAAGAGTTAACAGAGAGAGGTAGAGATACAGAGAGAGAAGTCTTCCATCTGCTGGTTCACTCCCCAGATGTCCGCAAAGGCTGAAGCTGCACTGATGTGAAGCCAGGAGCTTCTTCTGGGTCTCCCACATGGGTGCAAGAGCCCAGGAACTTGGGCCATCTTCCACTGCTTTCCCAGGTCATAGCAGAGAGCTGGATTGGAAGAGGAATAGCTGGCTCTTGAACCGGCGCCCATATGGGATGCCCGTGCTTCAGGCCAGGGCTTTAACCTGCTGCGCCATAGTGCTGGCCCTGATGCAGATCCTTAGTGAAATATTTTCTATAGGATTCTTTTTCACTCTGTACTTAAAACAAGTTTGCAAGATAAGCCCAAGATAAAGTTAGACTTTTATCACATGAAAGATAGTCAGCCTATGGGGTAAGATCATTTTCTCTGATTTTAGGAAAATTGGGGGTAATAATGATAATTACATTTGTAGTAGTGATCTTTAAAAACACAGTAATGTTTATTCTCATAAACTCTTTTTTTGTCCTAAAGATGTTTATTTTATTGTCGTTAAGAATAACCTAAATAAATTTTATGACAGTGGCAATAGAATACTTCACAAGTGTAAAAATGATGTAGTTTTTGAGAAATTTATTGACTCTCAAAGACCTTTATGTAGCTAAGTGTACCAAGCATTCGCTAAGTGTTCCCATAGGCATTCAGTAACGCTGTGACATAGACAAGCTTAGTGGCTCACTGTTGGACATACAAGGAAATGGAAACTCTGGAGAATTCCTGAAGTTAGGGGTCTTGGCTGAGATCTGCAGACCTATTCAAGGAGGGCAGTACAGGTCTTCAGCATCAGCTACCAGTAGTAGTATTTTGAACTTGAGGTTTGGTTTTAGACTTGACTTGTCTGTCTGTCATGGTGTCAGATGTTAGAGTCAGCTTTTTTTTTTTTTTTTTTTCCTGACAGGCAGAGTGGACAGTGAGAGAGAGAAAGGTCTTCCTTTTTCCGTTGGTTCACCCCCCAAGTGGCCGCTGTGGCAGGCACACTGTGCTGATCCGAAGCCAGGAGCCAGGTGCTTTTCCTGGTCTCCCATGCGGGTGCAGGGCCCATGGATTTGTGCTGTCCTCCACTGCACTCCCTGGCCACAGCAGAGAACTGGGACTGGAAGAGGAGCAACTGGGACAGAATCCAGTGCCCCAACCGGGACTAGAACCCCATGTGCCAGCACTGCAGGCGGAGGATTAGCCTATTGAGCTGCGGCGCCGGCCAGAGTCAGCTTTTAATTTTTAGTTTTCTGTGTTTTATGATTAGTGATTGGTGCTTATGAAATTATGAAAGCTATAGTTCTTTAACTTTAGTTGGGAAATATCTAAGAATAAAGCAGACCTACCTTGTTCATAAATTAGATGCCTTCTAAAGGAAAGTAAATATAAATCTTAGGCAGTTGATTTACATTTAAACTCATTGGGTGGAATTAAAAATTATACAGTCATTCCATCCTTGTGAAACATTCTTCTTACCTATAGTTGATAGTTTGTTAACTGAGATTTGTAATGGCTTTTCTTTTCCTTTTAAAAGCAGTTTGTTTATCTGGAAAGACAATTGCAGAGAGAGACAGAGTAGTCCCTTGGCTCGCCTCCTAAATGGCCACAAGGGCTGGGGCTGGGCCAGACTGAAGTCAGAATTCTGGAACTCCATTTGAATCTCCCATGCAGGTGGCAGGGGCCTAAGCACCTGAGTCATCCTCTGCTCTCCTCCTAGGCACACTGGCAGGGATTTGAATAGTGCCTACAGGGGGAGTCAGCTGTGCAGGCCACGGCTTACCCACAGTGCCGCAGTGCAAGTCCCTATGAATGGCTTTTCTTAAATTAGGTATATTTTTTAAAATGTTGTTTTATTGTTTGTCAGAGTAAGTATTTTTCCCAGTGTTTTTCTAACAGTAGAGACTGAGAGAAATAATCATAATACCAGTTTGAATCACAGTTCCATCTCTCATTTGGAAAGGTTTCCTATGTTAAAAATTTGAGGCAGCAACAATAAATTTCCTGAGTATAAAGTGAATTAGGCAGGTTAAAGTTTACTGCCGACTGATGTGCATCAGTAATTATTGTAGCCACTTACCAGAACCACTGTTAAAAGTTCTTTGATGTTAAATGGCTTTTCAGAGCTGAGTAAAGAACAGAAACAACTAGAAAAATCTAATCCTGTGGACAGGTTTCTAGACAAAAATAGCATTCTGTATGGGTATCTCTACCCCAGATGATTTTCTGCTGGGAGATTTTCATTAGTTGTATTAAACTGGTTTAGGTTCTATAAATTTAAATGTAAGAATTTTAGTTTGAAAAGTCTGTAGTACCCCAAGAAGGTTTGGCAGGGTCATTACTTGTCATTTGAATTGATGCAGTTGCTTAACACTGTTGAAATCTCTCGAGTCTGGGGTGACAATTTTCAGGGACTTGGATGCCTGAGAAAAGATCACCAGGAGATAGGAGAGCTGTATACTGAAAAAGCAGGACAGGAAATGTAAAATTTAAAAGAATACAGTTTATTTAAGATTGACGCCAATTTCCCTGTTGGTTATTAACTTTTATGTTGATGGCACTCATGTATCATTGTTTGACTTGTATTCTTCATTTTTATAGATAAAGTGGAGAACTTTAATGAGGAACAGGAGAAGAATAGTCACCATTTTCACAGAAATGCTGAAGACAATACTAAGAAACCCAATGTAGAAACCACCCTGACTCCTGGATACAAAACTGAGGAAATCAGGGAAACAAATGATACTTGGAACTCCCAGTTTGGGAAAAGGTCAGAATCTCCATCAGAAATGTCTCCAATCAAGGGATCTGTGAGAACTGGTTTGTATGAATGGGATAATGATTTTGAAGATATCAGATCAGAAGATTGTATTTTAAGTTTGGATAGTGATCCTCTTTTGGAGGTGAAGGGTGAGGATTTAAAAAACCGATTGGAAAATGTAAATGAAGCCATCGAGGAAGATATTGTACAAAGTGTTCTTAGGCCAAGCAACTGTAGGACGTACTGTAGGGCCAATAAGGCAAAATCCTCGCAAGGAGCATCAACTTTTGATAAGCTAATGGACGGCACCAGTCAGGCCTTAGCCAAAGCAAATAGTGAATCAAGTAAAGATGGCCTGAATCAGGCAAAGAAAGGCGGTGTAAGTTGTGGGACCAGTTTTAGAGGGACGGTTGGACGGACTAGAGATTACACTGTTTTACATCCATCTTGCTTGTCAGTTTGTAATGTTACCATACAGGATACTATGGAACGCAGCATGGATGAGTTCACCGCATCCACTCCTGCAGATTTGGGAGAAGCTGGCCGGCTCAGAAAAAAGGCAGATATTGCAACCTCCAAGACCACTACTAGATTTCGACCTAGTAATACTAAATCCAAAAAGGATGTTAAACTTGAATTTTTTGGTTTTGAAGATCATGATGAGACAGGAGGCGATGAAGGAGGTTCTGGAAGTTCTAATTATAAAATTAAATATTTTGGTTTTGATGATCTCAGCGAAAGTGAAGATGATGAAGATGAAGACTGTCAAATGGAAAGAAAGACAAGCAAAAAAAGAACTAAAACAGCTCCATCACCCTCCCTGCAGCCTACCCCAGAAAGCAATGATAATTCCCAGGACAGTCAGTCTAGTACTAACAATGCAGGTAAGAATTAAAAAAAAAAATTGTATGTAAGTGCATTTTCAGATTTAAGAGCTTAGTTTTATTCTAGATACTCAGTTTTAACTTGTTATATTTAATTTTAATAGTACTTAATTCAGAACTACCATATCCAGATTACCCAAAGGTAAATTTTAAATGTGTTAATAATCAGGTCTAAAGTTGTTAGGGACCAATTTGTAGATTGGAGGGAGAGTCTTTTCATATTTGTGTTTAAAATGACATCAGCACTTGCTGATACTAAATCTTGTGTTTCAGGTAGGGATACCAAGCATCTTGATGTTTCAAGTTTGAAAATCCAAATGCTGTGGAGATACAAGGATACGTTTTTTGACACTTAGAATTATAGAATGAGAGAGATACTAGAAAACTAAAATTAACTAAAACCTTTTGTAGTTCTAAACTAGTAAACCTTCAAAACATTCTCAAATGCTCTTAAGTCGGTTTAGTAAAATGGAAAAGTGCTATGTAAGTATTTATTGCTTTTAATGGTGAAAATTTGTCTATTAAGGTAATAGGCCCAGTGATGACTAGAGGTTCTCAAGGAGTTCGAGGTTCCACTGTGAGAGACAAACAAAAGGTCAACTCTGCTGTAATTAAGTCAGTACCTGACAAGGGCTTTGTGAAATGGATTGACTGTCCAGTGAGGAGGAATATGTGAAAACCTCTGGTATAGAGGGTTTCTTAAGCAAACACACTCCTTCTGGATTGGTTTACTTGTTAAGTAAAGCTTTTGTGGTGTTAGAGTCACAGGAGTGTCATTATGGGGGATTGGAGTGATTATAGTATCCATAGATCTCTGTTGAGCATGTCATACTTGAGGTTACCTACCGTTTTGTTTTATGTGGTCTAAAAATAGCTTTGCCAGGTGAGAATTCTTATTTTTAAAGTTATTATTATACAGTTGCTTCTAGGGGCCCACCCAGTATTCCCTGTTTAAAAAAAAAAAAAACCCTGGAAACAGAACAAAAAAGGGTGTTATCAGAGTTCACCCCATGTTGCTTCAGTCCCTTCTGGAGAAGGGAGGTTTACAGCAGCCTCACTAGTCCCTTGAGATCTGGCTGGACAGGATGCCCTCAGGAGCATGATGCTGTGCAATACCTGAGTTCTTGCCCTGCTGCCATTTACTTTGCTCTTGTGCTAACCCAATAGCAGGTGTGTTTAACCGCAGTTGAAATTCTGTGGCTAAAATTTACATCTTAGGGTATGAAAACTTTTAAAACTTTAAAATGTGAAATTAGACTCCCTTTCAGAAACTTGAAGTTACAAGGAATAAGGTTTGAAAGTTAGAGACCATTTGGTTAAAGTACTTTTTGTAGACTTGTCACATGAAGTATGAGAACATTTTAAAGTTAGGATAGAAAAAAGTCTTGATTTAAAAAAAAAAATATTTATTGCCATCTGGGAAATAAGGTAATAGACCATTGAACTACATTGTACTAGGTCCCTTTATATCTTTTGCCAAGGACGGTTGTCTGTCTGTTTAAATATACCCTTCTTTGTAGATGCAAGCAGCCGTTGTTTGAAGGCCAACATGATTAAGTGGATTTAAAGTTGGAAAAACGTTAAAAGTAGATGCCACTTGGTGTTTTTTGGTGTGTAAATGAGATCATACCAGTGTCAATATCATGGATATTCAGCAGTTATATGACCTATGAAGTATGAAAATTATTTTGGAAGAGATTTTAGATTGCTACTTAAAGTAAAACTAGAGCACTTACAACAAACTAGGTTTATGGTTTTCTTTTAGGGGCAGGGAAGAGCAGAGGATAATGAAAGTATTTTATCTGTTTTGTGGTGCTTTTATTTCTTTACTCTCTTTTTTCCCACACAATATGTAAAAAAACAAACAAAGAGGCAAGTCTATAAGTTGACTAGTAGATAATTTGAAATCTTAGAAAGCTAGCTGGTTTTGATTACCATTTCAGAAAACTTGGATTTTACAGAGGACTTGCCTGGTGTGCCTGAAAGTGTGAAAAAGCCCATAAACAAACAAGGAGATAAATCAAAGGAAAATACCAGAAAGATTTTTAGTGGCCCCAAACGGGTAAGTAAAGCACTATCAGCAATTTTTATTATTTTTTTTTTATTACTGAAGGGCTGAACTCTTTCGAGCTTACTTTTTTCAACTGACATGAAAATTATGGTATTTATAGGGCACTATGTGATGTTGTTACATATATGTACATTGTATAATGATCAAATAGGGTAGACATCTATCTCCCCTAATATTATTTCTGTATGATGAAAACATTCAAAAAGATTATTAGCTGTTTTATAAAAATTATTTATTTTATTAGAGAGTTCGCATCTGCTGGTTCTTTCCCTAAATTCTGAGAATTCATCCTGGGTCTCCCACATGAGAGGGAGGGGTCTAAGGACTTGAGTCATCGTCTGCTGTCTCATGGTGTGCGCCGTCAGGACACCGCCATTGAAATGAGAGCTGTGTGCATCAGGTGTCTCCTTAACTGCATTGCCAAACACCTGCTCCTCATGTTTTCTTTATCCATTCATTAGTTTGTAGACATTTAGGTTGTTTCCATTTCTTGGCTATTGTGACTAGCACTGTAATAAATGTAGGACTGCAGATATCTCTTCTGGGGGGCCAACTCAATAATTTTTTATTTAAAAGTTACATAACAGCGGGTGTCTTTAAAATCATTGTAAACATTATTTATGTGATAAAATATATAACATTATTTTAACCATTTTCAAGTATACAGATCAGTGACATTAAACACTTTTACAGTGTCAATGTAATCATCCTTACCTGGGCCTGTGTTAATGAGCTTTTCATTACCATAACAGCATAACTGAGGCAGACTACTTGTGAAGAAAAAAGGTTTCTTTAGTTCTTAGCTTTGGAGGGGTGAGGGGTGGCACTGGCATCAGCTCACCCCTGGTGAGGACCTTTTTGACTGCATCACATCCTGGTGGATGGCAGTGGGGGAAGCACACATGGAGGGGTCACAACTTAGAGCAGAAGCCAGAGAGACGCAGGTTTTCCTAACAGGGATCTCACTAGAGCTAGCCAGAGTCCTTTTGGAATGTGTGCTCCTTGTTGACCTGAGGAACTCCCACTAGATTTCATGTCCTAAAGGTCCCATTTCCCAACATCACCTCATATACAAATCATAATGGTGCTCTCAACTTTTTCACATTCCCAATAAAAACTTTGTGCCCATTAAACAGTGATTTCCTGTTCCCTCCTCTCCTTATTCTAGGTAAACATTGTTCTACTTTCCGTCTCTATGAATGTTCCTGTTTCAATTCCTCTTACAAATAGAATCTTATTTCATTACCATGGTTTTTCTATGGTTTATCCATACTGTAGCATACTTCAATCTAATTCCTTTTTTATGGCTAAATAATACTCCATCATCATATGTGTACGAGATATATACACCTCCCACATTGTGGTTTACTCACATCCTAGATGGACACCTAGGTTGTTTTCACCTTTTGGCTATTGTGAATACGGCTTTGACTGTTGGTGCACAAATACAGATATTCCTCAACATATGATGGGGTTGCATCCTACTAAAGGAGTCATAAGTTGAGAATACTGTAAATAATGTGTTTCATATTCCCAGCCTCTCTCAGCACAGTAGTATGGCATGCTGTGGAGTGTTGCTTGTTTCCTCTTGAGATTGCGTGGGCTGCCTGGGCACTGCAGCTCACTGTGCTGTACAGCATCATTAGAGTATTGTACTGTGTGTTGCTGGCCCGGAGAAAGATCAGAATTCAGAGTATGGTATTTTGCACCATTGTAAGTTTGGGACTATCTCTGTGTGTTTTTCAAGTCTCTGCTTTCAGTCATTTTGATACATTCTGAGGAGTGGAATTGGTGGGTTGTGACTAGCACTGCAATAAATGTAGGACTGCAGATATCTCTTCTGGGGGGCCAACTCAATAATTTTTTATTTAAAAGTTACATAACAGCGGGTGTCTTTAAAATCATTGTAAACATTATTTATGTGATAAAATATATAACATTATTTTAACCATTTTCAAGTATACAGATCAGTGACATTAAACACTTTTACAGTGTCAGTGTAATCATCCTTACCTGGTTGTGTAGTAGGTCTGTAATCTTTTTGACAGTTTGCCAAGTGGCTGTACCACTTACAATTCCCAGCAGCAATACATAAGTGAGGGTCCAGTTTCTCCATATCCTTCCCAACACATTATTTATTAACCACTTTTGATATTAGCTATCTTGATGATTATGAAGAGGTATCTTATGGTTTAATTTGATTTTCCTTAATTGTGGAGGGTGACTTCAGGGCCTCCACAATTAAGAAAAGGGATATGAGCTTTCTAGCTCTCCCCTGAAATACAAGTCACCTGTCTGGACTACAGAAAATTTACCCTAACTGAAGAAATACTATAGTTACAGTATGCTTCTTGGATTGTAGTTCATGTTTTTATGGCCTGCCCATTGCTCCCTTGTAAGCATATGTCAACAGGCACCCTAACTACGAAGGGATTGCCACTGCAGTATACCTCTCAAATTATGGTCTGCGAGTAGCAGTTGTCAGCCCCTTCTTGACTTGCTTGCCTGCTGCTTCCTTGCAGTGTGTTCAGTAAATCTAGCTCTGCTGTCTGTTTTGTTCTTTTCACCACCTGTGATGGGAGCCTCAGTTGGTAGCTTCCAGCAACACTAAGGCTGAGTAATGGTGAGCATCTTTTCACATGCTTATTGAATGTTTGTATATCTAAGAAATGTCTGTTAAAGTCCTATATCCATTTTTTATTTGGATTCTTTGTTGAGTTGTACTAGATACTTATGTACTGTAGATATTCATTATCAAATATAGGATTTACAGATATTTTCTCCCCTTCTGTTCGTTGTCTTTTCACTTTGTTGAAATTGTCACTTGGTACAACAAAGTTTTTATTTTTGATGAAGTCCTTTATGTCTTTTTGTTTGATTTCTTCTTTTAAGTGTTTTTTTTTTTTTTTTTTTTTTTTTTTTTGACAGGCAGAGTGGACAGTGAGAGAGACAGAGAGAGAAAGGTCTTCCTTTGCCGTTGGTTCACCCTCCAATGGCCGCCGCGGCCAGCGCGATGCGGCCGGCGCACCGCGCTGATCCGATGGCAGGAGCCAGGAGCCAGGTGCTTTTCCTGGTCTCCCATGGGGTGCAGGGCCCAAGCACCTGGGCCATCCTCCACTGCACTCCCGGGCCACAGCAGAGGGCTGGCCTGGAAGAGGGGCAACCGGGACAGAATCCGGCGCCCCGACCGGGACTAGAACCCGGTGTGCCGGCGCCGCTAGGCGGAGGATTAGCCTAGTGAGCCGCGGCGCCGGCCTAAGTGGGTTTTATTTTTAAAAAATTATTTTTAGAAAGGCATAGAGAGAGGCAGAGACACAAATGAGATCTTCCATACTCTGTTTCATTCCTCAAAGGCCTGCAAACAGCCAGTGGTGGGCCAGGCTGAAACCTTGAGTCTAGAACTTAATCTGGGTCTCCCAAATGGGATGTAGTGACTCAGCCATACTTGAGCTGACTTTCCAGGCTGTGCATTATCAGGAAGCTGAAATCAGAAGCAGAGCTGAGACGTGAACCTAGGGACTCACTTCACTGGGATCTGGTGTCTCAAATGGCATCTAACCATTGTGCCGAAGGCCTACCCCTTTTTTCTTTCATTTTTCGTGCTTTTGGTCTAGAACCTAAGAAATCATTCCAACCAAATCCAGTGTCTTGTAGCTTTTCTTACATTTTCTTCCACGAGTTTTATAGTTCTAGGCATTCAGTTTAGGTTTCAGATTTTAATCCATTTTGAGCCATTTTAATCCATTTTATATTTGGTGATACAGTTAGGATCATTTAAAAAAATTATTTTTCCCACAGAAGAACTTACTTATTTTTATTTGAAAGGCAAAGTTACAGAGAGAGCAAGAGCATGAGAAAGCGCGCACGCTGCTTCTTTCAGCTGCCTCACTCCCCAAATGGCCGCAAACGCTGGAGGAGCTTCTTTCAGGTTTAAAGGGTTTCTTTTATTTGTTTAAAGTTTTATTTATTTGAAAGAATAAGAAGAGAGGTCAGTCTTCCATCTACTGTTTCTCTCACCAAAACCAGAAACTGGGACCTCCATCTGGGTCTTCTATGTGGGTGGTAGGAACATAAATACATGGGCTACCTCCCGGGCACATTAGCAGGAAGCTGTGGATTGGAAGTGGGGGCTTGAATCAGCACCATGATGTGGGATGGGATGTGCACATCACAAGTGGTAGCTTAACATACCACACCACAACAGATGCCCCGTCTTCATTATTTATGCATATGTAAGTCATTTAATATTGTCTAATATAAGTTATGAAGAGCAAATAATTTGCCTGACACTTTTCTAAAAAACTAATTATGTAACTAACTGGTTATGGTATTAGTTTTGTTATTGCAAGGTATATTAGTAGTCAATGATATTTATTCCTATAGATTGAACTGTTTTTAAGGAGTGTGTTCATTTTTTGTGTCCTTTTATTTTTCCTTGTTACACCTATATAAAAGACCACTGGGAATATTTTTAAAGTAATTGTGCTGAACTCTTGCATTCCAGGTGCTTTGGTGAGGCTTTTAATTTACATAAAATTGGGTGTTGAATGTGTTAGTTTCCAGAGCAACATTTTAACAGTTTTTTTGGTCTCAAAGCCAAATAATGCTGTTAAGAATTTCAAGAATCACAAAGAATTTTGAATTGTATGAGTTTTATCACTTTATATCAGAAATTAAAACAAATTTCAAATATATTTGTTCATAATTCATATGAACCCCTTCATTACATATTAATATAGCAAATGAAAAATTATTTTCAGGTGCAGGTGTTGTGGTGGGGAGAGAACGAGTTAAAGCCACTTCTTGAAAGGCTCCCATCCTATATGAGAATACAAGATTGAGTTCTGTCTACTCTTTTCCCATCCAGCTTCCTGCTAATGCACCTTGGGAGGCAGCAGATCATGGCTTAAATGCTTTAGCTGCTGCCGCCCAAGAAGGAGACCGGGATGGAGTTTCAGGCTCCTGGCTTCAGCCTGGCCCAGCACTGGCTGTTTGCATTTGGAGGATGAACCAGCAGATGGAATCAGACTCTCTGTTTCTCTCTTTCTCAGTGTTTCTTTCTCTGTCACTTTGCCTTTCAAGTAGATAAAAGTTAATTAAAAAAAAATTTAAGAGAAAAATCATTTTAAAAGCAAAAAAAAAGATAATAGCATTGTTTTACCTTCATACAGTTCTTTAAATGTGGCTTAATAAAAAGACAGCTGGATTCTCATATCTTCTGCATTTAGTATATTTTATTATGCTTTATTGATTGAAATGTGTGAAGAATATCCAATCTCATGCAGATATGTAGTTGCATTTTAAAAAGCCCTTTCAGGTGATTGTGAATATTCGTGATAATTACACCACAACTCCGAAGTGAAAGTTTCTTAAAGATTAATTGTGACTGGGAAATTGAAAGCTGTGCCTGTGAACCTTTCATGTTACGTTAAAATCTGTTCCTTCTGTAATCGTAAATTACCAGTGTGTGCTGAGTGACATCATATGTTGGTAACTGAAGATAGTGGTTGTACCGAGTTATGTAAGTCTTTAAAATGGTGACAAATTTCATTTTATAGTACAAAAAAAATTGCCTATAATTAGCAAGCTCACAAGAAAAGTTGGAAGTATTGGGAAGCTATTAAGTTCACAACGGTAGATGACATTCTCCAAGTTTTGTTAATGGTTTAAGTTTAAAATACTTCAAGGAGAATAACTGGCAAGGTTAGGTGCCTTTTTTTGGAGGATTGTTTATTTACTTATTTAAAAGGCAGGTGTTAGATCTTGTTCATGCCACAAACAGCCACAATGACTGGGTCTGGGCTATGCTGAAGCCCAGAACTCCATTAGGGTCTCTCATGTGTGTGTCAGGGTCCAAGCACTTGGACTGTCATCCACTGCCTTCCCAGGTGCATTAGCAGGAAGCTGGATTAGAAGTGGAACAGCTGGGACTTGAACTAGTACTTTTATTGGATGCAGATTAAGAATAGTTTGTTAGTCTTTAAAGGAGAGAATATTCTAGAAGGAAGTGGCTAGCTTACATTGTAATTCAGTGCATTTTTTTTTCTAAGTAGCAGAAGTATTTTGTGCATATTGATTTTGTCACACAGAATATTTGTATATACAGTGGTCAAGATTTAATACAGGGGATGGGTGTTGTGGCACAGCAGATTTGGCCTTTTTGTAGGATACCCATATCCCATATCAAGGTGTTCATGGGAGTCTTATCCATCATCTGCTACCTCTCAAGGTGCCAAGTAGTAGGAAGCTAGAATAGGAAGTGGAGCTGAGATTCAGTCCCAGGCACTCTGATACGGGATGTGGGCATCCCAACTGGTGTCTTAACTGCTACAGCAAATGCTCATCCTAGACCTTTGGTTCTTTTTGTGGAGATTAGTCTTTAGAAACCAGAATCTGAGTACTAGCTGCTAGTTTTAAGACTTCATTAAACAAAACTAGGAAATATATTGAAAAATACAAGTTCCGTCCTGGCTGGTCTTCTTCCAATCCAGCTCTCTGCTGTGGCCTGGGGAAGCAGTAGAAGATGGCCCAAGTCCTTGGGCCCCTGCACCCACGTGGGAGACCAGGAGGAAGCACCTGGTTCCTGGCTTCGGATCCTCCAGCCGTTGTGGTCATTTGAGGAGTGAACCAATGGAAGGAAGACCTTTCTATCTCTCCCTATCACTGTCTGACTCTACCTTTTAAATAGGGCCCGGTGCTGTGATGCAGCAGGTTAACGCCCTGGCCTGAACGTCGGCATCCTATATGGGCGCCGGTTTGGGACCTGGCTGCTCCATTTCCAATCCAGCTCTCTGCTATGGCCTGGGAATGCAGGGAAGGTGGCTCAAGTGCTTGGGCCCCTGCACCTGCATGGGAAACCTGGAAGAAGCTCCTGGCCCCTGGCTTCGGATTGGTGCAGCTCTGGCCGTTGCAGCCAATTGGGGAGTGAACCAACAGATGGAAGACCCCCCCCCCCCCGCCTCTCCTCTCTGTGTGTAACTCTTTCAAGTAAATAAATAAACCTTTAAAGAATAAATAAATAATATTTTAAAAAATAGAAGCTCCTAGTGATAGTTCCATTTCAGATTTAAAAATTACAGAATTTTGCACTTAGCTGTTACTTGTTTTATTCTGTAGCACACCTAAATATCCAAATTGCAAACCAGTTTTTACTATGAACAATAAGTACACCAAGCATAGTTTAAGCTTTGCAGTTCCTTTTGTCCTTAAATTATATTTCACTGAAGATGTTCAGTCATGGCAGTGGATTCAAAAGTGTCTTGAAATAATTATCTTGTGTGTCTATATTCAATATTAGAATTTGGTTCATTTGTATCCATTGTGATCAGTTTTTAAACTTAGTTTTAAAGTTCATATTGCTGTCATTTTATTGCTACTAATGTAGTTCAGAAGGCAGTAGTGCACATGTACTTGACCTGATTTTGAAGGAATCTGGCCTAAAGTAGATCAGGTCACAGAAGCTGAGTTGGTGGCAGACCTATTTACTGCTGATGGATACAACCTGGTAGTGTCAGAAGAAAATTGATGCTAACTTATGAAACTAACAGGGGCTCTGGAATTGAACTGACTGGAAAGATGTAATATGACTAAAGCCTCGTCTTAACACAATAATAGTTCTCTAACATTTTACTTCCTAAAAAGGCTTACTTTTGTAAGTGGCACAGGTTTATTTTATGTATGAGAAGTTAGGCTTTGTGGAAAGCTCAGTTCTAAGGGCTTTTTGTTTTAAAGATTTATTTACTTGAAAGGCAGAGTTACAGAGAGAGGAGGAGGGTCAGAGAGAGATCTTCCATTTGCTAGTTCACTCCCCCAATGGCCATAATGACTGGAGCTGGGCCAGGCTGAAGCCAGAAGCCAGGAGCTTCTCTGGGTCGCCCACATTGGTGCAGGGGCTTAAGGACTTGTGCCAGCCTCTACTGCTTTCCCAGACTAAAGTATTAGCAGAGAGCTGGATTGGAAGTGGAGCAGCCAGGACACAGTGGGCACCCATATGGGATGTCAATGCTGCGGGCAGTGGCTTAACATGCAGAGCCATAGCACCGACCCCTCTGAGGGGTTTTTACATAGATTATCCCCCATATACCCAGAGATGAGACAGAAGGGCTAGAAAACTCTATGTTGTTGTTATGCTCAGGAGTTGTTCCAGTATCTCTTATATTAGCAACACACTCATGTAACTAATAGGTCACTGGGAATAGCTAGGTTTTCTGCATTTGTTTTTCTAATCTTGCTAGATTTAAAGGCACCAGTGACCCCATTTCCAAGTGGTAGAGGTAGTTCATGGCTTGTATGTAGTGATGAGGTTTTCTCTGTCTCCGTTTCTCAGCCTGAGCACTACTGACATTTTGGACTGGGTTGGGGTGATGGTCCTGCACATTGGAGGCTATATAGCAGTCTTCCAGGTGTCCATCCACTAGATTCCAATGGGGAATTCCCTGGTGGGGTCACATGCCCCTTTCCTAATTAATTTGTGTGACTTGAGGGTCAATTCAGAGAGGATGTTCATAATACTAAAACCTCAGTTTGTACTTTGTAAAAACAAGAACACTCTCCTGTACAGCCAGAGAATACCTGTCAAAACCAAGAAGGTAACAGCAGTGTATTGATAGGATCTAATCTAGAGTCCCAGTTAGATTTACCAAATTGTCCACTATTGTGTTTTATAATAAGGCAAAACAAATACAGCACATCTTCTGAACAAAGAATCCATGCTCCAAACCTGAATCTTGTGTTTGTCATCAGTTTGTACTTCCTTTCAGTCTGTTAAAATATCTGTGTTTCCTCATCTTTTGATGATTCCGACATCTTTGAAGAGTTAATGCCGCTTATTTCCTAGGATGTCTCTCAGTTAGGCAATTCCTTATGATTAGACTTAGATCATGTATTTTTGGTGGAGATACCACAAAGGTGTCCTGTTAGGTAGTACTCAATGTCAGTTTGTTCTGTTACTGTTGGGGTAGAATGGTCACTTGGTTGAGGTGGTGTCTGTTGGGCTCCTCAGCCTCCCTCAGCAGACTCTCACCCACCAATTTTAACATTGATTCTTGCCTGAATCAGTTGATTTATGTTGGTCACCAAATGTGATTTCCCAGTGCATCATTCCTTCTGTTACTAGTGAGGAATTGGTCCTGTGTTCTGGGGTAGAGCTTTTCCTTCACCTCCATGTATGTAAGACTGTATGTGTATGTATACTTATTTATTCTTTCTCATATGCCAGTATGAACATGAATTTCTGCTGTATTACTTTTTTTTTTTTTTTTTTTTTTTTAGTATTTATTTAAAAGAGAGTGAGAGAGATCTTCCATCCATTGGTTTAATCCCCAAGTCTAGCCAGCCAGGGCTGGGTCAAGCTTAAGCCAGGGAACTCCACTCTGAGATGGCAGGGATGCAAGCATTGGCTCATCTTCTGCTGCTTTCCCAGATGCATTAGCAGTGAGCTGACTTGGAAGCAAAGTACCTGGGACTTGAACTAGAGTTCTGATACCATAAGCTGGCCTGGCAAGTGGAAGCTTAACCTGCTGCACCACAATGTTGGTCCCCTTATTACTTGTTTAAATGATAGTTTTATCATTTTCATACGCAGATTTTCTTACATTAGGTTGGTAGGTGTTCTTCAATTTTTTTTTTTTTTTTTTTTTTTTTTTAAGATTTCTTGATTTATTTGAGAGGCAGAGAAAGGTAGAGACAGAGAGAAATGTCATCAATGTGCTGGTTCACTCACCAAATGGCTGCGATGGTTGGAACTGAGCTGATTGGAAGCCAGGAGCTTCCTCTTGGTCGCCAACGCAGATACAGGAGCCCAAGCACTTGGTCCATCTTCCACTGCCTTCCCAGGCCATAGCAGAGAGCTGGATCAGAAGTGGAGCGGCCTGGTGCCCATAAGGGATGCTGGTACCACAGGCAGAGGCTTAGTTCACTACGCCACAATGCCGGCCCCTAAATCTGCTTTTTTTGACATCAATTTGCATTTCCTTATTTATTGACACCCTTAAGATATTCCAGTCTTGTTCCATGAAATAGAAATTCAGGATTCCTATTTCCATTTAGTGGTAGAGAATAGTATTTAGAAAGAACGATTAGGGCTGGCACTGTGATGCAGTGGGTTAATGCCCTGGCCTGAAGCGCTGGCATCCCGTATGGATGCTGGTTCTAGTCCTGGCTGCTCCACTTCCGATCCAGCTCTCTTATGGCCTGAGAAAGCAGTGGAAGATGGCCCAAGTCCTTGGGCCTCTGCACCTGTGTGCAAGACCTAAAAGAAGCTCCTGGCTCCTGGCTTCGTATCGGTGCAGTTCCAGCTGTTGCTGCCATTTGGGGAGTGAACCATCGGATGGAAGACCTCTCTGCCTCTGCCTCTCTGTAACTCTGCCTTTCAAATAAATAAGTGAATCTTTAAAAAACAAAACAAAAAACGCATATTCATCTCACAAACTACCTTTGTTTCCCTATCCATCTCTATGTTTAAAATCTTGAGTTCACACTGAGAATTATAATTCTGGCCCACACCATATTTTATTCCAGTCTTCTCATTTTCCATATTTTACTTCCCTTTGCCAGCAGTGAGAAATCTGGTTCTCATTATCCTCAGCATTTTTGTTTGCTCAGTGCTCATATTTGACCAATGTCTTGATCATATTGATCATTCTCTCACCTTAATCTCTCTGACGTGGTCTAGTTAAGAGTTTCTCTTCCACTCTCCCCTACCTCCTCGTGGTGGAAAGCGCTAACTTGAATTTGCTGTGTGTGATAATTTTCTTTTCCCTCACCAAGGAGTACAGAAGAGGGTTATTGTCATCAGGATTGAGGGCTTGCTGGGATAATACATGCAGGAGAAAGGTGGAGAAAACTGGTAAAGGACATTCACTGTTGAAGTAATGACTCAGAAGAATGGTCACTTATGAGTAAAGATAGAATTTGAGGGATTAGGTTGAAACTCACTGGATTTAAGTACTTTTTTGTTTCTAGATAATGTGTGTGTGTGTATGTGTGTAACTGTAGTACATGAATATTTTCACATGTTCCATTTTCTCTACATCCTGTTACATGAAGCTGTTGTACATGTGCTGATATACTTAAGATCATTTCTATTGTCTGCCCTGCTCATTGTTTGATTTCTGCCTTTCCATGTAGCTGATGCCTATCTTCAGTGCTTGAAGGGTTGTGTTTTATTTGCGATGTTGGCCATCTTTGTCTTGGTTTGCATTTAAGACGGCTGCTAGGTCATTGATGAAACTAACCGTAACATTATTCTCAGTTTCAGTTCTCAAATATTTATACCTTTTGCTTTCATTATTTGCCTGTGGTTTACTGCTGAGTCTGTCTGGCACTGTCTTTTATCTGATTCTCGAAGGAGCATTCTGGACTTAGTTTTTCTTTCCCTTCTGTCATTCAGTATGACATTAGTTAGTGGGCTTTGGGGCAATTCAATTAACTTTTTTCATTGGCATAAATCATGGCTACATATTCAGTTGTATTAGAATGTTGTAATTGCATAAAGCTGCAATTTTAAAGTTGAGTGTAGCTTTATTTGATAAGCTCATTTTTGTTTCATAAAATGAGTTTATGTAAGTAAAAGCTTAAACAGACTTTTCTAATTGGAATCTTTAAAGGATAAGTGCTCACACATCTCACCCAAGAACAATCTTCCACACAGTGTCTTCCTTTAGCAGTTAACAACCCGCTCTCATGAAGCAGCTTATTTGTCTTGTCACATGGCTTTACTCAGAGTTACCTTTGTTTGGTGTATGGAGATTCACTGACCATCTTGGGATCCAATCCTCAAGATGGTATTGTGAGATCCACTGTGTTTCCAGAGACTAGAAACCCAAGGCATTAATGGGTATGAAAGCTGAGCCATTGGTGTGGTGATGAGGATAAGAGGCTGCAGTATAGAGATTAAAAGCCACTGCTATTCATTTGCAGCTCCTAGCTTGGTGATTCAAGGAGTTCTTAGGCCCCTGCACGTGCGTGGGAGACCCAGAGGAAGCTCCTGGCTTCGGATCAGCACAGTTCTGGCCAATGTGGCCATTTGGGAAGTGAACCAGTAGATGGAAGAACTCCCTCTCTCTCTCTGCCTCTGCCTCTCTCTCTGTAAATCTGCCTTTCAAATAAATAAATCTGTAAAAAAAAATCAGGTTGATATTTAGAAGGGCAAAAATAATACTATGTTCAAATTTCTCTTGTAACTTAAATGAATGATTGTCTTCAGACAGAAATTATTCTAAGAAAAGTCTATGAAATATAGTGAGTTTTGTGCTTAGAATTGGCTAATGTACCTCATTATGTATATGTACATTTAAAAAAAAAAGATTTACTTATTTCAAAGGCAGAGTTGGCCAGGGTGGGCATAGAGAGGTCTTCCATCTGCTGGTTCACTCCCCAAATGGCTGCAATGGTCAGAGCTGGGCTGGTTTGAAGCCAGGAGCTTCTTCTGGATCTCCCACATGGGTAGCAGGGGCCTAAAAACTTGGGCCATCCTCCGCTGTCTTCTCAAGCACATTAATAGGGAGCTGGATTGGAAGTGGAACAGCTAGGACTTGGATTGGCACTTTTATGGTCTCTGCCTGCTACATAGGAGTTGAAGGGGAACTTCAAATTTAGATGAAATTTAAACCAAATGATGTTTCATAGACTTCAGCAAACATTGTCATATGTGAAGAGGTCAGTGTCAGATCCAGCTGCTAAGTGGACCACGATCCTGATTTCTTGCAAATTAAGAATTTCTGTTAAGGGGCTGGTGTTGTGACACTGTATCCAGAAATCCCTCATTTGAAGCTCCAAGTCTATGGGTTAAATCAAGGCTGTGTCTCCATCAAAGAGATTCCAAGCTAATATAGGGTATTTTAATTTTGCTGATAATATGGAAGTTTCTGATAGTCTGTGATTAGTGAATAAGGTTTCCCTGTAAGAAAGCAGTAGTCGCTCAAATTAGAGTGTCTATAGCACTTTACAGGTGTAAAATATTCTTGTAGCAGTATTCTTTCCTGTTAACTTCATAGCTGGCTTTATCTGTCATTCTCCTCTCATGGATGTCACAGCAGATTTTTATAGTCACAACTAATAACATGGTTACTCATACTTTTTTTTTTTTTTTTTTTTTTTGACAGTCAGAGTGGACAGTGAGAGAGAGAGAGAAAGGTCTTCCTTTGCCATTGGTTCACCCTCCAATGGCCGCTGTGGCCGGCATGCTGCGGCCGGAGCACCGTGCTGATCCCATGGCAGGAGCCAGGTACTTCTCCTGGTCTCCCATGGGGTGCAGGACCCAAGCACTGGGCCATCCTCCACTGCACTCCCTGGCCACAGCAGAGAGCTGGCCTGGAAGAGGGGCAACCGGGACAGAATCTGGCGCCCCGACCGGGACTAGAACCCGGTGTGCTGGCGCCGCAAGGCGGAGGATTAGCCTAGTGAGCCGCGGCGCCGGCCATACGTTTTTTATTGGACTAGGTGAACTGTCCCAGTGCATGTAGAGATTCTTATCTTTTTCTCTAAGATTCATTTCAGATAGCGCCTACTGCTACATTTTCATGTTTTACATCATCCAATCTATTAATACATCCATTATAATTTACCTATAAGAGATTAGGTTGAATATCTCTTAACTTTTTAATTTTTTTTTTTAAAAAGATTGATTAATTGACTGATTCGAAAAAGCAGAGTCAGAGAGGAGGGAGACTTTGAAATGGCTACAGCAGCCAGGACTGGGCAAGTCTGAGGGCAGGAGACAGAACAGATATACCATAAGTAAATCTTTGAGCTTTTCTGAAGCCACATCAGGAAAAGCTGTCAGTGACTCCTTGGCTTTTTAGGAAGGGCCATTAAAAATAGAAAACTTCTATTAACTTTAAGCCAAGTATTGGTTCTGTTCTAGTCTTTTGCAGGACGTCAACCAAGGAAGTATTATCGTTAAGCTTAAATTTGTTACTGGTGGTTTATTGAAAAATGTTTAGTTTCAGAATATAAGTGAAGGATATCTTTATTCCCATTTTGTAGGATTTGTCTGTATTGAGATTATATTTGTCTTATTACTCTTGATTTTTCATTTTTACTCTTTGCATTTGATATAGTTTTTTCATGAAATTAAAATATTCGGTGATAGAGTGATCATTATTTTGGTATTTTTCAGGTTTCCTGAGACAAATTTAGATAGATTTTGAGTTGGAAAAATTTAGTATCATAAAAACAGTTTAATTGAAAATAATTTGATAAGTATGGGAAGTTACAAAAGTAAGACTACAAAGAACAGACACTGTTTATCCTGATAGTGTTATTAGCATTTGCTCTTTCATTCTCTGTGTGTGTTGTGGGGGGGCGGGGGAAAGCTTGTTTATATACAAATAACCATATACATTTACACTTGATTTTTTTTTAAATATTTCTATATTTGAAAGGCAGAGTTAGAGAGATAGAGACAGAGAGATATCATTCTTCTCCTGGTTCACTCCTCAAATGGCTGCAACCGCTGAGGCTGGATCCATCAAAAGCCAGGAGCTTCTTCTGGGTCTCTCATGTGGGTGCAGAGGCCCAAGTACTTGAGCCATCTTCCTCAGCTTTCTCAGGCGCATTAGCAGGGAGCTGGATTGGAAGTGGAGCAGCTGGGACTCAACTGATGCCCATTTGGGATGCTGGTGCTGGAGGTGGCACAGCAGCTTACTGTTACACCACAGCACTTACCTTTACACTTGATTTTTTTCCCTTGAATATTCTAGGTTAAGTTTTATATGTTGTAGTGACTTATTACTAAATACAATGTAAATTTCCTAATCACTTACATATCTATATTACAGTTATCAATTTTATTGAATGTAATGTTATTAATATATTTTTACCTAATCTACTGTTTTGTTCCAGTTTTGTCAGTTAACACAGTAATGTCCTTTGTACTGGTATTTTTTTTTCCCTCCCCAGATTAGTGTAGTATTAGCTTTTAGCTGTCATGTCTCTCTTTAGTCACCTTTAACCTGGAACATTGTCTGGAACATTGTCACTAACAATTCAGTGGTTACTCTGTCCCCCCCCCCTTTTTTTTTTTTAAAGATTGTTTTAATTTATTTGAAAGAACTACAGAGAGAGGTAGAGACAGAGAGAGAGGTCCTCCATCCACTGGTTCACTCCTCAGATGGCCGCAATGGCTGGAGCTGCACTGATCCGAAGCCAGGAGCCAGGAGCTTCCTCCAGGTCTCCCATGTGGGTGCAGAGGCCCAAGGACTTGGGCCATCCTCCACTGCTATCCCAGGCCACAGCAGAGAGCTGGATCGGAAGAGGAGCAGCTGGGACTAGAAACCGTGCCCATATGGGATGCCGGTGCTTCAGGCCAGGGTGTTAACCCACTGTGCCACAGCACCGGCCTCAGTCTGTTTCCTCTTGATTGGATTCAGATTGTGCGTTCTAGGTTGGAGTATTGCATAGATAATAATGGGTCATTTTCAGGGTACCACATTGGAAAGATGTCAAGATAGTCTACACTGTTTATCTCTTTTAATCAAAAGATAGTCTTTGAAGAGACACTTCAAGACTATTCAGATACTCTGCTCTTCATTAGAGTATGCACTTAGATTTATGAAATGTACATGTTGATAATTTCCTGATATCAGTGTTTACTATGTTGACTATAAAATAATTTTTAAAAATAATGTCTTAAATTTTTAAAAATTTATTTCATTTTATTTTAAAGGTAGAGAAAGAACTATCTTCTATCCATTGATTCATACCCCATATGCCCACAATTGCCAGGACTAGGCCAAGCCAAAGCAGCCGGCCCAGAACCCATCTAGGTCTTGCATGTGGGTGGCAGGGATCCAAGTACTTGAGCTGTTGGCTGCTGCTTCCTGGGGTGCACATTGGCAGAAGCTGGATTAAAAGCAGGAGTACTTGGGATTGGCATTGTGGTGTAGTTTTTCTCGTAACTTTCTTTGCTTTTACCACCCATCTTAAAAATTCTTTAAGGCTTTTAAAAAAAGTGTTTTTATTTGAAAGGCAGAGCAATAGAGAGAAAGAAGTTTTCCATCCACTGGTTCACTCCCTGAATGCCTGCCACAGCCAGGACTTGGGTCAGGCTGAAGCCAAGAGCCAGAAACTGTATCTGGGTGTCTGTAGATGCAGGACCCCAGCTATTTGAGATATAACCTGCTGCCACCCAGGTTCACAGTAGTAGGAAGCTGTATGGAAGGGTAGGTGGAGCATAATCCCAGCACTCTGTGATACGGGGCGCAGTCACATCAAGTGATTGCTTAACACGCTGTGCCACAACGCCTCTTAATTCTGCTTGGGTTTTGATTTTGGTCCCTAACCCTGGGATAAGGCTTTAAAAAAAAAAGCAAACCAAGATTTGGGTTTATTTTGTTATGTTTTTTTCTTCTGTCTCTTCACCCTTTCTTTCTTTCTTTCTTTTTTTTTTTTAATATTATTATTTTTATTCCTTTGAAAGGCAGAATTAGAGAGCTTCTATCTGCTGGTTTACCAAATGGCTGCAATACCCACGGCTAGGCCAGACTGAAGCCAGGCCATCTTGGTGTCTCACATGGGTGCAGATGTCCAAGGACTTGAGCCATCTTCTGCTGCCTTCCCAGGCACATTTGCAGGGAGCTGGATTAGAGGTGGAACAGCTAGGACTTGAACCGTCACCCATATGGGATGCTGGTGTTGCAGGTGGCACCTCAACTCGCCATGCCACAAAAGCAGTCCTTTTTGTCCCTCTAATGGAATTGCCACTAAAGTACCATACATAGACACACAGTTGTACCTTATTTGCTCTTCATGCTAATTGTATTACTGGTAAGAGCACAATTGCTTTTTTTTTTTTCTTTAAGATTTATATGAAAATCAGAGTTAGACACAGAGAGGGGAGAGAGAGAGAGATGTCTTTCATCTGTTGGTGCACTCCCCAGTTGGCTACCATTATGCTTTGAGGGTTTTTAAGATGAGAATGGTATGTCCCAAGTCTGTTTGCTTATAATAGTAATACTTGCTATTTGTTTTTTCACGTTAGCTGTCCTATTTATTTATCACAAATGTTAGATGTTAGATGGGTAGACCAGTCCAATTTTCCTTTTTCTTTCTTTTTTAAAGATTTATTTGTTTGTTTGAAACTCAGAGCTATAAAGTCGGAGGGAGGGTGCGAAAATTGGTTTTTCGTTCACTGGTTCACTCCCCAGGTGGCCGCAACAGCCAGGACTGGGCCAGGCTGAAGCTAGAAGCCAGGAGCTTCTTCCAGGTCTCCTACATAGGTAGCAGGGGCCCAAGTGCTTTGGCCATTCTTTGTTGCTTTTCCCAGACCATTAGCCAGGAAATGGATTGGAAGTTGGAGCAGCCAGGACACGAACCAGTACCCAAATGGGATGCGTTCATGGTAGGCTGCAGCATTACCCACTATGCCACACTGCCACACCCAACCAATCCAATTTTCTTAGGAAGGTAATAGACTAAAACTGAATGGCGTATCATCACACAATTATCAGTAATATCAACATAGCACATTGTTTTTGGCATTCTCTTAAGTATTTTAATTTAGAACCCTCAGTTTCTTTGATATTTTATTATTCATGGAACTAGATAACCTTTTAACCAAAAGATTATTACCTGGATCTATTTTTTTTTTCTTTTTTAAAGATTTATTTATTTGGGACCAGAATTGTTGTGGGTAAAGCTACTGTCTGCATTGCCAGCATCCCACAACTGGTGCCAGTTTGAGTCCTGGCTGCTCCACTTCGGATCCAGCTTCCTGCTAATTTGCTTGGGAAATCAGCAGCAGATGACCCAAGTCCTAGGGTCTCTGCACCCACGTAGGAGACCAGAAGAAGCTCCTGGGTCCTGGCATCGGACCATCCCAGTCCTGTACATTGAGGGAGTGAATCATTGGATGGAAAATTCCTCTCTATGTCCCCCTCCCCCTCCTCTGTAAACTGTGCCTTTAAAAAATGTATCTATTTGAAAGGCAGTTTATTGGCGGGCGGGATGGTGGGTGCAGAGCTGAAGAGATCACACTACCAGAGCTGGGCCAGGCCGAAGCCAGGAGCCTTGAAGCTCTATCTGTGTCTTCCATGTGGTTGATAGGCCCAGACACTTGGTCCATTTTCCACTGCTTTCTCAGGCAGATTGAAGGGGGCTGGATTGGAAGTCAAGCAGCCAACTGCATTGCAGGCAGTGGCTTGACCTGCTGTACCACACAACAGAGGCCCTGCATCAGGCTTTTTTTTTTTTTTTTTTTTTTTTAAAGTAACAATGCTTAAGCTTTGAATCACCTGTTCTTATCAATAGTTTATTGTTAGCCTCAGCTAACCAGCAGGCACACTGATTATAGTTCCGGTAGAGAACTAGAATTTTATTGAATTTTGATTTTGTGTAGAAAGAGACAGAGATTCCCATCTGCTCGCTTACTCCTCAGATAGCCAGGGCCGGGCTAGGCCAAAGCCAAGAGCTAGGAACTCAGTCCAGGTTTTCCTTGTGTATGGCAGGAACCCTATTACTCTTGCTGTCATGCTAGCTCCCAGGATCTGCATTAGCAGGATGTTTGAGTCAGGAATGGAGCCATGTTTCAAATCCAGGCACTCCAGTATGGAATCAGTCATCCTAACTTGTATCTCAACCACCTAGCCAAAGGCCTGTCCCAAGAACTAGGTTTTACAGTCTTGTATTGAGGTTGGCATGTGTTTTGTGTGGTGGCACCACTTGGGATGCGTACATACCGAGTTAGAGTTCCTGAATTTGAGTCTTGGCTCTACTCCTGTTCCAGCTTTTCTGCTATTGTGCACCTGGGAAGCGCCAGTGATGGCTTAAGTCCTTGTGTCTCTGCCACAAAAAAATCTTTCAGGAGCCCTGAGTTGAATTCCCAGCTCCTGACTTCAGACTGGGTTAACGTTGGCTGTTGCAGACATTTAGGAAGTAAACCAGTGTGTTTCTTTGTCTGCTTATTCAAAAATAATGAATAAATGAATAATGTGTGCTGATACACTGTGCGGACTTAGGTAGCCAGATCAACTCATAAGTTTTTAAGTTGCCAGATTACTAACGTATCTTCACTTTGTGCAAACCTGGTGCTTAAGAAAGTAATGGGTTTATATGCACAATACAAATGAGGGACTTTGTGAAAGACAATACAATGTTAACTGTGTGGAATCAATTATGTTGCTACACTTCAGCTTATAAGGCAAAATAATTTTCTAGTGTGGATTTTGGCTGACCTTAAAGTTTGTTTTTCCACTTACTATTTTTTTCAATATAGTACTGAAAATATGGAGACCACTGTCTTGTAAACAGAAAGAAAATCACTGCTTATGGGGCTGGCGCTATGGCGTAAAAAGGGTTAAGCCTTTGCCTGCAGTGCTGGCATCTCCTGTGGGTGCTGATTCAGGTCCCAGCTGCTCCACTTTGAATCCACCTCCTTGTTGTTGTGCCTGGGAAGGCAGTGGAAGATGGCCCAAGTGTTTGGTCCTCTGCACTGATGTGAGAGACCTGGAGGAGGCTCTTGGCTCTTGGCTCTGGCCATTGCAACCATTTGGGGAGTGAAGCAGCAGATGGAGGATCTCTTTCTCTCCTCTCTGTATCTCTGCCTTTCAAATAAATAAATCTTTAAAAAAAGAAAATCACTGTTTAAAAGACATACAAGGTGAGGTGCTTCTTTTTTCCATGTTGTCAGTCTTTTTTTTTTTTTTTCTTGTGGTTAAGATGTATTTATTTGAAAGGCAAAGCACTTGAGAAATTTTCATTCTACCAGTTCACCTTCAAAATGGCCTCAACAGCCAGATCTGGACCTGGACAAAGTCAGGAGCCAGGAACTCCATTCTGGTCTCCCACATGGGTGGCAGGGCCTAAGCACTTGGGCCATCTTCAGTTGCCTTCCCAGGTGCATTGGCAGGGAGAAGGATGGGAAATGGAGCAGCTGTGCTCCAGCCGTACTCTGATACAGTGTGCCAGTGCCGGCAAACACAAGCAGCAGCTTAATCTGCTATGACACAGCGCTGGTCCCTAGATTTGTTTCTATAGGTTCACAGTTATTCTAAATTCTGAAGTTCAAGGGTAAAAATTAAGAGGTTTTTATTCTTGAATTTAAGTAAATTGATTTTGTGTCACAGTAACCTAAAGTAATGTGAGGTAGTTTACATCTTTATCCCATTTTATTGTATGAATTTTCACATTTTGCTGTGAATTATATGAATGTTATACCATGGTATTTCTTTAGGATCCACTGTGTTTTGTAATATTTGCTGTGTGTGCCATATTTACCTTTATAAAGTCTGGAGACTTACTGAATGATGGCACACATCTGTCCCTAAAGCTTTCACATTAAGTGAACATGGACATATATTACTGGTTCCAAGCTGCCGGCTTCCTACTGTTAGATGATTCTAGGGCTGAATCACTAGAATGTGGATCAAGTTTTGTCAACATACTGAACTGAATTCAGTGACTACTCGATTACTATAGTGCTGGCCAGGGGTTTCCTTTCAAGCACCCATCTTCCCTTGGTTGTTCTAGTGGCCCAGAGCACTAACTGCCAATTCCTGCAGTGACTGTATCTGCCATAGCCATGGAAGCATGACGGGAATGCACCCATATAGTGTCTGTTACCTTTGACTAGGATGTATGTTTATGGATTTAAGTTACTCCTTATGGTTGAAGTGAGACACTTTTGTAAAGACACGAAGACACTTTGGTATAAAAAATGCAAACAGTTGATACTTTTCTCATTTCTCTTAGTCGCCTACAAAAGCTGTATATAATGCCAGACATTGGAACCATCCAGACTCAGAAGAACTACCTGGCCCACCAGTAGTAAAACCTCAGAGTGTCACAGTAAGTGAAGTACGCGTACTCATTTTGTGTCCTTTAATAGGTTAGAAATTCATTAAGCAGTTACTGTCTTGTTTCATAATTTGTAAGTCTGTGGGTTTTCCATTTAACAGTTTATTTTGGTCTTTATTGAAATTTAGGAGCTTCAGATTACAGAGGAGTGAGAGTAGGGATAGGGTAGCAGAAATTCTAGTGCTACTAGATTATAAATGAAAGCCTCAAACAATAAGATTGTTTTTATTCATGGCCTGCATTTCATGGAATTTGAGGTTGAGGGTTTAAGAACAAATTATTCCTAATTTGAAGTTTGTAATAACCATTAAGTGTTGTATTGTAAATTATATCCTATATAGATCTCACAGGGCTTTCATTGCTTAATGAGAACCTCTTCCTGCATTCTAGTAGTACTTTAAAAAAAAAAAAAAAGCTTGAGTCTTACCCTCTCCTTCATTTTTATTTGAAAGGCAGGGAGACAGTTGGAGAAAGCTCTTAATCTGCTAGTCCACTTCCTAGTTTTCCACAGTAGCTGGGCCTGGGTCAGGCTGAACTCAAGAGTTTTGAACTCAGTGAGATCTCCCACAGGAGTGGTAGGTTCCCAAGTACTTAAGCCATCTGTTGTCTCCAAAGGTGCACATTAGTAGGCAGCTATATTGGAAGTGGAGTAACTGGGATTCAAACCACTTGTACTGATACAGCATGTTGGCATTCCAAGCAGCACCTTATTCCCTGTGCCAAACAACCCCACTCCTATAGCATTTTGCAGTCCAAAACACATTTGTGAAGAGATTCCTATAAAATTATTTTCTTCACAAGGAAAGGGGTAGCGTCATACATAAAACTTGTGGCTTAAAGCTGTCATTGGAAGCTGCCATAGGAGTAATTTTTTTTTTTTTTTTTTTTTTTAAGATTTATTTATTTGCTTGAAAGGCAGAGTTAGAGAGGCAGAGTGAGAATGAGAGAGAGAGAGAGAGTGGTGTCTTCCATCCATTGATTCACTCTCTAGATGGCCACAATGGGCTGGAGCTGCGCTGATCCAAAGCCAGGAGCCAGAAGCTTCCTCTAGGTCTCCCACGTGGGTGCAGGGGCCCAAACACTTGGACCATCTTCCACTGCTTTCCCAGGCCATAGCAGAGAGTTGGCTTGGAAGTGGAGCAGCCAAGACTTGAACAGGCGCCCATATGGGATGCCGGCACCACAGGCAGCAGCTTTACCTGCTATGCCACAGTGCCAGCCCTGAGGAGTGAGTTCTTTATAACAGGAAAAAGTGGGAATAGAGGTACATCTGAAATACTTTTCCAGTTTCCTGTTCTCTTGTTAGTTTTTTAAAACTATTTTGATAGTATAAGCTCATCCTTATACATAGTAGTGATTTTTATGACACATGTACATGGTATTGTTAGAGCTGATTTTTTCTATCTTCAACTACCTCAGATTCTTATGCTTTTAACATTCTTTAGTTTATCTGTTAATAGTTTTTCCTGTCTGCTCCCTAGTAGCCTATCAGTGCTATTTTTGCATGCAGTTGTGGTTCTTTATTCCTTCAGTGGTCCTTGAGGCAAATAACAAACTGTGTGAAAATATAAGGTTAAAAAGACCTGAAGGAATTCCTGAGTGGTTCTTTTGTGTGTAAAATATAAGTCTTACCTACTAGTGCATGGAATTTAAAGTACCTTTTATGATCTTGTATGGGCCTCCCTCTTCCCCCTTTTTTAAAGCTCTTACTTAAAAAAAACAAAAAACAAAAAACAAAATTTGCCAGATAGACAAGATGTTATTTATATATATTTATCTAGAGCAACTAATTTAATACCTTTATTAATAGGTGAGGCTGTCTTCAAAGGAACCAAATCAAAAAGATGATGGAGTTTTTAAGGCTCCTGCACCACCACTCAAAGTGATAAAAACTGTGACAATACCTACTCAGCCCTACCAAGATATAGTTACTGCACTGAAATGCAGAAAAGAAGACAAAGAAGTAAGCAGCTATGTATAGTTTTACTGCACGTGGATAGATTTTTGTATGTTAATATTTAGCCTTTAAGTGTCTTAAATATCAGTGCACCGATATTCACAGTTTTGAACCACAAACTTGCCTTGTCTCCTACCACTACCAGTGTTTTAAGAATGTTTTTTTGTTGCCATCTGTCTAACTAGTTTATATTCTTTATTTTGAAGTACAGTGAACCATGGATTTATATAATGCTAGTTCATATTTTAAAAAGAGCTGGGCTTATTTTTTTTCTTGGCAGCTATATACTGTTGTTCAGCACGTGAAGCACTTCAATGATGTGGTGGAATTTGGTGAAAATCAGGAATTCACTGATGACATTGAGTACTTGTTAAGTGGCTTAAAGAGCACTCAGCCTCTAAACACACGTTGCCTTAGGTAAGATCTTATTTTTATAATTTTTAATTATGCTCATGCTTTATCTCACTAAATTTTTCCAAATGGGTAGAATATTATTTTAAAAAGCCAGACTTTTTTGTTATCATGTATGTAGTATGTAGCCAGTGATGTTAAAATGTAGTCAGTTTCTTCAAAAGCACTTGATTCTGTGTGATGGAGGGAAAGCTTTGGGTGATCATAGCCTTTTTAGCAGATTTGAGGCTTCAGTTTCCAGATGCTTAAAGGAAGAGTCAGTACGCTAAAGTGTTTTTTTCTCTCAAAATTTCACTCATCAAAGGATAAATTAGAATAAATTAAGCATGTTGTGGTGTGGATCTTCTTTTGTGTACTCTAATGGATTGAATATTCTGATTTGGATGAATTAGTTAGTTGTAGTATATCCAATAAAATAGAATTTTTATAGTCTTCATATGAGCACCCAGGATTTTAATGGTAATAGACATAAGGAATGCATTAAAGACTAATCATTATTTTTCTATATGTAGTGTACACAGTCACATAGTAGACATTAATGTATTTTTCATAATTTGGTTTGCCTGTGGTTTATTATGATCTGTATGGGCAACCATTCGATCCCTTTACTTCCTCCTTATTTGCTTGTTTTGTTATTATGTAAACTACAGTGTAGTGTCCTAGCTGTTTTCAGTTGTCCTAACATAGTCTGTCTGTTTTCTAGTGTTATTAGCTTGGCTACTAAATGTGCCATGCCCAGTTTTCGAATGCACCTGAGAGCACATGGAATGGTAGCAATGGTCTTTAAAACCTTGGATGATTCTCAGCACCATCAGGTATTTTTAAGTTCCCGGGATGAAAAAGCATTATTGAAAAGTTCTAAATTATTTGGCTATCAGTAAATAACTTCATCACATGTTCATATAAATTATATCCTAATTGTAGGTGAAGCTTGTTTTATTTCTAATTATATAGAGCTTAATTCCTTTTTTTTTTGCTTAATAAGTCACTTGTTTTCTCAAAATAACATTTTTCATAACTTGTCAACTTACACTATTAAAATTTATTCAAATAACTGTAGCTAACATACTATCTGGAATGTTTAATTCTGTAAGCATGATTTCCTTTAATTAGAAAATACTGAGAAGACTTCTTTAATACTGTTGGATATTAATAGCAAGAAAAATGGTTTTGAAATATAGCCCTAATTTAAATTTTTTTAAATTTATTTTTCATCAATTCTCATGCTAATGTATATTAACACAAAGAGAACAGATTCCATGTAGTTCATAGATATAATTCTAAGAATATAATGACACTTCTCTTCCTCCTTTCCCCTTTCTATCACCCTAAGTTTTGTAACCATTTTGTTTGACGTTGAATCTGTAAAAGCTTGATTATGATAAGGAAAAAATTCCTCTTCATTTCCTTTGTTTTCTCTTAATAAAATATTTATAATGAAAGTGAGGCTTAACATTGTCAAAAATTAGAAGAAAGTAATCTTCATTGCTAGTCATTACCAACAGTTGTTTTGTTTTGTTAGATTTTATTTATTTATTTGAGAGGTAGAGTTGCATAGAGAGAGACGCAGAGACAGAGAGGGGTCTTCCATCCGTTGGTTCACTCCGCAAATGGCCACAACTGCCAGAGCTGAGCCGATTGGAAGCCAGGAGCTTCTTCCAGGTCTCCCATGAGGGTGCAGGGACCCAAAGACTTGGGTCATCTTTTGCTGCTTTCCCAGGCCACCAGCAGGGAACTGGATTGGAAGTGGAGCAGCCAAGACATGAGCTAGTGCTCATATAGGGTGCTGGCGTTGCAGGTGGAGGCTTAGCCTACTATGCCACGGCGCTGGCCCCCCACAAGTGGTATTTTGAGCTGGCCTTATTATATTTTTGCTCAAGGAAATGATGTTCCAAATACAGACTCCGACACAGAATTAATGAGTCTTCTGAAACCAAAAGTAGTGCACTTGACCCTGAGTGAGCAGATACAGCAGGAAGGAAAGATGAGAACTAAAAATTAGTTTCTTTTGTTAGGTAGTTAGACTAAGATTTGACACTATCTGTTCTTGGGGGCAGGGTACCCCTTATGGCCTTTACTGTGGTTTCTTTTAAAAAATAATTTGCTGTGTAAACATTTAATTAATGAGTCACCCTATTCTGAAGTTCTCTACTTTCAGGGGTTTAAAGTTTAAGTCTTCAGATGGTTAGTTGTATTTCTGTACATTCTGTGCATGTAAACAAGTAGAATGGCAGATACAGAGTATCTCAAATGTTGTAAATCCCAAACATAAGGCCTTTTTGCTATATAATTGTCCCTTTTGTGAAATGATGTTATATTTGCAAAGAACCTGTGTAAAACCTGATATATTTTAAATCATCACTACTTATACTACCTACTGCAATGTAAATGCTATGTGAATCCTGTTTTATTTAAGGATTAATGACAAGGGAACAAGTCTGTACATGTTACGTACAGATGTAATTTTTTTTCTCATATTTTTTGACCCGTGCTTGGTTGAATCCACTGATGTGGAAGTGTGGATTCAGAGGGCTGATCATTAACATTTATCTAAAAGATACCACCTTCAGGACTTGAGGTTGTAGTATCTGTTTTGAACTGGTAATTACCTGATCTGAGCAATTTTGAGAGCATATTTTATTAATGGGTTTTTAAAAACTACTTGGTGAGGGGATTGGTTTATTTTAAACAAGATTAGATATGTTTCTTTCAGCATCCTAGGTTTTATGTACTGTTGCAGACTCAGCTGTGTCTATTTTAAAATACATTTATGTTATGATTTTTAAACTGAAATTTGACTGTATTTGCTATATCATAAAGGTTTAGTTATAGTATTTTTTTTTTTAAAGAAAAAGATGTTCTATAAAATTGCTAGCAAAGACATGTATAATTCAGCTTAGTTCTTCCAGCTGCAGGGCACTCATAGGAAATATTTTTGAAATGGAAATTGTAAGCAACAATGCTTTATTTAATAGACATATTTCTCTAGAATATTTTAGGGAGATTAATGAATAAAATATTAAGATTTCCAGTATGGTCAGCAGAATGTTAGGCATCTTAGCTTGTCAACAAATGTCAATAATGATCTTATTTTCTGAGATTGTGGTAATTGCTTACCTGAACTTTTTTTGGGGGCGGGGTCTGTTGAAGAATCTATCCCTCTGTACAGCTGCCCTCATGTACATACTGAGTAGGGATCGTCTGAACATGGATCTTGATAGAGCTAGCCTGGATCTCATGATCCGACTTTTGGAACTGGAACAAGATGCTTCATCAGCTAAGTTATTGAATGAAAAAGACATGAACAAAATTAAAGAAAAAATCCGAAGACTCTGTGAAACTGTACACAACAAGCATCTTGATCTAGAAAATATAACGGTGAGTGCCTGCCTTCATCCTTCTGTTATAAAATGTGCTTTTTGGACAAATCATTTAACCTCTCTTAGCCTTGGCTTAGCATTCGGCAAATTCTTTTAAAGTTTTTAACTCTGAGCATAATTCCAATTCTTGTCTAAAAAACCTACATGGGCTTCTCTGTGTTTGTGTGTGTGTGTGTGTGTGTGTGTGTGTGTTTTTGACAGGCAGAGTGGACAGAGAGAGAGAGAGAGAAAGGTCTTCCTTTTTCTGTTGGTTCACTCTCCAGTGGCAGCCGGCACACCGCGCCGATCCAAAGCCAGGAGCCAGGAGCCAGGTGCTTCTCCTGGTCTCCCGTGGACTTGGGCCATCCTCCACTGCACTCCCGGGCCACAGCAGAGAGCTGGCCTGGAAGAGGGGCAACCGGGATTAGAACCAGGGTGTTGGCACCGCAGGCGGAGGATTAGCCTATTGAGCCACGGTGCCGGCCTTTTTTTTTTTTTTTTTTTAAGGGTTATAACTAAAGTGATACAAATTTTCTGTCGCATTTTGCCTAATCCTTTTCTCTCGTCTTTGTTTTAATGTAGAAAATGCATTTAGGCTATTGGGAATTTGCATTCTTACTCTGGATTTCAGCAACAGGGAGAGACATCTTCCATCTACTGGTTCACCCCCCACATGCCTGCAGTAGTCAGGGCTAGCCAGGAAAGGAGCCAGAAACTTCATCTAATGCAGGTGGCAAGATCCAACCATTTGTCCCGTAAAGTGTTGCCTTCCAGGTGCACTAGCAAGAAGCTGAATTGAAATTGCAGAGTAGGCAGGACTCACACCAGGCAAGCATCCCAAGTGGTAGCTAGACCACCTGCACTACAGTGCCCCACCCCATCTTGGGGCTCTTTTCAGTGAGTGAGCATTTTGCTTATTCTGGAATATCTCTGGTGTCTGACCAGCAGCTTTAGAGGACTGAAACTGTTCCAGTGATGCAGAAGGAATATTTCTGGCTCTTGCCCTTTATAGAGCAGTGCTTTTCAGAATGGGGTCATGACTGGTAGGTAGCCTTACGACAGCATAGCTCTCCATGTTTAAGATGGCTGTGCTGTTTTTACTTGATTCCCATTCTGCTTTCTTCTGGCTTTTTCACTTGTAGAATAAATAACATTCCTGTGGTTACTAGGCTAGTAATAGATAACTGGCCTGTGGTTTTGAAAAAATAAGATTATTTGTAATAACCTGGTTTTGGGGCATAAGCTCACTCTTTCCTTTTTCTTTTTTCCTACTTAACTGCAGTGTTTGCTACAGAAATTGATAGAATGTCTTGTGCTACCCAGATATGGTTTGATGGCTTTTACTGTCTTTTCATTTATGGTAGAACTAGTGATAGAATCTGGCGAAGCTGAGGGATGAGAAGGAGAACAAGTTATCTCTATAGGAGGTAAAATACAAAACTGAAGTTGTCAACACTCTTTCCTTAATAAAATTTAGGAGACTGCCTCTGTGTTCAGATAGCAGGACCATCAGGGATCCCTCTGCATCACCGCACTATCTCTGTACTGCCTTTAAAACTATCTGTCATCTTTATTTACTTTTAGCATTTATATTGTATACTAACTTTTAAGGCTATGAAAGAATAAATTTGAACCTATAATTTTTCTTTTGAATACTTGTGTTTTTTGTCTCAATATTTAGATTGATTTCAGTTATTCGTATTGAAGAGCATTATAAATTTTTTCATTGGATTTACTCCATTTCTTGTTGGATGGTAAATGCCAGTCTAAAAACTGTCCTCCAGTGTGTTAAATATAGTTTACTTACATGACTAAAATGAGAACAGAGTTGCTAATTTTAGGATACCTCTTCCCCTTACCCCTCCATGTCAGCAATTTTTGAATATGAGGTTTAAGTTGTACAATAAATTCAGTACTTAGTTGTGTACAGTGAACATCCCCTACACGTTAGTTTTGCGTGTTAGATTAATTGCTTCTTCCTTTGAAATAAATTGGTACTGTTTATTTGCCATAAAGAGATAATTGAAAGTGGTAATAGTATAGTTTTTTTCAGTTAAACACAAGTGACTGAGAGCTAGCAGTTGCAGAGTGGTGTTCTGATCAGTGATTTGGCTGAGCTTTAAAACTCTGAAGATTATTTGTTTTCAAATAAAATGTTTGAATAATAGGCTTTTTAAATACTAGCTTTAATATATTTTCATATCAATAGAACCAAATGTAAAACTTAAGAATTTGTGTTACTCTCATTGAAGCATCAAATTACTCTCCCCCTGTTTTCTTAAACAAAGAATGCCTCATTGATCTTCAGTTTCAATTCTGTGAGCCTGGAGTTGATAGACTTGGAGCAGTCTGATTCAATTACTCTGTAGTTTTGTAATGTTTGGTTCCAGATCTGTGTTTGTTACCTTAGACAACTTTTTTTTAGCGATCTCCTAAATCTGTAGTACTGATGTTTTTATTGGTAGTATGTGTTATTTGAATTTCTAAATATTCTAGTTTATAATTAATTCCAAATATAATATAGGTCAGGATGAAATTTGCATCTTTTGAAGGGCAGAAGTTTTGGGAAGGAAACCAGGTGTGTTATCAGTCTTTGCTATTAAAGCATTCCTTTTGTTATACTGAAATTAACTTTATTACATCAGGACCAGATTGCTCTTTTTTAGGCAATGGCTTTGTGTTTTTACAAAAGAAAGTTGAAGTCAAAGCAAAACTTGAACCTGCTTATAAATAATGGCTCTTACCTTTTGTGCTCCCTCTAGTGGTGGTCCTAAAGCATTTTGTCATGATGGTCATAGTGATGAGGATCCAAGTTGCTAACCATATAGTATAAAATTTAAGACAGTGCAGTCTGCAGCACTAAAATCAGCAAAGAATAGATAATGAAATGCATAAAGCAATAAGAAAAAACAAGCAGCTGTGCAGGAAGATCAGAGTAATGAACAGGGGACTCCTAATAGAAGAAATAATCAGAAAGGAAGCAATGCTGACATTTACTTTAGTTAGAAGAATATGTGTAGACATCAAAGCAGTAAGTTACTGCTAGGTAAACTATAAAATGGTATGTTGTAAGTTTGATGATTCAGGGCAACTGGTACTTGTATACTTTGTTCCTGAGAGTGTTACTTGTTACATCCTTTGTGTTATATTAATATATTGATTTACAATGAAATACTTGTAGCCTTTGATTCAATACTCCCACACTTGAGTCTCTACACTATAGAAATAACAGTATCAGTATATATTGCACTGAACTGTCAAATGATAGTTTTTTTTTTAATTTTAGATTTATTTATTTATTTGAAAGGCAAAGTTACAGAGAGAGAGAGAGAGAGAGAGAAAGAGAGAGAGGTCTTCCACCTGCTGGTTCACTCCCCAGAGTCCGCAACAGCCAAAGCTGCACTGATCAGGAGCCAGGAGCTTATTCTGGGTCTCCCATGAGGGCACAAGGACCCAAGGACTTGGGCCATCTGCTGCTGCTTTCCCAAGCTATAGAGAGAAGCTGGATTGGAAGTGGAGCAGCCAGGACTTGAACCGGCTCCCATTTGGGATGCTGGCATTGCAAGCAGCAGCTTTACCTGCTGTGCCACAGCTCTAGCCCCCTATACTGCTTTTAATGACAAATTTTCTCTCTGAAAATAGCCTTGTAGATAAAAACATTCTTTCAACATAGATTATTTTGATAAAAATTAGCTCAGTTTTACCTAACTTCCATTTTAAAAACCTAAAATTAATGCTTCAGAAATATTGCTAAGATTGATTAGTGGTGCTTCTCATTTTCAGACTGGGCATTTAGCTATGGAGACATTACTGTCCCTTACTTCCAAAAGAGCAGGAGACTGGTTTAAAGAAGAACTCCGGCTTCTGGGTGGTCTGGATCATATTGTTGATAAAGGTATGATGCACACACATGTAAATGCTTTTTGCATATTATTTATACACTTTAAAAATGTATTGTTTGGGAAAGGTCTGTTCTTTCAGAGGCATACTGTAAATCTCTAACTTTTAAAGAAGTGGCTACTACTAACACTTTGGTATTGGGAGGGTTATGGAAATAAAATAATTATAGAATATCATACATTTCACAATCTCACAGATTTAAACCTAGAATAAAGAGTGGCCCTAGCATATTTATAGCATGTGTGCAGATTACTTATTAATGTTAGCTAAGGGAGTGAGTATTGAAGTGATAGGAAATACTAACTTATGTCCATTTCTTTTCACTTAGTAAAAGAATGTGTGGATCACTTAAGTAGCGATGGGGATGAAGAGAAACTAGTAGCCTCGTTGTGGGGAGCAGAGAGATGTTTACGAGTTCTAGAAAGTGTAAGTATGGACAGCTATTTGAGGGAAATTATTTTAATTTTAATGTGTTGTGCTGTGGTAGGGGGAAGACACTGCCAAATGTTTGATGTGTTCCTGTCTCCTTTGTTAATACAAACTGAGATTGCTTTTGTTCTTTGAGCAATCAGTTGTTAATGAACAAGTTCTAAGTGAAGTTCATTTTTTGAGACTACATCTATTATTACTGCACATGAAATCTTTCATGTCAGGTTTATAAATATGTGCCCAACTTTTTAATTGTTCTTAATGTGGAATTCTACTTAAATACATCAACTTTTTACAGAAAACAATGGTTAAATGTAGTCATATTTTTATTTTAATTTTCAATGAATGAGTGTCTTCTTGATTTAGCATTCGAGTCATTATTTGTAGCCACAGTTTAACAGTATTTGACTTTGGGAGAAGGATACTGTTGAACTGTGGAATAGGTTTGTTTTGTTATTTGGCTGATGATTCAACCTAATTCAATTTGGATTAGAATTCATATTGCTAATGAGTTTCAAGATGCTTAATTGTTGACCATGTTGGATTAGCTACATACTTTTTAAACATATGTGGAGAAAATCATTTGGTGTTAATTATAAGCTGCTAACATAGATGAAATTGAAATTATTCTTCTCTTCCTGGAGTGTTTCAGGTATATCAGATAACAGATACTATTTCTTAGTAAGAAATTTTTCTAATTGAACCCACTTTTTAAAGTATTAATTTGTTTAAAAGTTGGGGACTTCACTGATACCAAAGTGCTTGATAACTCAGTACGGTAAATATATAGTAAAGGATATATAATTCCAAATAAGCATTTGTAACAGTGACTCCTTAATTTTGTAATAAACCAGGAGCTCTTTTATTTTAAGCCTGGGACGTGTGGGTCGTGAAGTTAGTATGTTAGATGTCAAGGACTGTTTCTTGCCATTGTGAAAGTTATGGATTGCCACAATCATTCTGTATTCTTCCCTTTTAGGTAACAGTGCATAATCCAGAGAATCAGAGCTACTTGATAGCATATAAAGATTCCCAGCTCATTATTTCATCAGCTAAGTAAGTTTTTCTAAAATCTCACATTAGTTCCAAACACTTGGACTGAGCATAGAGGAAATTAGATTGTATTACCTTCTCCATAAGATGCTCTGTTGAGTTCTAGGATTCAGAGTATATTACAGATCAAAAAGAGTACAGATTCTAGAGCTAAAATGACTGATGTGAGTTTCAGCTTTATAACCTTGGATAAGTCACTTAACTATAGAACCCCGTCTTGGTTTTTGATGATATGGTATTGTCATGGGATATGTGACATTTTTGTTTATTAATTTGAGATGCAGAGAGCATACTGGCATCCTCTGGTACATATCTCAAATGCTGGCAAATGCCAAGACTGGGCTAGGCCAAAATCAAAAGCTATAAACCCAGTCCAAGTCTCCCATGTGAGTGGCAGGAGCCCAGTTACTGAGCTGTTGCTGCTGCTTCCCAAGGTTTGTGTTTGCAGAAAGCTGGAGTGAAGAGCAGAAACAGGCACTCTGATATAGGACCACTGGGCCAAAGACTCACCTCTTGCTCAGGTTCTTTAAAGGGGATCAGAATATATCTGCCTATCTAGGGTTGTTAGAATAAAATGAGTTTCATATATATGTTAATACATATAATATAGTAAATATTTTAAAGTATGTATGTATTGAATATCAACAATATAACTATCAACAATAGTTTGGGTTATTTTAAAACATGTGTAGTATATACTAATGAATTAAATTTGTTAATATGTGAAGCCTATAACAGTACTTGGAATATAGTAGATACTAAGTATTTGTCCTTGTATGTATTGTAAATGAGGTTTTCAAGCCCTCTTCTGCCCCTTATTTATATTTATACCTGCTTTCCCAAATCTGTATATGTAGCTTCTTCCATTCTGTATGCTTCATCACACCTAACCTTCATCACAATTAGGCCAGTGCTATCACCATCGTGCGTGTGTGTCTCCAGGCCTGGTTCTATCTTGTTACAACAGCTTTCTCCTGATGTCTCTGTCCTAGTTCTTAATACCTTGTCCTAGTTCTCTGGTCTGTAGCCTCTCCTGCACAGTACCACGGGGAGTTAACTTTCTCCAGATCTCTTCTTTGAAAAAAAGGATCCTAAACTCCAAATCTCTGATTTCTAACTTCCTCTAGATATATGTCCAATTTCCTTATCCAAGGAAATGAGACTCACTGCCCATTGCAGTTTGAGTCTAGTTTGTGTCATTTTTTTAAAACTTCTTTTGAAGAATGTCAGACAGATGAAAGTAGACAAAATAGGGTGATGAACCTTAATGAACACATTGCTTAGCTTAAATAATTACCAATTGTGGCCAGTTTGTTTCCATATATGACATCTCTTTCCCTCCTATATAATTTTGAAACAAATCCAAGTGTCATATTTCATCAATAAATACTTGAGTTTATGATCTCTAAAAAAAGAATTCTTTTTAAAAACACACAATACTATTTTCAAACCATATAAACTCTTAACTACTTCATGTAATTTGTCTAGTCCACACACAGATTTCCAGTAGTCTCAGTAGCTGACAATAGATGTTTTTTGGTTTTTTAATATTTTTCAATAGTTTTTTTAATTTGTAGTTTGCCCTTCACCTTTTTTGTGTTGCATTTGTAAGTTTTTATTTCATGTTATAGTACCCATAATATTTCCTTTCTCATTTGTTACAGTTTCTTACTTTTTGTAACATTTGTTACAGTTTTCTTACTTTCCAAAGGGTGTTCTTGTAAGTTAAATCTGTTTATGATTTTTCTGTTAATTTTTACTTCCTTTTAAATTACAAATAAAAATTATATTTCTGATTTTATAATATCTCTGTATAGGCATTTTATAATCCCTGACAGTTGTCTTGTAAATGGAGATAATTAATATGACAGGTCTCAGCTCTTCCATTAAATTAGGAAGTTCAGGTCAGATTTCTGAGAAGTGACTTTAGAGGCTAGAATTTCCTGCTTGTGAAAGAGCACTCCTCTGGCATTTTGAGCTTTTCAGAACCATGATAGAGGCACAGAGATGGAGTCGACGCTGTAGTGTAGTGGGTAAAGCTGCCGCTTTCAGTGCCGGCATCCCATATAGGTGCCGGTTCAAGACCTGACTGCTCCACTTCTGATCAAGCTCTCTGCTATGGCCTGAGAAAGCAATAGAAGAGGCCCAAGTCCTTGGGCCCCTGCACTCACGTGGGAGACCTAGAAGAAGCTCCTAGCTCCTGGCTTCAGATTGGCGCAGCTCCAGCCGTTGAGGCCAACTGGGGGGTGAACCATCGGATGGAAGACCTCTCTCTCTCTCTCTCTCTCTGCCTCTCCTCTCTGCGTAACTCTTTCAATTAAAAGAAATAAATTTTAATAATAAAAAAAGAGGCACAGAGAGCATATTGAGTGAGACATTACATGATAAATATTAACCTCACTCCCTTCACAAGGAATTGTAGAATTTCTCAGTATGTTTTAGAGTAGTTAGAAATAGATAAGGTAGGGAACAGCTTTCTTTAAGGGTTTTGTATGGTGTTTCCTACATGAAGAATCAACTGACAGAATCAACTTAATTGATCTTTGCGGCACTTAAAGAAGTGAATGGACTCAATGAAATAGTCTTCAGAAATATTAAACCCGTTTAGGGTTTATGTTTTGTTATTTTGGGTTAGAATCATAAGAATCCTTGGATGCAGCTCATACTCTTAAATGGCTCCCAGGATATATGCACGTTAAAAATGATTTATTCTAATGCAAATTTTTAAAGGAATGATTGATTTATTTGAAAGAGTTACACAGAGAGAGAGAGAGAGAGAGATCTTCCATCTGCTGGTTCAGTCCCCAATTGGCTGCAATGGCTGGAGCTGCGCAGATCGGAAGCCAGGAGCTTCTTCCGGGTCTCCCACGTGGGTACAGGGGCCCAAGGACTTGGGCCATCTTCTACTGCTTTCCCAGGCCATAGCAGATCAGAACTGGAGCAGCCGGGACCTGAACTGGCACCCATATGGGATGCCGGCATTTCAAGCCAGGGCATTAACCTGTTGCACCATAGCGCTGACCTCTCTAATGCATATTTAATACCCATTTTTTATTATGTAATACTAAGATATGTAACATTCTCTACCTGCTAGGAGCTTGCTTTTCTAAATAAAAAATATCTGAATGAGACTTAAAAAGTGTATCATGTTAGCTGTTAAAGGTTTATTCACTTTAGGGAAGGGTTGTGTCTCTTGTGTTGGAGAGATGGGTAAAATGAGGGACAACTCATGGGAAAGTTTATAGTGGCAGATATGGTAGATGTTAACTTATGCTGTGAGTTTTTAATTTTAACTTTTCTTAAGTCTTTTAAATAATTTTTTGCAAAATAAAATGAAATTTAAAACCTACAGATGCATCAGACATACTTTGTAGATGATTGAGTAGTTAGCACATTGTAACTTCTAGAAGAGAAAATAATTGGGTAGCGTTTAATCCAAGTTAATAGATGTCTGTTGATATAGTTTGTATTGCATACTGTACTAGTGTACATTTTGTTGTTTCTTAAGAGCATTACAGCATTGTGAAGAACTGATTCAGCAGTATAACCGCGCTGAAAACAGCATATGCATAGCTGACAGTAAGCCTCTGCCTCACCAGAATGTGACGAACCATGTGGGCAAAGCAGTGGAGGACTGCATGAGGGCCATCATCGGGGTGTTGCTCAATCTGACTAATGATAATGGTGAGTGATACTTTTTTCATGTTTTGTCTTTGAAAGAGTATAAGAGGGTCTAGTGTTAGGGCATAGCGGATAAAGCTGCCACCTGCAATCTGTGCACCAGTTCCAATCCAGCTCCCTATTAATGGTCTGGGAAAGCAGCAGAAGATGGCCCAAGTCCTTGGGCCCCTGCACCACGTGGGAGACTTAGAAGAAACTCCTGACTCCTGGCTTCAGCCTGGCCCAGCCCTTGCCATTGAGACCATTTGGGTAGTCAATCAGCAGATAGAAGATTTCTCTGTCTCTGTCTCTCTGTCTCTCCCTCTGTAATTCTGTTTTTCAAGTAAATAAAAAAGACGCCGGCGCCGTGGCTCACTAGGGTAATCCTCTGCCTTGCGGTGCCGGCACATTGGGTTCTAGTCCCGGTCAGGGCACTGGATTCTGTCCCGGTTGCCCCTCTTCCAGGCCAGCTCTCTGCTGTGGCCAGGGAGTGCAGTGGAGGATGGCCCAAGTGCTTGGGCCCTGCACCCCATGAGAGACCAGGAGAAGTACCTGGCTCCTGCCATCGGATCAGCGTGGTACGCCGGCCGCAGCACGCTGGCCGCAGCGGCCAATGGAGGGTGAACCAACGGCAAAAGGAAGACCTTTCTCTCTGTCTCTCTCTCTCTCACTGTCAGCTCTGCCTGTCAACAACAACAACAACTTTCTTAAAAAGAGAGTATGAGAATACTTTAAAAAGTTGGTGGAGGGGTGGTTGTGCTCTCCTGGTGCAGCAGTTAAGCTGTTGCTTGGGATGCCAGAGTGTTGGGTTTGAGTTGCTGGTCCACTTCCTGGTGTGCCCTTGGAGGCAGCAGGTGATAGCTCAAGTTGTTAGGTGCCTGTCACCTATGTGGGAGATCTGGATGGAATTCCTGACTCAGCTTTGGCCTGACTCCCCTGGCTCTTGTGTTGCAGGCATTAGGGAAGTGAATCAGTGGAAGATCTCTCTTTTCCTCTCTGTCATTCTTGCTCTTTCTCACTGTCTTAGCTATCACTCTTTCAAATAAGTTTTTTAATATTTATTTATTTATTGGAAAAACAGGGTTACAGAGAAGGGGGAGAGACAGATCTTTCATCTGCTGGTTCACCCCCCAAAATGGCCCCAACAGCTGGAGCTTAGCCGATCTGAAGCCAGGAGCTTCTTCCTGGTCTCTCACATGAGTGCAGAGGACCAAGTATTTGGGTCATCGTCTGCTTTCCCAGGACCATTAGCAGGGAGCTGAATTGGACGTGGTACAGCCCAGACTCAATCCTGTCGTGCCCAGTTGGGATGATGGTGCCAGAGTAATTGGCTGTACCCACCATCCACAGTGCCAACCCCTCACATAAATTTTAAAAACTGAAAAAAAATTCCAGAGTCGTAATTGTGAAATGTTCTGTTTAAAAAAATGTTGATGGAGACTGGTGTTATGGCATAGCCGGTAAAGCCCCTGCCTGTGACACTGGCATCCCATACGAGTGCTGGTTTGTGTCCTACCTGCTCCACTCCCCATCTGGCTCCTTGCTAATGGCCTGGAGAAAGCGACAGAGGATGGCCAAAGTACTTGGGCCCTGCCACCCACTTGGGAGACTCTGATGAAACTCCTGGCTCCTGGTTTCAGCTTGGCCAAGATCTGGCTGTGAACCAGTAGTTGGAGAATTTGTCTCTCCTTCTCTGTCTCTCTAACTCTTTCAAATAAATATATTAATCTTTTTTTAAAAGTTGGTAGAGGCCGGCGCCATGGCTCAATAGGCTAATCCTCTGCCTGCGGTGCCAGCACCCTGGTTCTAGTCCTGGTCGGGGCGCCGGATTCTGTCCCGGTTGCTCCTCTTCCAGTCCAGCTCTCTGCTGTGGCCCAGGAGTGCAGTGGAGGATGGCCCAGGTCCTTGGGCCCTGCACCCCCACATGGGAGACCAGGAGGAAGCACCTGGCTCCTGGCTTCGGATCAGCACAGCGCGCTGGCCGTAGCAGCCACTTGGGAGGTGAACCAACGGAAAAAGGAAGACCTTTCTCTCTGTCTCTCTCTCTCTCTCTCACTGTCTAACTCTGCCTGTCAAAAAAAAAAAAAAAAAAAAAAAAAAAAAAAAAAAAAAAAAAAAGTTAGTAGAAGAATGGAATTAAAGGAAAAGGAAAAGCTTATTTTAGTGTAAAATGATTTCTCTCAATTCCATTTTCCCCACCAACATTTTGAAGTGCCTTTATATATTCAAGTAAAAACAAATTATTCTCCTTTTCTTGATGCATTGATGTTTTAATTGCCATCATGTAATTGAATTAATCCTGTAGGCTTAATTTACTTTGAAGAGGTTGATAATTTTAGAACCAGCCTTGTAGCTTTGCATAGCAATATCAAAAGTGTATTTTAATTTATATAGCCATATAATTCTAAGTTGAATAATTTAATTTAATTGATGCTGATTGTTAGTGTCATTAAGAAGAACTAGTGATAATTTTCCTATTTCCATTTGTTACTTCAGAGTGGGGCAGCACCAAAACAGGAGAACAGGATGGCCTCATAGGCACAGCAATGAACTGTGTGCTTCAGGTCCCAAAGTACCTACCTCAGGAGCAGAGATTTGATATTCGAGTGTTGGTGAGTTAAAACGACTTCTGCAGAAATGGGCATTTTAATATAATTAGATGATGAAAATGTCAGATTTTTAAGAACAAATTGATGAATATATTGTGGTTTATTTTGATGATTTCCTTATGAGCGTACTTGTAACTATAAAACCGTATGACAAGTGAAAGTGCTGATTGAAAAAACTAAGGGCATCATTCTTTGAGAAGACTGGTATCTTACATAATGATTTTGTCATATTGCAGGTAGAAATGTACTGATTAGGTTTTAGCTGCCAATTAAAGTTATGCATGTTGTATTTATTTGTTTTAAGTTCTTATCTGTGATCATATTCATCTTCTAAAATTTTTCTAGGGCCTAGGTCTGCTGATTAATCTAGTGGAGTACAGTGCCCGGAATCGGCACTGCCTGGTCAACATGGAAACAGCCTGTTCTTTTGATTCCTCCTTCTGCAGTGGAGAAGGAGGCGACAGTTTGAGGATAGCTGGACAAGTGCATGCTGTTCAGGCGTTAGTTCAGGTGAGTGACAAGGCGATCATTTTTGCTAGTCCTTTATCCATTGCTCCTTTTTTTCTATATTGTTTAGAACTCCTGAAGCATGTTTTTGTTAGTGAGGATAGCAAGAGAATGTTTTTTTAGAACTGACCAATTCTTAAATATTGATGATTTTATAGAATGAGGCTTTATTTTAAACTAGAATTCTGAACCAATTAAAATTGTGCAATTTATTTGTAGATCAGTAGGAGGTACACTTGCTTAGTATAAGGAGACTCTTAACTTTGTCCTGCTGGCTTTTTTGAACTGTTGTAATCACTCCTTAAGCATTGTTAGCAAAAAGCAAACTGTGTTTTATGAATCAAAGTATCACTGATAACAAATTAGAACTTGAGTCCAGCCCTGTCTGATCCAGTTCAAGTTCTCCAACATTTACTGGTCTGATCTGTGTCCAGGGCTCTGTTAGGTCCATGGACCATAGAAGAACTGGATACCGTTTGTTAGTTGCTCCTGAGCCAGTCTGAAAAGTGGTTGAGCATTGGAAAGGCTGTAGTGAGACTGCTTCTTTGAGTCATTTGAGGTTGTATTTTTCCATTATCCTGTCCTCTTCTTGTTTATTCTGTGTAACTGAGTGTTCAACACAGATGAGAAGTAATTTCTAGACTTTTCCCCTGGGATCCAGAATACTCAAATAGCTTTGAAATTTTACTCTTTAGTTTCTTTCTTTTTTCTTTTTTTAATAAAGATTTATTTTATTTATTTGAAAGAGTTACAGAGAGAGGTAGAGACAGAAAGGTCTTCCATCTGCTGGTTTACTCCCTAATTGGCCGCAACTACCGGAGCTGTGCTGATCTGAAGCCAGGAGCTTCTTCTAGGTCTCCCACGTGGGTGCAGGGGCCCAAGGACTTGGGCCATCTTCCACTGCTATCCCAGGCCACAGCAGAGAGCTGGATAGGAAGAAGAGCAGCCAGGACTCGAACTGCCACCCATATGGGATGCTGGCGCTCCAGGCCAGGGCTTTAACCCACTGAGCCACAGTGCCAGCCCCACGCTTTAGTTTCTAAAACAGTGAATTAAATGTGAAACCAGTGGAAAATAGTCAAGTTATTTACAATATAGACTTTAAAATATTGTATAATTTTTTTGTTGCTTTTCTTAATAGACCTCATTGACACTTTTCCTTCTAAAAGCATTTCTCATTAATTTGTTACTTCCAAAACTGTTTTTTGAAATCATTATAGACTCACAGAAAGTTGTGAAAGTAGTGCAAGGACTCCTGTGTACACTGTGCTCAGCTTCACTAATGATGTTATCTTACCTTAAACTAGTATAGTATCAAAACAAGAAATTGACACTGGTACATTACTGTTAACTGTATTTCATACCTTAGTTTTACTTTTAACCAGCAGTCATTTAAGTGTGTGTTTAATATATGTCTTCTGTGCAATTTTATCATGTGGATGGATTTATGAGCTCACTCTTACATTAAGCTACAGAACCATCACCATGGAAGGATTCTTTTTTATTTATTTAGTTTTTGGACAGGCAGAGTTAGAGAGACAGAGAAAGTTCTTCCTTCTATTGGTTCATTCCCCAGATGGCCGCTAAGGCCGGCGCTCTGAGCCGATCTGAAGCCAGGTGCCAGGTGCCTCCTCCTGCTCTCCCGTGTGGGTGCAGGGCCCAGGCACTTGGGCCATCCTCCACTGCCTTCCTGGGCCACAACAGAGAGCTGGACTGGAAGAGGAGCAACCGGGACAGAATCTGGCGCCCCAACCGGGACTAGAACCCCGGGTGCCGGCGCTGCAGGCGAAGGATTAACCTAGTGAGCAGCGGCGCCGGCCGGAAGGATTCTTTTATATTACCCATTACCTAGCCTGCCACCCTTCCTGTCTCCTAGCTACCTCAAATCTGTTTTCTATCTCTGTAGTTTTGTCTTTTGAGAATGTTATATAAGTAGACTCACAGTTTGTAATCTTCTAAGGTTAATTTTTTCCACTAAGCATATGCCCTTTGTGATGTATCCAGGTCATTGGGCATGTCAGTAGTTAATTCCTTTTTATTGCTAAGTAGATATTCCCTGTATAGTTCTTCTAGGATTTTTTAATTTTCAAACATTCTGGTCTCTGCCTTTTAAAAATTTTCTTGTTCAGGTGGAACTTAAATTTTAATAAAAACACAACCATGAATGGTCTCAAAGCATTTGTTCTTGAAGAAATAGATGATTGATCTGCTTTATTCATACAGTAAGCAATCATTTGCAGAAGCCATCCGCACATCACAGGTTCAGAGATCGTTTCAGTTTCCTGCAGTGTCTTGCTGACTTGGGTGTGTGTGGTATATCCAGCCAGTTCCCCGACTACATTGCATGTTAGAGAAGCTGCTTGTTCTGCAGTGTCATGGCTTTCTCTTCCCTTGTTAGGGTCTGTCATTGTTTAACCAGTCTGAAGTTTTTGCTTTTAGATTACAGTTCCTTTTGAGTAATGGGCTCTGTAATGCCATTTTACAACATTGTGTCACCTTAAAATATCAAGAATTGGCTGTTAATTATAATACTAAGATACTGAAGGAAAATTCACGTTCAGATTTAGGTCCTTTACACTACTGATAATACTGATCTTCATCCAGTTGTTTTCATTACTGATGTGAACTTTCTAGTTGCTGTCCTTCTCTTAACTACTTGTTAAATTTTCTTTATTTTAAAAGTCAAATAATTCATGCGCATAGTTTTAAAATTCACTTTCAGAAAGTTTAAAATGCATAAGTTCATTTCCTATAAAGTTACTATGTCTAATAGTATTGTGCATATAACAACATTGATATGTAATAATGTTTACCAAAGTGTATTAGTGTATACTGCTTTTTTGCATACTTTGAGTTTTTATGTTAATACCTGAGTTTATCTCATTCTCTTCAAAGATGACTTACTATTCAGAAGTTATTGATACACTTTTTTTAAAAAAAAAAAACTTACTTGAAAGGCAGAGTTAGAGAGAGAGAGGTCTTCGTTCTGCTGGTTCACTCCCCAAATAGCCGCAAAGGCCAAAGTGAAGCCAGGCCCAAACCATGAGCCATAACCTTCCTTCAGGTCTCCCATGTGGGTGCAAGGGCTTGGGCCATCTTCCACTGCTCTCCCAGGTGCACTAGCAGGGAACTTGGATTGGAAGCAGAGCAGCTGGGACTTGAAATGGCACCCAAATGAGATGCCAGTGCTGCAGGCCATGGCTTTAACTCAGCTGAGCCACAGTGCTGGCCCCTATTGCTAAACATTTTGATTTGTTTTTGGTTTTCTTTTGTTACGAAAATTACATGAAGAAAAACTTGTATCTAAAGATATTAAAGTAATATTGTGTTCCTCCTAACGTAATCCTGCTCAGTTTATTCTATGTCTCATGTTCCTTCTGTGCAGTCCATAGTCCAGCCAGCCAGTTTGCCTAGGTTTCTTTTCACTGTTTTTTAAACTCTAATTTTTTTACTTGGATTCATTGTCATTATTACCCAAGTTAAAGGAAATTATGAAGACTTTTAATTCTTATCAATAATATTTGCATCATTATTAGATAAAATTGAATACCAGGAGCATTTACACTTTTGTTTTGACTTTTGGTAGGAGGTAGTACAAATGCTCTTGCTTATTATATTCATCCTTTTTGGTAGACAACCTTCTTAGTGATGTTACCGGCAATCAGAACATCATGTTTGAATATATACGTTGGTTGGTGATGCCTTTTAATGGTTGTCAAAAATAATTTTTATCAGCTATTCCTTGAGCGAGAGCGAGCAGCCCAGTTGGCAGAGAGTAAAACAGATGAGTTGATCAAAGATGCCCCCACCACTCAACATGATAAGAGTGGAGAGTGGCAGGAGACCAGTGGAGAAATACAGTGGGTATCAACTGAGAAGACTGATGGCACAGAAGAGAAGCATAAGAAGGAGGAGGAGGATGAAGAACTTGACCTCAATAAAGGTATGTTTTCTTCCTGGGCCTTCCTTTCCTTTATTGACTTGTGGAGAGAAGCAACTAAGCAATGTGGTTTTCCTGATTTTGAGGTTTTGAAATTGTTTTACCAGTCTCACTTCAAACTGAGATCTCGCACCATAAGTTACAGTAATAGTTTTCAAAGAATCAGTACTAGGTACACATATATAGGCAATGTGCTAGAGGTAATTATTGTCATTAATCAAACATTATTGGGTATCTGCTTTTTTTTTTTTTTTTAAAGATTTATTTATTTGAAAATCAGAGTTACACAGAGAGAGGAGAGGCAGAGAGAGAGAGGTCTTCCATCTGATGGTCCACTCCCTAGATGGCCGCAATGCCCAGAGCTGCGCCGATCTGAAGCCAGAAACCACGTGGGTTTAGGGGCCCAAGGACTTTGGCCATCTTGTACTGCTTTCCCAGGCCATAGCAGAGAGGTGGATTGGAAGAGGAGCAGCCAGGACTAGAACCCGCGCCCATGTGGGATGCCAGCGCTTCAAGCCGGGGCGTTAACCCTGTACTTGAAAGGCAGTTACAAAGAAAAAGACAGCAAGTGATCTGTCATCTGCTGGTTCAGTCCCCAGATGGCCATGGTGGTCAGGGCTGAGCCAGCACAAAGCCAAGAACCTGGAACTCCATCCAAGTCTCCCAGGGGGCTTGCGGGGTCCCAAATACTTGGACTATCTTCAGCTGCTTTCCCAGGTGTATTAGTAGGGAGCTGGATCAGAGGTGGAGCAGTAGGGACTCAAAACAGCACTCATGGGATACTGGAATTGCAGGCAGCAACTTAATTTGCTGTGCCATAATGCTAGCCCCAAGTATCTGGTGTTGTCAGGAATTATAATATACCTGCTTTATCATTTATGTAAATTCTGGAAAACAGGCATTTGCAACTCATGTCCCTAAGGTTGTGAGATTTAAATGCAATGTTCCACTTACCTGGCTAGGAAGCAAGCTCAGCAGTGTCTGATTCTGAGTCTAATTGGTTTCTGTGCTGCCTGATCCTCCCTATATTTAATTTCTAATTAAATTTACAGTACTAGTTTCTAGTATTGTAAGAAATTGTTACAGTTAATAACTCGTTACAATTAATTGTGAAAAGTGAGTACTAACTTCTTAGATTTACTAAATTCTGATGTTTCCTTTAGCAGAACATTTTTGGTTGTTTAGCAGTCATTTAAGAAAAAAAATGGGTTTTGGGGCTGGTCTTGTGGCACAGCATGTTAAGAGGCTGCCTGGGACACCCACATTCCACCTTGGAGTGCCCGAGATTGAGTCCCAGCTTCCTGCTGATGCATCCTGGGAGGTGGCAGTTGATGATGGCTCAAGTGCCCCTATCTGCGTGTAGGAGACCCAGGTGGAATTCCCAGCTTCTCACTTCAACCTGCCCTGGCTATTGAGGACATCTGAGAGTGGAACAGGGAATGAAAGATTTCTCTGTCTTCTCTGTTGCTTTGTCTTTCAAAGAATAAATAAAATAATGGCTTTAAGAAAAGATTTATTTATTTGAAAGAGTTTGAAAGACAATTGAAATTGTGAAATTCATTTTTTTAACTGAATATCCAATTCAGTAGTTTTAGCATATTCACAAGGTTGTGCAGTCATCACCATTACCTGATTCCAGATATATTCCCATCAGCAGACATCCATTTTCCCCTCCTGTAGCAACTGGCCATCACTAATTCACTTTCTGTCTTTGGGTATTTCATTTAAAAGGAATTGTATAGTATGTGGTTGGTTGTGTCTGGCTTCTTCCAATCAGCAGCTTGTTTGTAGTAAGGTCCATCTGTGTAGTGTTCTGTGTTCCTTGTTTACATGACCCAATATCCATTTTATTGTTAGGCCATGTTTTGTTTAACTGTCCAATTTATAGACATTTGTGTTTATATTTTTTGGCTATTTTGAATAATGCTATATTGAATAATTCTAGAAATATGTTTTTATTTCTCCTGGATTATAGGTGAGGAATTGCTGGGTAAATGTTAACACTGTGTTTAACATTTTAAGGAAATGCCAAACTCTTTTCCAGTGTGGATGTACCATTTTACATTCCCATTAGCACTGTATAAGTGTTCTAGTTTCTCCATGTCTCCATAAATTATTTGTTTGAAAAATGTGCTTTTAGTCATGTTAGTGGGTGTGAAGAAGTATATCGTTGTGATTTGATTTGCAGTTCCCTGATCAGTGGGGAGCATCTCTTCATGTCTTGTTGTCCTACATATTTTCTTGGGAAGAAATACCTGTTCAAGTCCTTTGCCCAGTTTTTAATTGAGTTGATTCTTTTTGTTGTTGAGTTGTAAGAATTCTTTATATTGGGGCCAGCATTGAGGCACAGCAGGAAAAGCTGTTGCCTATAAAGCCAGCATTCCATATGGGTTCCTGTCTCAGCTGCTGTATTTCAGATCCAGCTGCCTGCTAGTGGCCCAGGAAAAGTGGTAGAAGATGGCCCAATTGTTTGGGCCCCTGCCACCACCACATGGGAGACCTGGGTGACATTTCTGGCTCCTGGCTTCTGCCTGGCCATTGCAGCCACCTGGGGAGTGAACCAGTAGATGGAAGATATCTCTCTCTCTCTCTCTCTCTCTCTCTCTCTCTCTCTCTCTGTCTCCCTTCCCCACCCCCAACTCTGACTTTCAAATAAATAAATCTTAAAAAGAACACAAAAGCCTTGATAATCTTCCTGATACTTGATCCATTTGTTCATTTTGTTAATGGTGTCCCTTGCAGCATAAAAGCTTTAACTAAAAAGTTTGTGGTCTCGGCATTTGGCATTTACTTTTGAGTCTCTTAATCCATTTTGAGATAATTTTGGTTAATTTGTGGCTATCCTATTGTCCTAGCACAATTGTTTATGTTATAGCAGTTTTGAAGAAAAGATAATAGAATAGTTGGTTTTGTAAGGTTTGTATTCTTTTCTTATCCTATTAAAATTCTTTATTTAAATGCTCTCAGCCCTTCAGCATGCTGGCAAACACATGGAGGATTGCATCGTGGCCTCCTACACGGCCCTGCTTCTCGGGTGTCTCTGCCAGGAAAGTCCAGTAAGTAAATGATGTCTTAGGTGTCTTCGCAGCACTATGACAGCATCATCCCAGTGCTCATTTTGGGCTCGTTTTTAGGATTGTTTCTTCCCCATGGAATAAAAACGACCAAAAAAAAAAAAAAAAAAAAAAAAGTCTAACATTTCCAACATTTTAAGCTACTTGAATAATTTTCTTTTTTTAATACAGTAGGTGTGTTTCCATTCTTATATAAGTTTTTATGTAGCAAGGTTTGGAGTGAAATGAATTGATCTTCAGTTTTTAAAAGTGAATTATATTCTTTATGGCTTTATTGTAATTGATGTGCCTTTTAGACTGAGGAGTTGTGGGAAACAAGCAAAGCAGAGTGCTTTCAGTCTCATGAAGAAGAAAGACTAAAATGAATTTAAGGTGTCATGTAAGAAAAATATTTGAAATATTTATTGGACTGTTTAAGTCTTTATCCCAAAGTAAGTGTGTATTAGTTCTAACAATTAGTTTTGTTTGGTGAATCGATCCATTCAGACATCTCTGGTTTTAGTAAAAGAAGTGATAGTACAAAAGTTGCACTTAGCTGCTTTCAACAATATGATTAATCTGGGGTAGTTGAGTGCCTCCGTGAGGTCTTCGGGAACTCAGCTCTTGCCTGTCTGTAGACTTGAATCCTTTGTCCTTTTTCTTGTCCTTTGCCAAATCTTTTTGTGGTTCTGTGCTGACAGTAGCCATGAGTCTCATTAGGTAAAGAATGTCTGGCAAAGTAGGTCCCTCTGCCCCAGTATTTCTTTTTAAAACAATGGTTTTGGTTTTTCCCACTGGCACTCATCCCCAATCTGTCCCAAGTAGATTCCCCCTCATGTTGACTGGTACTGGGTCACATACTTTTGCCTGAACCACTCACTGTCTAGGAAGAGGAGCTGTCAGGGGTTTAGATCATCAGGGCCTCAGGACAAACAGGAGGTCTGGGTAGTCTGGCTGAGTCAGCAAAGAAATAAAAGTTTGTAGCTGCTGGGCAGCCTGCTGCTGTGGGAAAAACAGGAGCAGCACAACAGCTTGTTACCTTTAAATTGCAGTGCAAGGCGGATGTTTCTAAGAGGAAGTGTCCTCTCGGAGCAGAGCGCTCAGGGAGCAAGAGTGCGCAGAGATCCACTCTGTAGTTAGGTGGCTGGCTTCAGTGGGAAGCAAGAGGCATCCATCTCGTGTAGGATTACAAGAAAGTGTGAAGGCCAGTGAATGGCTTCATGTGAGGACGTGCTCATGCCAGCCCTTTGCACCTGCCAGGCTCCATCTGCCACCCATAGTTCCTCATTTTCACCTTCACGTTCTCTGGGTTGCTCCCTCCCTTTCCAGTGGTCAAAGTCATTTGTATTTTTCTAAATCAGTCTCATCCATCCCTTCCGAATTTCTATTGTAGTCAACTAAAATATACCAGCCTATTCCACGTGACTCTCTCGGCCCCAGTGCCCTAGGGTGAAGACAAAGTTCTCCTCCTTCCCTACGACCGCTTCAGGTCAGTGACTGTAAGAACAAATGAGAAACACCTATCAGATATGAAGGGAAGGAAGGAAGAAAGAGCAGGCAGCAAATGAAGGTGGTGGGCATAATGTTGAAATGTAATTTTTAGGTGCTTTGTACAATGCTAGGTTAGTCATATTTGGTCATGTTCTTTGTGAAGTAATGGATATCGACATCATGTTGGTACCACGTGTGCTCTATCTTGAGCCATCTTTTCTGTGTTAATTCCTGTTCATGTTTGTCTCTCTCGAGCCTAAAGAGATGATGAGGTTAAGTTGTGGGCAGTGTTGTGAATTGATAGAGCCCCAGCTACGTCTGTTGCCTTGGAGATCATCACGGTTAATTCAGAAAGCTAGCTGGCACACCACAACGTGAAGGAAGTAGGCTTGCCCCGTGTGCCAGTGGGAGGCGGCAAAGCAGTGAGCACTGCCTGTGCTGAGGCGGCCTGCAGGAGCCCACGCTCCTCCTCTGTGCCCACCCTGACTCTGGGGCCTCTGTTGGTCGTCTCCTTGCTGTTCTGCTCTCCTGCCTTGCCCCGTCCCTGGAGTCTTGCACTCTGCAGGCACAGCACAGTTCTATTCAGAGCGCTCGCTGACTCCATCTCCCTCTCTCTCCCTCCCCCTTGCCCTCCTGCTCCCCTCCCCCTTCCTGGGATGCGCTCAAGTTGACTTGGATGCTGCCAGTCAGTCACAATCAGGAGGTGTGGCACCCTGGGGAGGCGTGAGGGTGCTGCCCTGGCATGCAGCATAGTTCATGGTACTTTTTGAATTATTATTAGGAGTCCACTAAACAGCAGTTATAAAGATAGTATAGTATATATATAAGCCGTGTGTGATGGGGGTGTTACACCCTGGACATAATTATATGGGCTATACCTGCATATACACCTGCGTACTGCTGGCAGTTGAGTAAGTACACTTACACCAGCATCATAAACATGCATGCTGCACTATAGCATGGTAGCAGCTATGCCGTGACTGGGGAAGAGTGAGATTTCAGCTCCATTACGATCTTATGGGACCACAGTTGTATATATGGTCTGTTATTGCCTGAAATGTCACTGTGTGGTACATAACTGTATTTTGCTCCTTTCTAATTGATAAGGACCCTGTGGGGGAATTTTTTAAAATGGAACGGGGAGGGCTGGTGGCAGAGTTCCTTTAAAAATGGTCTTTTACGGCCGGCGCTGTGGCTCAATAGGTTTACACCGGGTTCTAGTCCCGGGCGGGGCACCGGATTCTGTCCCGGTTGCTCCTCTTCCAGTCCAGCTCTCTGCTGTGGCCCGCGAGTGCGGTGGAGGATGGTCCAGATACTTGGGCCCTGCACCCGCTGGGAGACCAGGAGAAGCACCTGGCTCCTGGCTTTGGATCAGCACAGCGCGCCAGCTGCAGCAGCCATTGGAGGGTGAACGAACGGAAAAAGGAAGACCTTCTCTGTCTGTCTCTTTCTCTCTCACTCACTCACTAACTCTGCCTGTCAAAAAAAAAAAAAAAAACACGAAAAACAAAAAACACCCTGTTGATGAAAGATTAGAAGCTTGTTTTTTGTTTGACCTCTTACCTGTGTTTTAAAACTTAGCACAGCATATGTTGTTATGTGTTCTTTATCATAGGTGAATGTTCCTAGAGCGTTTTCTTTTACTCTTGCTGAGATCCTAAGGCTTTTTTTTTAAGACTTATTTTATTTATTTGAAAGGCAAAGTTATAGGGAGGGAGGGAGGAAGAGATCTTCCTCGCACTGGAATGACCACAACAGCCAGAGCTGGGCCTGGCCAAAGTCGGGCCAGCAGCTGCTTCCCAGTCTCCCACGTGGGCCCAAGCACTTGGGCCATCTTCCACTGCCTGCACTTCCACTTCCCAGGCACATTAGGAGGGAGCTACATCGGAAGTGGAGCTGCTGGGACTTGAACCAGTGCTCATGTGGGATGCCGGTGTTGCGACAGCAGCTTAACCTGCTCTTCCACAATGCCAGCTCCTGTAAGGCATTTTTTAATGCAATAGGGGAAAAAACAAACAATGGTTTAAGCAGATGTTGTAATGTTTTCTTTATAAAAGTTTGGTGTGTTTATGGTTTGCCTGCTTCTTGCTGGTAATGAAGGAAAAAGCCTTAATCTCTAATCTTGGCTTTGGCCAATAATTTCTTTGCCACAGATGATGTTAGATTACCTTTACAAAGATCTTTGCATTCGTTCCTGTTTTACGTAATCAGTTGAATTCCCCTGTGGATCATGAGTTCATTAGCAGCTCTGAGTTCATTCTTCAGTCAGCTCCTACTGCCAACCGAGCAGTGCTGCTCAGTATTTCAGGCTTTCTTTAAAAAAAAAAAAAAAAAAAAAAAAAAAAGTAAGTATACACAGAAATCTTTCTTGATCTGTCTTGGGCGCCTTTGCCAGCTTTACATTTTTCCCTGAGAGTGAGGTAGATAGGAAATGGACGCAGACAGGTCCACGTACAGTGAAGTACCTGTGGAGAGGATTACCAAGGCATTGCACAAAGCTTGTCGAAGTGTGCAGCAGGGTGTGTGCTAAGCCCACACGGCTGTACAGGTGCAGTCTCCTGTTTTCCGGCAGCTGAGCAGAGCGTTCTGGATCTCTCCTTAGATCAATGTGACCACTGTGCGGGAGTATCTGCCAGAAGGGGACTTCTCCATAATGACAGAGATGCTCAAGAAATTCCTGAGCTTCATGAACCTTACGGTAAGTGGCTCTCCCGGAGGGTTTCTAATTTAAGTATGATGGTAGACAGAGGAATAGAATACCGTGGCCACAATGAACAGAAACAGAAGGTACTCTGAGTAACTGGTTTCTTCAGGATGAGTACTGTGTATTCTGTGTTACACAGTGCCCTGCATTATCAAAGCCAGCGCCTTGTCTCTCTGTGCTCTGGTTTGTAATGCTCAGTTTAGTAAAGCTGAGGCTAATCCGTCTCTGATTTAATGCTTTTAAACGGTTATTAAATGTTAACTGTGACTTCCTTCCCTCCCCTTTCAGTGTGCTGTTGGAACAACAGGCCAGAAGTCTATCTCCAGAGTGATCGAGTATTTGGAACATTGCTAGCTGCTTTACCATTGCTTCAGGTGCTCGGTGACGCTGGAGCTGTCCTTAGACAGAGAAGTCCTTGAAGATAGACCGAGAACAGCCATCAGTACCGTTCGTGTTTGGATTCTTAAGACCACCTGATTTCTTCGTCATGCATTCTGCATCTGCTAAATGACAGTTACTACATCAATCTGCAGCTATCAAAAATGAGGGAAAAGGTTCAGGCTGTTAACAATTCCACGCAGTATTTAAATACCCTTAACTTTGGCAGAGTTTATGCCCTCCCCTTATTTTCTTGCTGTCTTCGGGGCAAGTGTTCAGGGGAAATTTTGTGCTGCTGTTTAGTGCGACTGCTGTGTACTTTGAGCCACTGTCGTCATGCCAGCCAGGTGCAAAGGCAGCTTAGCGACTGAGGTGTCGAAGGTTCTGAGGACATTCTAGACAACAGCTCAGTTCCTTTTTCAGGCTCATTTGCTTTTGCTTTTTGTTGAATGATTCCAATCGTAAATAAAGCTTTTAATAATTTTGTGAATTTTTTTGTTGTTGTTCCCTGAACTACTGTCTGTATTTAAAATTAGATGGAATCCAAAGACACAAGGGATTAATAGTATATTTTTTTATTATTGATTAGGTTTGGGTTGTTGAACTATTTTTCACTTTTGAGACCATGACCATATTCAATATCATGCCATAATGTGTCATAGCTATAGATAACAAGAAAACAAGTAACAGTTTGAGGGAATATTATATAAAATTATGTGCCCTGTTAAAGGATTAAGCAAAATAGACAAACCCAGGGTAGTTTACACTTACGCTAGGGAGGCTCTTGAAACATTATTACGTTTTGAGGGAGGGTCTCTAGATATCTTTTGTAATGTTCAGTTCAATAAATACAAGGAAGCTAAAACACCAATGTGGAATTCATGTTTCCAGATAACCTGTATGTTCTTGTTACAGAGTGACAGGATCAATTGTGTAAGCGCAAAGCCTTAAATTGCTGGTTTAGAGAAGACCCTTTTATTTTGCTTTGTTTTTAAATTTAGATTTCTTTTTCATAGAACAATTGTTTGGAAAACCGGTATGGAACACAGAAACCACCTTTTATAGATTTAATTTCATAATCTAGCAAGTTTTTCTTACTAATTATTGTTTAGACCACTGACAATAACTTTTTTTCTTTTTAATTGATTTGGGCCTGAATACAGGCTTTCCAGAGGTCTGTCTCATTAATAGTTTTAAATACCTTTCAGATAATTACATCACGTTTCTTCATTGGATTTGTAAAACTTGAAGCCATAAAACTATTGAGTTTGGTGTGTATTGAGGAAAATAGCTAGAAGTCTAATAAGGTTACCTGTTTAGACTTTGTTATTTCCTTGTATAAAGTGACAAATCGGGGCTCTTGTATCAGTGCCAGCTGTAATGTTTTTTAATGCAGTGGCTGCCTTCTATTGTCTTCCTATTTTTGATAATGCAGATTGTTGGGAAATCTATGAGGAAGTAACTGATTGCAGGCAAAATTGTTTTCTTCTCCCGACCCCAATCCCAATCCCAACCCCAACCCCAACCCCAACCCCAACCCCTCCCCCTCCCCATCACTCTCTGAGAACGCAGTGTACCAGTGTAACCTGGAAAGATGGAGACTGTTGCCCTGAGTGTGAGAGCGAGCTGAGCAAGCTGTTTAAAAAGCAGATCCAGACTGATCTCCGTAGAGTTCAATTAGCTAGGTAGATTTTGTTTAAGTATTTTAAAATATGTTCATATTTATTAATTGATGGATCTAGGAAAAGGAGCTGATTTTTGGTCCAGCTGACTTGTGGCAGACGGTAAGGAGTATTAGGACATTTGGGTGAGAACAGTCAGGGCGAACTGCATTTCTCTGTTACACTGGTAAGCATTTGAGAATTGATTTACCTCAGTGTTTAACAGTTTCTGTTGTGTTTTTTAAATAATAACTAATTGTCAAGCACTGATAGAGATGCAGGTTTGGGGGGCGGGCGGGGGGAGTTGTCTCCTCACCAGCTGCAGTGCATTTGTGTGTTTTTAACCCTCAGAGGACTCTGCATTTTAGGGTACTTGAGGCTGACTTGCAGATTAACTAAAGTTTTAAAGTAACCTTTTTTTCCACTGTAAATATCTCTGTAAATACTGCCAATTGGAAATTAGAACAGTAGAGTACTTTTCTGAATCCAATCCTATTTTTATTTTATACAGTATTTCTCAGCTGTGATCTTTGGAGCAAAAGCCAACGGCAGGAAAAAATAGTTTGTACCAGTTTCATGAAGTATGTCTTTGGGTTTTTGTAAATAATTTTAACTCGAATAAAATTGCTACTTTCAATACACATGTTGTCTTTAACATAAATCTCTTCACCTGTTTTGGAGGAAGAAGCCACACCAGCCTGATAGAGCCAACCCTTACGCAAACAGCGGGCCACTCCAGTGAGTTGCACCGTAAACACTGGCATGCACAGGTAACCAACCTGCTTTGGTGAAGTGTTTATTCCCTGCCCTGGACATTCACCTGACTGATGCAGACTCCCAAGCAGTTTCCTGGTGGTGGAGTTAGGTCACAGCCTACTTGCCTGGCTGTAGAGGTTTCTTCTCTTGCCCCAAGGCTTCTTTGCTTTACAGGTTTTACAGCTGTTTGTTACTTTTTCAGTTTTCTTTACATTATGGGTCTTGAGACCTCCACCTCTCCTTACTGCTTTTAGCCACAAAGCTAGGTTGAAGGATCTCTCCTGGGAATTCCATGTCTTCTCCCCACTTACACAAAGACCCCATCTAAAACAGTGGTTGAAAGATGTAGGCTTCAACCTAAAACACACAAATGTTGAAGCCTAGCTCTGATCCTTGCTGATTGACTTTGGGCAAATTCCTGAAACTTAACATATTTCTCCAGCAGAAAGATGGGACCAGTGCCTACTTCCTGGCTGTGAAAATTAAGTGCACATGAAACCTGAGCACCTTGACCCGAGCATACCAAGGTCTTGGTGAATGGTAATTGTTGCCGTTGGACTCTGTTGGCTCTGCTGGGAAGGCTGGGATTGTGCACAGTGGTGTAGAATACTGTGACTGCTACAGACAACCTGTGTGTGACGCAAGCTCCCCTCATCGCCCAGGTCGGTGGGACCTTGGGTGCTTTCACAGCCGATCTCTTAAACCAGGTGTTCCACAGTTGGGCTTGTTAATACCTTGCTAATGACCAATAACACAGGGGGAAACTGAACAAACTAAGTGATCATTCAAATGTTTGAAACATGTACAGGTTTTTTCTTTCCTTTTTTTAAAAAGATTGATTTATTTATTTGAAAGAGGAGAAGCAGAGAGAGGTCAGTCTTCATCCACTGGTTCAGTCACCAATTGGCCACAATGGCTGGAGCTGCGCTGATTCGAAGCCAGGAGCTTCCTCCAGGTGTCCCACGAGGGTGCAGGGGCCCAAGGACTTGGGCCGTCTTTCACTGCTTTCCCAGGCCACAGCAAAGAGCTGGATTGGAAGTGGAGCAGCCGGGACCTGAACCAGCGGCCATATGGGATGCCGGTGCTTCAGGTGGTGGCTTTTCATGTTTTGCCACAGCATGGGTCCCAGGTTTTTCTTTATGTTAGAAGAAAGGGTTGAAAGAGGTTTGCACAATGCACTATCAGTTAAGGTCTCCTGGTCTTGGACACAAAGGTGAATACCTTCATGTAGATTGTTTTTGAACAAAGAATTTGGATTTTGGGTGTTTTGCACAAACCTCTTCTTCCCAGTATGGCCTTTATGTGGGTACAGTTTGATAACCTGACAGCATGTGCTAGCTCTGGGAAGAAACAGAGAAGACAGCATGTGCACAGGACTTAGAGTGGCCTGTCTGCTATCCAGAATTCTATCACAGAGCTGGTGAGTATGTGGAACTGTACTGTCACGTGAGTCATTAGTATTGATGCAATGTAATACTGTGTAGGTTGTGATATGTTAGAGTTGTGTATCATAATGCAGAGAGAAAGCTGGATCTCTTAAATGGAAAATGGAGTAAAAATGGAACACTGAAAGATACTTGATTAACTTAAGGAAGGCAGAAAAAAGAACAGTAACAAAGATTCAGCATAGAGAAAACAATTGCAAAGACAAATAGAAAAGTGCCTGCCTTCTAAGGAACAAGCCAAGGATGTCCACTAAATCTAATGATACCACAGTTATATGTAAACGTATGACATGTGAGGTAAAAGGCACAGGTTGTCGAGTGAACGAAGACCCCTGAGTACAGATACACAAAGGATGAATAAGGATAGCGTCACGCAAGCTCCAGTAACAAAGCTGGGCAAAGCAGCTTCCAAGACAAGGGAGCACTACTGGATATAAAAGATCAAGGCGGGACGGTGTCGGGAAGAAGTGACAGTTACGTCTACTCATACACCTGATCGTAGAACTTTAAGTCACAGTCCGAGTCTGGGCTTAAGTATGTGCTCAAGAATTAATAGGGTCACCAGCATGTGAAAATATTTATTTGAACAACATAAAGAGGGAGAGGGCTCCCATCATCTGATTCACTCCCAAGTGCCTGCGGTGGGGAGGCTTGGGCTAGTGGGGGCCAGGAGCCAGGAATCAATCTAGGTCTCCCGTGGATGCGGTAGGGACCCAATTACCATAGCCGACACTGCTGCCATCCAGGGTATGCATCGGGAGGAAGCTGGAGGCCAGGGCCAGAGCCAGGTATCAGACTCAGCCGTTGAATTTGTATTTTAAAAATATTCCTGCAGATGAAAACCTTGTTCCTGAAGGCTTTACTGGTGTGTTGTGTGAGACATTAAGGAAAAATCCTCACTTACCGAGCAGGAAGGAGAATACTTCTCAAATCAATGCATGGAGCCTACTCATTTCCTTAACATTTTGTTAAGTATAGATGCAAAATCTTCTACCAGAATATTAGTGAAATAGATAGATTAAAAAGTAAAGCCCATCACAGTGAAGTGCCAATTATCAGAAGCATTTTAACTACAGAAATCAGTGATCAACGGCACAAAGGACTAAAACCACTTGGTTGTCTACTTAGAGATGGCTGAAGCACTTGCCAAAATGCTACACCTGTTCATGATTCACAGCAAAACAAAAACTTCTCAGGGAAGTAGAAATGGAGGAGAGCCAACCTTAATCAGACATGTGAAGAGCATGTTCCCGTGGTGGGTCTCTGACCACTGTCCTCCTGACATCAAGTGCTAGATAGATAACAAAGGTCCTAACACAAATAGGGGCTGCATTGTGGCAGCATGAGCCAATCAGCTGCCACCTGCAGTACCAGCCTCCCGTGTCAGAGCACTGGTCCAGGCTTCTGGCTGCTCCCCGGCTTCCTGCTGATGGCCTGGGAGAGCAACAGAATGGACCAGCTCTGCTCTGGCTGTTGGGGACATTTGGGAGGACTTAGACTGTCGGACTAGAAATACCATGTGAAAGTCGTCAGATCCATGTGGCAGTGACACCTGCATTAATACAAGGGAAGAGAGGTAGACTTATACATGTATGCTCAGTTGGTTGTTGGCGGTGGCACCAAGCAATTTAATATAGAAATGAATATTTTAAATTGGTGGTTCTGAAAGGAATAGCATGTTTAAAAAAAATTATTGACCCCCTCAACTTTGTGTAAAATTGAAAAATTAAGTCCAAATGGATCCGTAACTCGAAAAGCTAAAACTGCAATACTTTTAGTTTGTTTTTAAGATTTATTTATTTATTTGGGAGAGGCACAGGCACAGGCACAGAGAGAGCTCTTCTATCCACTGGTTTACTCCCCAAATGACTGCAGCAGCAGGAGCTGGGCCGATCTGGAGCCAGGAGCTTCTTCCAGGTCTCCCACGTGGGTTCTGGGTCGCTGCCTGTCAAAAAGTAAACAAAAAAATGCACTGAGCAGCTTACCAAAATGGTATTTCTTGGTCTAATTGGAAGGAGGGAAGAAGAAAGGACCCAGTACTCAGTCACTTTTTCCCTAATGGATTTGCTAATCTGCGAGAAGCAGCAGTGACACTTTAAGACAAAGAGTGTTGCTGGTCATAAACATTGTCACTCTTAACAACAAAATGGTCAACTCACCAGGAAGATATAAACTTTATTTTATTTTATTTAATGAACATAAATTTCCAAAGTACAGCTTATGGATTACAATAGCCCCCTCCCCCAACTTCCACCCACAACACTCCCCTCTCCCACTCCCTCTCCCCTTCCTTTCACATCAAAATTAATTTTTAATTATCTTTATATACAGAAGATCAATTTAGCATATATTAAGTAAAGATTTCAACAGTTTACACCCACACAGAAACACAAAGTGTAAAATACTATTTGAGTACTAGTTATAGCAATTATTAAACACCTAAGAGTAATTGTGTATTAATTACAGAGTTCAACCAATAGTTTTAAGTAGAACATAAAAAATACTAAAAGGCTAAAGTATTAAGTTCTTTTTTTGTTTGTTATATAGTTTTTTTTTATTTAATAAATGTGAATTTACAAAGTGCAACTTTTGTATTGTTGTGGCTTCCCCCCCGAACCTCCCTCCCTCCCGTGGCCCTCCCCTTTCCCACTCCCTCTCCCATCCTGCCCTTCATTGAGTATCATTTTCAATTACCTTCATATACTGAAGATCAACTTAGTATATACTAAGCAAGGATTTCAACAGGCTGTACTCACACAAACCACACAAGGTATAGGGTCACACAACCGCACAAGGTATAGGGTATTGTTCGACTAGTAGTGTTGTCTTTAAGTTTCATAGAACACATTAAGGTAGAGATCCTACGTGGGAGCATGTACCCAGTGACTCCCGTTGTTGATTTAACAATTGGCACTCCTATTTATGACGTCAGCAATCACCCGAGACTTGCTATGAGCTGCCTAGGCTATGGAAGCCCCTTGAGTTCACCGACTCTGAACTTCTTTAGTCAAGGCTGTATCACAGTGGAGGTTCCTTCCTCCCTTCAGAGAAAGGCGCCTCTCTCCTTCATGGCCTGTTCCTTCTGCTGGGGTCTTGTTCACCAGGATCTTTAATTTAGATTGTTTTTTGCCACCGTGTCACGGCTTTCCATGCCTGTGAGACTGTCATGGACCTTTTAGCCAGATCCGAATGTCCCAAGGGTTGATTCTGAGGCAGGAGTGCTGCCATTCTATGAGTCTGCTGTGTGTCCTGTTTCCCCCGCAGGATCATTCTCTCCCTTTTAATTCCAGCCTTCATTATTTGCTTACACTGGTCTTATTTGTGAAATCTCATCGACACATACCCTATCTTTTTGATCGGCTGTGTATTTATACTTATCACTTTACCAAGTGCACTGGCATTGGTACCTGCCTCCTTGGTAAGATTGAGTTGAAATCCCCTGGCACATTTCTAGTTCCACCATTGGAGGTAAGTCCGAGTGAGCATGTTCCAACCTATATATCCCCTCCCTCTCTTATTCCCACTCCTATGTTTAACAGAGATCACTTTTCTGTTAATTTTAAATGCCTAAGAATGATTGTGCATTGATTACAGAGTTCAACCAGTGGTCTTATGTAGAACAAACAGAGCAACAACAACAACAACAAAAATACTAAAGGAACAAAATAGTAAGTTGTTCCTCAACAGTCTAGACAAGGGCTGATCATGTCATTGTCTCTCAGTGTCCATTTCACTTCAATGGGTATCATTTTAGATGCTCGTTTAGTTGCCATCCATCAGGGAGAACATATGATATTTGTCCCTTTTGGACTGGCTTATTTCACTCCGCATGATGTTTTCCAGCTTCCTCCATTTTGTTGTAAATGCCCGAATTTCATTGTTTTTTACTGCTGTATAGTGTTCCATAGAGTACATATCCCATAGTTTATTTATCCAGTCATCCGTTGATGGACATTTAGGTTGATTCCATGTCTTAGCTATTGTGAATTGAGCTGCAACAAATATTGAGGTGCAAATGGCTCTGTTTTTCTCCCCTTTAATTCCATTTGGGTAAATTCCAAGGAGTGGGATGGCTGGGTCCTGTGGTAGTGCTGTATTCAGGTTTCTGAGGACTATCCTAACTGTCTTCCATAGTGGCTTTACCAGTTTGCATTCCCACCAACAGTGGATTAGTGTCCCTTTTTCCCCACATCCTCACCAGCATCTGTTGTTGTTTGATTTCTGTATGTAAGCCATTCTAACTGGAGTGAGGTGAAACTTCATTGTGGTTTTGATCTTCATTTCCCTGATGGCTAGGGATCCTGAGCATTTTTTCATGTGTCTGTTGGCCATTTGTATTTCCTCTTTTGAAAAATGTCTGTTAAGGTCCTTGACCCATTTTTTTATTGGGTCGTTTGTTTTGATTTTGTGGTGTATTTTGATCATTTTATAGATTCTAGTTGTTAATCCTTTATCTGTTGTGTGGTTTGCGAATAACGTCTCCCATTCTGTTGGTTGCCTCTTCGCTTTCCTGACTGTTTCCTTTGCTGTAATGAAACTCTTCAATTTGAGGTAATCCCATTTGTTTATTTTATCTTTGATTACCCGTGCCTCTGGGGTCTTCTCCAGGAATTCTTCGCCTGTTCCAATATCTTGAAGGGTTTCCCCTATGCTCTCAATTAGTTTCATGGTGTCGTGGTGCATCTCTAGTGCTTTGATCCATGTTGAGTGGGTTTTTGTATAAGGTGTAAGGTTGGGGTCTTGCTTCATACTTCGACATGTGGACATCCAGTTTTCCCAGCACCATTTGTTGTTCCAGGGGTTGGTTTTAGATCCTTTGTCAAATATGAGTTGGTTATAGATGTTTGGATTGATCTCCGGTGTTTCTGTTCTGTTCCATTGGTCTATTTGTTTTTGTACCAGTACCAGGCTGTTTTGATTATAACTGCCCTGTAGTATGCCTTGAAGTCTAGAATTGTAATGCCTCCAGCCTTGTTTTTATTGTTAAGGATTGCTTTAGCTATTCTGGGTCTCCTGTTTCTCCATATGAATTTCAGCATCGTTTTTTCTAGGTCTTTGAAGAAAGACTTTGGTATTTTGATTGGTATTGCATTGAACTTGTAAATTGCTTTTGGGAGAATGGACATTTTGATGATATTGATTCTTCCAATCCATGAGCATGGCAGGTTTTTCCATTTTTTTTGTGTCATCTTCTATTTCTTTAGTGTTTTGTAATTGTCATCGTAGAGGTCTTTGACCTCCTTGGTTAAATTTATTCCAAGGTACTTTATTGTTTTTGTGGCTGTTGTGAATGGGGTTGATCTTAGAAGTTCTTCCTCGGCCCTTGCATTATCTGTGTATACAAGGGCTATTGATTTCTGAGCGTTGATTTTGTATCCTGCTACTTTACCAAACTCTAATATGAGTTCCAATAGTCTCTTAGAGGAGTTTATTGGGTCCCCTATATATAGTATCATGTCATCTGCAAATAGGGATAGTTTAACTTCCTCCTTTCCCATTTGTATCCCTTTAATTTCTTTTTCTTGCCTGATGGCTCTGGCTAACACTTCTAGGACTATATTGAATAGCAATGGTGAGAGTGGGCATCCCTGTTTGGTGCCAGTTTTCAATGGAAATGCCTCCAACTTTTCCCCATTCAATATGATGCCATTGGTTTATCATAGACTGCCTTAATTGTGTTGAGGAATGTTCCTTCTAACCCCAATTTGCTTAGGGTTTTCATCATGAAAGGGTGTTGTATTTTGTCAAATGCTTTCTCTGCATCTATTGAGATAACCATATGATTTTTGTTTCTCAATTTATTAATATGATGTATTACATTGATTGACTTTCGAATATTGAACCATTCCTGCATACCAGGGATAAACCCCACTTGGTCTGGGTGAATGATCTTTCTGATGTGCAGTTGGATTCGGTTTGCCAGAATTTTTGTTGAGTATTTTTGCATCTATGTTCATCAGGGAGATAGGTCAGTAGTTTTCTTTCTCTGTTGTGTCTTTTCTGGGCTTAGGAATTAAGGTGATATTGGCTTCGTAGAAAGAATTTGGGAGGATTCCCTCCCTTCCAATTGTTTTGAATAACTTGAGAAGAACTGGGGTTAGTTGTTCTCTAAATGTCTGGTAAAATTCGGCGGTCAAGCCATCCGGTCCTGGGCTCTTTCGGTAGTGCATTTATTACTGATTCAATTTCTTCCATGGTTATGGGTCTGTTTAGATTTTCTATATCTTCACGGCTCAGTCTAGGAAGGTTGTTTGTGTCCAATCTTGCCATTTCTTCCGGGTTCCCCAATTTGTTAGCATACATCTCTTTGTAGTGGTTTCTGATGATTTTTTTTTAATTTCTGTTGTGTCTGTTGTTACATTTCCATTACTATCTTTGATTTTACAGATTTGGGTCTTCTCTCCTTTTTTTGGTTAGTTGGGCCAATGGTGTGTCGATTTTGTTTATTTTTTTCAAAGAACCAGCTCCTGGTTTTGCTGATCTTTTGTATTTTTTTTTTTCAATTCTGTTTATTTCTTCTCTGATCTTTAGTATTTCTTTCCTCCTTCTGGATTTGGGCTTGATTTGCTGCTGTTTTTCTAAATCCTTGAGGTACATGGAGAGTTCATTTGGTTCCTTTCCAGCTTCTTGATGTAGGCACCAATTCCTGTAAACTTTCCTCTTAGCACTGCTTTTGCTGTGTCCCACTAGAAATCTTTTGATTTCTCTTTTAATTTCTTTGATGACCCACTGTTCGTTTAGGATCATGTTGTCCATTCTCCATATATTTGCATATGGTGTAGAGATTCTTGGGTTGTTGATTTTGAGTTTCACTGTGCTATGATCTGAGAAGCTGCATGGTATAGTTTCAATTTTTTTGAATTTGTTGAGGCTCCCTTTATGACCTAGCATATGGTCAATCCTAGAGAATGTTCCATGTACTGGGGAGAAATACGTGAACTCTGTGGCTGTGGGGTGGAAGGTTCTGAAGATATCTATTAGGTCTATTTGGTCTATAGCGTCAATTAACTCTGTTGTTTCCTTGTTGAATTTCTGTCTGGTTGATCTGTCCATTGGTGAGAGTGGGGTGTTGAAATCCCCTGTTGCTATTGTATTTGAATCTATATCTCCCTTTAAATCCTTTAGTAATTCTTTCAGGTAGCTAGGCACCTTGTAATTAGGTGCGTATACATTTATAATAGTAATGTCTTCCTAAAGGATAGATCCTTTAATCATTATTTAGTGCCCTTCTCTGTCTCTTTTAATAGTTTTTATGTTAAAGTCTATTTTATCTGATATCAGGATGGCCACACCAGCTCTTTTTTGATTTCTGTTAGCTTGGAGTATCTTTTTCCATCCTTTCACTTTCAGTCTGCGTGCATCTTTGCTGATAAGGTGTGTCTCCTGAAGGCAGCATATAGATGGATTCTCTTTCTTGATCCAATCAGCTAGTCTATGTCTTTTGGTAGTAGAGTTAAGACCATTCACATTCAGTGTGATTACTGTTAAGTACTGTCTTCCCATTCATGTTTCCTAAACGAGCTGTTTATATATTTTGAACTTTGTAGGTTACTCTACATTCGCTTTTTTGTAGTGAAGTTCTTGTTTTTGTATTTCTGTGTGCAGCACGTCTTTGAGCAAGTGTTGTAGGGTTGGACGCGTGGATACAAATTCTTTCAGTTTCTGTTTGTCTTAGAAGATCTTTATTTCCCCTTCATTCATAAATGATAGCTTTGCAGGGTATAGTATTCTAGGTTGGCATTGTTTGTCTTTTAAAACTTGAAATATATCATGCCATTGTCTCCTTGCATGTAGTGTTTGCGATGAGAAGTCTGGGGTGAGTGATTAACTTACCCCTGAATGTGATTTGTCGTTTTTCTCTGGCACATTTTAGGATTTGTTCTTTGTGTGTCACTGAGCTGAGTGTTGCCACAATGTGTCGTGGTGAATTTCTCTTCTGGTCTACCCTGTTCGGAGTCCTGGATATCTGTTGAATTTGCCTGTTGTTATCCAGCTGCCTTTGTTTGAAGTTTTCTGATATTATTTCATTGAAAACACCTTCCAATCCATTCTCTCTTTCCACCCCCTCAGGGACTCCTATTATCCGAACATTACACTGTTTGATTGAATCTTGTAGGTCTCCAACCATATTTTTTAATTTTTAAATTTCTTCTTCCTGTGTTTGAACTGACTGTATTATTTCTGCAAGTTTGTCTTCGAATTCTGATATTCAGTCTTCTGTTTCATCTGTTCGATTTCCGAGGGATTCCACAGTGTTTTTTATATGGTCAATTGAGTTTTCATTTCCAGTATTTCATTCTGGCTTTTCTTTAGGCTCTCTAATCCTTGGGCTTGTTTTTCATTCAGCTCTCAACACTGTTTCTCATTATTTCTAAGTAATCTGATTATTAATTTTCTGAATTCTTTTTCTGGCATAGTTTCAAATTTTTCTTCTTCTTCAGCCTCTGTTATGGTTGGTTTAGCCTGCTCCATTGGCGAGTTTATATGTTCTTCTGTATTATTGTGGATTTTTGTTTTGTTTTTTGGCATTCTGTCTGGGTGGTTTTTGAGGTTGATTTCCCTCTGCTATGGGCTGCTGTGAGTCTGTACCAATATCCAGCGTAAGCAGGCTGCTCTGCCTTCTAGAGTTTGTTTATTTTATTTATTTATTTTTTTGTAACTTGAGTGGGCTGGTGTCAGGGCTTTGCGGTGCCGATCTCCGCCCCTTGGGGGCCAGTTTCCTTGTTCCTATGTTCACCCTTATGTGTCTGTGCCTGGGGTTCGTTGGTCAGCCACTCTTTTTCACTGCACCTCCTGCGTGAGGAGTGTCAAGTAGCTCCAGACCACCATTGGACTCCGCCCCTGCTGCTTCCTCCTTTGGAGCAGAGGCCAGCCTCCTTTAAGCCTGAATGTAAACAAACAAGATGACTGCACTCTGCCCGCTGCAGCTCTGATTGTGGGTTGGGTGGTTCCTAAGGACCCTGGCGTTTTTGATCCCTCAGTTCGTCCTCCTGGATCCTGCCCTCTTCCCGTGGGCGCTATTCAAAAAAAAATTTTTTTTCTGGTAACTTGAGTAGACTGGTGTCAGGGCTTTGAGCTGCCCTCCCTCGCTGCCTGCCCCTGCGCAAGGAGTGTCGTGTCACTCCACTCCACCTTTGGGCTCCGCCTCCGAAGGTTAGTGCAGAGGCAGTTCTCCTTTACGCCCGAATGTAAACAAACAAGATGGCTGCTTCGTGCCTGCTGCAGCTCTGATTTGGGGGAGGGTTCCTGGATTGTTTAGTCCCTCAATTCGTCCCCCTGAATTGCGCACTCTTTCCGCAAGCGCTACTCACTCTGTTCTGTTTTCTATTTCCTCCCCCACTCAGTGCGTGTCTCAGTGTCCATCACAGGGTGGGTTGGGGGAGGGACGGCGGCGGCTATTAAAGCAGTGCTGGGCGAGTGCCCTGTCTCACCTCGGCTTCCAGCGCTGGTGTGTACACACTCCTGCTGGTGTCCTACTCTTCAGGCGTCCGTGTCCTCCTCGCAGGTCCACCCTGTCTCCCCCTGTTTTGGAACAGCTTCCCTTTCCCCGAAACTACAAATTCTCACCCCTCTTTGAACCTTCCCTTCCCGGACCATCGGTGTGCTCCCTCCCTATTCCGCCATCTTGGACCAAGTCTTCCCAGTGATCTCAGAAGATATAAACTTTTTCACCCAATATTACAGCCTAAGGATACATGAGTCTAAAGCAATAAATCCCAGAATTTCAGTGATAAATTGATAGACTGGACTTCATCAAAATTATGAACTTCTGCCCTTGGAAAGATCCTGCTGAGAGACCAAACATACAAGCCATAAACTGGGAGAAAATATTTGCGAATCTATCAAAGGAATTGCACCTAGGACATGGAACTCTCAAATCTGAATAAATTAACAAGCCAGCCAATAAAAGAAGTGGGCAGATGCTTCACCAAAGAAAACTTAAGCATGAATAATAAGTACAGGTCAAGGAATAGATTGTCAATATCATTAGACATTAGGAAAATCCAAGTTAAAACCAACACACAGTGGGGCAGCACTGTGGTGTAGTGGGTAAAGCTACTGCCTGCAGTGCTGGCATCCCATATGGTGCTGTTTTGATTCCCACTTCCCATCCAGCTCCCTGCTAATGTTTTGGGAAAGCAGCAGAAGATAACCCGTCCCTGGGCCCCTGCACCCACACAGGAGGCCAGGAGAAGTTCCAGGCTCATGGCTTCGGATTGGTGCGGCTCCGACCATTGCAGCCATCTGGGCAGTGAACCAATGGATGGAAGACCTCTCTTTCTGCTTCTGCCTCTGCCTTTGCTTTTCTGTAACTGCTTTTCAAGTAACTAAATCTTTAAAAAAATAAAAAAACCAGCAAATACATATTGGAATGTCTGAAATTTAAAGATGGACAAAAGCAAGTGTTGACAAGGAGGTGCAGCACCTGGGACTTTCCATCTGTGTTGGTAAGGAATTTGGAGTGGGAGAGCTGCTTGGGAAAACTGTTTCCCAGTTTTGTGAACACACCTCCACACCCAAGGTACGTGAAATCGGAATTCCATCCAAAGACATGTGAATTCCACGTTCCTTGGAACTTCACTGCCATAACCAGTTGATTTTAACTGCCAAAACCTGGGGTTTTTGAATTGAATTTGAACATCCATTGCAAAGTAAATGGATAGAGTATTGTGTGTCCGTACAGAGTGGACAGCCACTCAGCAATAAAGAATGAACTTTTGCTACATAGAACCACCTCAAGTGATCAGGCTGTATGAGGAGCCAGGCAGAGTCGATGCCATTGGCTTCCATTATTACAACATTCTAGACCACACAGGCTAGTCACTAGTGTGGAACGCAGGTCAGTGTTCCCAGAACAGACAGAACGGCAGGAGTGGATCAAAGGGCAGGAGAACCTATCCAGGCGCTAATTCTGTTCTGTGGTGAAGGAGGGAACTAAGCAACACAATACATGTAGCTCATTGTGCTGTAATTCTACCTCAGTAAATAATAAACTTTGCTATGCAGGAATCATTTGGTCCATTTACCTTTACTCGTGATGATGCTTCCAACCTATTTTTTTTTTTATCTTTTTTATTTTATTTTTATTTTTTATTGAAAGGCAGAGTGACATAGACATAGAGGTCTTCCAACCACTGGTTCACTCCCCAAATGGCTGCAACAACCAAGGCTGGACCAGGCTGAAGCCAGGAGCCAGGAGCTGCTTCCAGGCCTCCCATGTGGGTGCAGGGGCCCAAGCACCTGGGCCATCTGCTGTTGCTTTCCCAGGCACAATAGCAGGGAGCTGGATCGGAAGTGGAGGAGCCGGAACTGGAACCTGTGCCCATTTGGGATGCCGGCAGCCACTTAACCCATTGTGCCACAATGCCAGCCCCCATTTCCAACATTTTAAGAAAGAGCAACAGCCTTCCACGAAGTCTTTAGGAAACAAGGTGTTCTTGGAGCTTCTTCCTGCCTGGTGTTGGGGCGCAGGCATCCCTTGAAGCCTGGTCCCCATCTCCCGTCTGCTTCAAACAAGCCAAGGGCAGCTCCTGGCCTGAGGGCAGCCGACACACAAGCCTCTCAGGGTTTGCCCAAGGGAGAAAAACCAGCAGCAGCAGCAGCTGAACATATTGGTGAAATGCAGAATGAAACAGACCTAACGAGCAAGCCAGCGAGATTTTGAAAGTAGAACAGAAATATAACAAACTCCACCCACCATTCTTTTTTCTCAGAAAGGTCAGAACTTACCACCGGAATCCCAGATTTTGGGGTAGTGCCATTGGCCACCCATCCGCGGGCATCTATGGAGCGGATGGTGAGGCACAGGTGGTGTTACTGAAGAGTGGAAGGGACAGGATCTGAAGATACTACAACAGGTTACAGAACAGATTTTTTTGGTTGATGAAAATCCTCACTTGGGGAAAAAGCTCCTCTCCAGAGAATTCTGTCTGAAGCCTGCTGGAATCCAGTGGAAATTGGAAGGATTTGGCCAGACGCTGAGGTCAAGGGCAGAACATAGGCAGCCGGAAGAGGCAGCGTGTGGAAACGGGGAGCTTCTGTGCCTGGGTCCCTGACCGCTCTGCTGCAGGTGCAGGGAGTGCCAGGGGTCGCCAAGGATGGATGTGGCCAGATCTGCTATGGTACTGCTGGTTCCTGTTGGGACCGTGCGGAAGGGGAGGGAGAGGAGGATGATGAAGAAGGGGATGAGAACCAAGAGGAATAAGATGATGATGACTAATGCAAAACACTAATGGGTTCCAACTTTTTTTTCTTTTTCCAATTTTCTCCAGTCCCTGGGAGCAAGTTGCCATCTTGTTTCTCTTTTCTCCCTCTGTGCTATCTCCCTGTCTTTGAGGTCTCTTCTCTACACCGTGCTTCCCACCTCATAGTGGAGGAGAATGCCTTAACAGAACACAGTGGTGAAAGAGGCTACCCCATTCACCGTTCTGCATTCATTTAATCCCTTGTCTCAGCAAGAACTGTACGCAGTGGGGTAGGTGGGCATCTCAGCTTCTCCTTTGGCATTGTCTGTGACGTTTAACGGACACCCTTAAGATGACACTTTTACAAATAAAATCCTCTCCTAGCGATCACTTGAGTGCTGCCACTTGATGGGGGAATCCGCAGAACCCTCAGGATCTTATTTGGAGTTGGCACTCTGGTAATTTTGTTCCTGTCTATTGTTAAATTTCCTTGTTTCACTGGATGATGCTCAGTTTTAAGTGCTAAAAGCGTGCAAGTTGCTTTGTTTCAATAAAACTCAATGTATACACAAAGGAGTTGCTTTTCTCTCCAAATAAACTATAAATTTTTTTTTAAATTAAATGCTTTCCAATCCATTTTATGAGATCAGTTTGTCCCTGATACCAAAACCTGACCAGGACATTATAACAAAGAAAAATTGGAACCCAATCTTTTAGTGATTCAGTGACAAAGTGGTAAATAAAACATTAGTGAGGGGCTGCCGCTATGGCATAGCGTGTAATGTGGTACCAGCATCCCATATGGGTGTCGATTTGAGACCCTGCTGCACCGCTTCTGATCCAGCTCTGCTATGGCCTGGGAAAGCAGTAGAAGATGGCCCAAGTCCTTGGGCCCCTGCACCCAAGTAGGAAACCCGGAAGAAGCTCCTGGCTCTTGGCTTCGGAGCGGCACAGCTCTGGCCGTTGTGGCCAACTGGGGAGTGAACCATCAGATGGAAGACCCCTCCCTCTCCTGCCCCGCCTCACCTCTCCTCCTCTCTGTGTAACTCTTTCAAATAAATCAGTCTTAAAAAATAAAACATTAGCTAGTCAGTTCCCACATATGGAGCACCTCATAGTCAAGCTGCTTTTATATCAGGACAATGACCAATTGGGTGGGTGCTGAGAAGCTTCTCGAAGGCTCTGCTAATGGCCGACGGTCCCTTTTACATCCTCCCTCACTTCTTGATGACCCTACCTACGGCTTGAGATATCATCTATGTAGCGATGGCTGCACAAGCAGTGCTTGCTAGCTTGCTTTCTCTTTAGAAGATTGATTTATTTGAAAGGGACAGTTACAGAGAGAGAGGGAGAGACAGACCGAGAGAGATCTTCTATCCATTGGTTCATTCCCCAGATGGCCACAACAGCCAGGATTGGGCCAGGTGGACGCCAGGAGCCAGGAACTCCATCCAGGTTTTCCACTTGGGTGCAGGGGCCCAAGCACCCAGGCCATCCTTCCTAGGCCATTAGCAAGCAGCCGGGTCAGAAGTGGAGCAGTTGTTACTCCAACCTGTGCTCATACAGGATGCTGGCATCCCAGGGGGCGGCTTTCCCCTCTGTGCAACAGAGCAGGTTCCTTGAACTGCATGTTCAGTCCTAAATTTGCACTAACATCGCACCCCCGTGCCTGCTCACTGTCCGCCCGTCTGTGCTCTCCCGCAGTGCTGCAGCCTTAGCTGGCTGAAATTCCAGCAGTGACTGCCGAGTCCGCAACTACTGAAAGTGTGAAGATGGCTTCTGACCCAGGAATTTTGTCTCTGGCAATGGACTGGGGAAAACACTGGCTTTGGGTACCCCCTGCAAAACAAACAAACAAGCAAAAACCGTGAACATGTTCTCTATAACAACAGAACAGTGAAAAGTTAAAGCTGCCTGAGTAGATGGATTGCATGCCTGACCCCCTCCCTCCTCTTCTGGAATATTCTACGGTGGTGAGAAGCAAGAGAGCCCTGGTGTGTGTGTGTGTGTGTGTGTGTGTGTGTGTATAAGGGAGCTGTAACTGTCAAAGCAGCATAGCAATAGGTAGAGGGTGTCATAATCGCTGACAATGTAATTTCTGTATGTGCGTAGGAGGGAAATGTTCTGGAAGCTTCCATCTCCACCCCATAGCAATGATTATTGCTGGGGGTGAGGTGAAAGGAGATTGAAGGCAAATTTTATTTGGATATTGATTGGAATTCCCTTTAAGTGAAAATATCTTTATTCATTTTATATGTATTTTTAATTATTTATTTTTTTATTTTTGACAGGCAGAGTGGACAGTGAGAGAGATAGAGACAGAGAGAAAGGTCTTCCTTTTGCCATTGGTTCACCCTCCAATGGCCACCACGGCCAGTGCGCTGCGGCTGGCACATCGCGCTGATCAGAAGCCAGGAGCCAGGTGCTTCTCCTGGTCTCCCATGGGGTGCAGGGCCCAAGCACTCGGGCCATCCTCCACTGCACTCCTGGGCCACAGCAGAGAGCTGGACTGGAAGAGGGGCAACCGGGACAGAATCCGGCGCCCCAACCGGGACTAGAACCCGGTGTGCCAGCGCCGCAAGGCGGAGGATTAGCCTAGTGAGCCACGGCGCCGGCCTCATTTCATATGTATTAAAAGCAAATAGGAGGGGCCAGCGCTGTGCATTAGCAGGTAAGGCCTGGCGCCTGTGGCGCCAGTATCCCATGTGGGCACCAGTTCAATACCCAGCTGCTCTACTTCGCATCCAGCTCTCTGCTGTAGCCTGGGAAAGCAGTACAAGATGGCCCAAGTCCTTGGGCCCCTGCACCCGCCTGGGAGACCCAGAAGAAACTCCTGGCTTCAGATTGTCGGAGCTCCTGCTGTTGCAGCCAATTGGGGAGTGAACCAGTGACCTTTCTCTCTCCCTCTCTCTCTGCCTCTCTTCTGTGTACACTGACTTTCAAATGAATAAATCTTAAAAAAAAAAATCCACATAATTAAAAAAAACAGGAAAGGACAGAAAATCAGTTGAACAGACGTGATGTGAACTTGGTACTGCTGGCATTGCTATCCAGCAGCTGTCTGTGGAGGGTGTGAAATATTTAGCCGTGACCTAAATGATGGTCTGGCTGCAGTTAAGACCAATGCAGACAACCGGAGATAGCATAGGAAAAGGAGTCCCCGTAGCTCAAGGGAAATCTGATCTTTATGGGAAATGATTGTTACTGTTTAAAAAACTTTTTAGAAAATTAGGGATGGGTGATGTGGTGCAGTGTGTTAAGCCAGCATCCCATCACAGTGTGTGTTCGAGTCCCAGCTGCCCCACTTCTGATCCAGACTCCTGCTAATGCACCTCGGAGGGCAGCAGAAGATGGCCCGAGTGCTTCAGCCCTTGCACCACGTGATGACTCTCATGGATTTCCTGGCTCCTGGCTTTGGCCTGGCCCAGCCCTGGCCATTGCAACCATCTGGGGAGTGAACCAGCAGATGGAAAATATCCTCCCTCTATCTCTCCTCTCTCCATCTTTCTTTCTCTTTTTTACCTCCCTTTCAAATACATAAATACATGTTAACAACAACAAAGAACCCCCCCCCCACAACTGATATTTGTAAACGTGTATCCACATCTAACTGCTGGAGACACAACCTACCCTGTGGCATAGCAGGTAAAGCCGCTACCTGCAGTGCTGGCATAGCATATGGGCACCGGTTCAAGTCCCGGCTGCTCCACTTCCAATCCAGCTCTCTGCTATGGCCTGGGAAAGCAGCAGAAGATGGCCCAGATCCCTGGGCCCCTGCACCTGCGTGGGAGACCTGGAAGAAGCTCCTGGCTCCTGGCTTAGGATCAGTGCAGATCTAACAATTTAAATAAATACATAAATCTTAAAAAAAATAAAATAAAACGAGTGGTGGCTGGGCCTGGCTTAGGATGGAAACCACAGGCCAAGTTGAGGCTGCCAAGCGTGGCACAGTTTCTGAGGTGGGGAAGCATGAATTCTTGCATGATCGCCCATGTGGTCCGTGGAAGTTCCTGGTGCGCACACATTGGAAACGTGCAAGGTGCCAGTGACACAGCAGGCCGTGGAAAATGGGATGATGCAAACCAAGTGTTAGGCACGCAGGCTACCCCAGCCTCTCCTGGTTTGTGTTGCTCGAGGTGAGCGTTTAAGCACAATCTCCATAAAAACAGCCAGCCCGCCCTGAGTGCTGCTGTATGTGAGGCAGACCTGGGGGAAACCACGTCCTTCGGATCACTGAGCAGTTTCCAAAGGGCTAAGCATGAATGACTGTGCAGTCTGCCGCTTCCGGACAGAAAGAGTTTAAATAGACTCATGTTAACTACAGCATTTATTTTTGGGCGTTTAGGAGGAACATGGTGGACTTGCATTATACAAGAGGAACTAAAATGGAGCAAAGTAAGCCACTCACTTAGCACCTGCTGCTGTCCCGCCCACCCCCCCCCCCCATCCCAGGATGACGTTTGGATGAATGATTTCCTGTGAACTGCTCACACTTGCCCTGCTCCTCCAGTGGGCCTGGCACAGCCTTCATGTCCAGATAATTCCAGAAGAGTTCATGTTTCACTTCTGGGGGCCAGGTCTCGGCTTGGAGAGTTCACAGAGTGTGAACAAACTCACTTGTAGTGAGTTTTCAAGGCAGCTTGAAGTTGAAAAAAAAAATAGGGTTTATGTTGGGCTTTGCATGAAAGTGTGTGTGTGTATTTTAAGATTTATTTATTTATTTGAAAATCAGAGTCACAGAGTGAACCTGTTGGTTCACTCCCCAAGATGGCCGCAATGGCCAAGGCTGGGTCAGGCCGAAGTCAGGAGCCAGGAGTTTCATTCACGTGGGTGGCAGGGATTCAAACACTCGGGCCCTCTTCTGCTGCTTTTTCCAGGCCATTAGCAGGGAGCTGGATGGGAAGTGGAGCAGCCAGGACTTGGACCTGCGCCCAACTGGGAGGCCTGAGTTGCAGGTGGTGGCTTTGCCTGGTCTACCACAACACCAGTCCTATGGTTTTTTTGTTTGTTTGTTTTGTTTTTAAGATTTATTTATTTGAAAGGCAAAGTGATGGGGCGGGGGAGAGAGGGAGAGTGGGAGAGAGGGAGAGAGGGAGAGAGAGGGAGATCAGTTTTCTATCTTCTGGGGCTGGGGCTGGCGCCGTGACTCACTAGGCTAATCCTCTGCCTGCGGCACTTGCACACCAGATTCTAGTCCCAGATGGGGCATCGGATTCCATCCCGGTTGCTCCTCTTCCAGGCCAGCTCTCTGCTGTGGCCCAGAAGTGCAGTGGAGGATGGCCCAAGTGCTTGGGCCCTGCACCTGCATGGGAGACCAGGAGAAGCACCTGGCTCCTGCCATCGGATCAGCACAGCGCCAGCCATTGTAGCCATATGGGGAGTGAACCAGTGGATGGAAGACTTCTCTCACTGTCTATAACTCTCTTTCTCTCTCACTAACTCTGCCTGGCCAAAAAATTAAAAAAAAAAATTTCCATATTCTGGTTCACTCCCAAATGGCTACAATAGCCAGAACTGGGCCAAGCAGAAGCCCGGGCCGGGAACTCCATCTTGGTCTCCCATGTGAGTGGCAGGGGCCCAAGGACTTAGACCATCTTTGGCTGCTTTCCCACGTGCAGAAACAGGGACCTGCCCAAGGGTGTGCTGCCCCGGGGGCTCCCTGAGTGGGTGAAGGAAGAAGTCCGTAGCTCCGGTGAAGGCGCACGTCAGTCCAAGCAGTCACCGCTGCGGACAGCAGGAGCCACATTAAACAAGAACAAAAGCAAACCCCGACTCTTTAGAAGGTGTTGGAGGGAGTGGAGGGCCAGTGTTTAGCCTGGCGTGTAGGATGCTGCACTGCGTGTTCGAGGGCCTGGGTTCAGCACCTGCATGCAGCTTCCTGCTCTTTAGGACCCGCGAGGCAGCTGGGGATGGCTCAGGGCCTGGGCTCCCCGCCCGCCACGTTGGAGACCCGGAGTGCATTCCCGGCTTTGGCCTGCCCCAGCCCCGCACCCATTATTGCAGGCATTTGGGGAGTAAACCAGTGAACAGTTCTCTTTGCTTCCGCCTTTCTACCTGTCTGCCTCTCAGGCTTATAAAAAATATTGCAGTGGAAATAGAAATGCTAGACAAAGTTTGTAAAGTTTAAATTTTCTAAAGTCTTCCTATAGCACAGGAGGGAGAAACCCTAAATAATTTTAGACTCTGATCAGTGACATATTAAAACTTTAAGGATAATCACTACAAAATAGAAATATACTAAAGCAGTTAGAATTTTATCACTTAGCAGGCAACCAGCCTTGCCAAGTGCCACCACCGGAAGGGCTTGGCTGCTATGTCACCAGGGACCTCCGGGCCACCTGTCGCCAACGGGACTCCCACAGCCCCGCTGTCTCCTCCCCTCCCCACTGCCAGCCCAGCCTGGCGCCGTCCCAGCCTCCTCACTCCTCCTTGCCTGGCAGCCCAGCCCCATGGGCAGTCTTGCCTTCTTCCGGACCCTGACCTCTCACACCTGCACCTGTCCAAGCCTTCGCTGCCTGCACACCGGACTCACCAGGGAAGCTTTGTAAAATGCTGATGCCCAGGCCATGGAGCCCGCGCCTCCAGGGGTGGGGCAGGGCCTCTGCCTCTTTACCCAAATCCCCCTGGTGCCTCCAGTGCCAGGCTGCCTCCTCCACTCCCCCAGATACAGCTCGGGGTCCAGCCTGCTGAGCGCCAGCTGCCAGTGTGTCAGCGCCACCTGGTGGGGAAGAGACAAAAACGTTCCTTAAAGCTGCAGCGAGCTTGTAACCACCGTGCGGGGGCGGCTGGAGCTGGGCCTGGAAGCTGGTGGCCCCCACAAGCTTGTGGCTCTCCCTAATCAAGTAGTACATCGTGCACGATGTGCCCGCCACTGTTTTAATTGCCTCATGACAGAGATGCTAGTATTCCTATTTTACAGCCTGGAAAACTGAGGCCCAGAAATTTTGCTCAAGGCCATGCAGGTAGCAGGTTGAGGAGCAGGGATCACGAACTGCCTGTTGCCCTCTGCAGGACTTATTTATTTATTTGAAAGGTAGAGTTAGAGGCAGAGGTGGAGAGAGGTCTTCCATCTGCTGTTCACTCTCCAGATGGCCACAGCGGCCAGAGCTGAGCTGATCTGAAGCCAGGAGCCAGGAGCTTCTTCCAGGTCTCCCACGTGGGTTTAGGGGCCCAAACACTTGGGCCATCTGCCACTGCTTTCCCAGACCATGGCAGGGAGCTGGATCAGAAGTGGAGCAGCCAGGACTCTAACCGGCGCCCATATGGGATCCTGGCACTGCAGGCTGGGACTTTATCCACTATGCCACAGCGCTGGCGCCGGTTCCTTCCGGATTCACCCGCAGGTGCAGGGAACCTATGGCTGTAGCTCCGAGCTGGTCCCATTCATGCCCTTTGCTTCCTGCCTCGCCCTCAAGAGGAGATGTTTGACAGACAAACCTGACGCACACATGACGGGAGATCTCAGTGGCAGTGTGGAGGGAAAAGCCCAAATCCTCAGCAGGCCCTTCCCCATCTCCCCACATCCTATTCTAGCCCCCCCCACTCCGAGCCGCCCTCCAGCTGTGTGGCCCCCTAGCTACCCCCCACTGGCCTGGGTCTGCTCCTCCAGGGAGCACCCCCAGTCCCAGCCCCCAACAGGCCTGCAGCCTCGCTCTGATCATGACTCACCTTGCAGCTTTTAGCTCAAATGCCCGACCTCCCTGTGCCCTGGCCTCGGCCCAGTTGCCCAGCGCTGTCGGCCAGTCTGGGCACGAGGCTGTGGCTGGCGGCGGCCGCAGGTGCCCAGTGCACCCCGCGGGCTCTGTCGCCCCCTGGCGGCGGCGGCGCGCCTGGCCTTCTGGTCCTAACAGCGCCCCGGGGAGGCCTGGCGCGGCCCCCTCCCCGGGGAGAGGAGACCCCCACCCCGCACCTGGCATTGCTCCCGGAGTCCAGTGAATCCCAACGCTCAGAGCTGAGCGGAAGTCAGCGAGGCCAGGGTGCAAATTCTCACCGCTGCGGCTTCCCCATCACCTGAGACCTTCAACCTACGTCACGCTTACCGGTCGACTTTGGGAGACGGATAGACAGTCTTAGGGCAGCCACTGGGCCTAGCAGTGAAGACACCCGTTGGGACACCCGCATGTCCTGTGTGGGTGCTTGGGTTCAAGTCCTGGTTCCGGCTCCGGCCCCGGGCCGCCTGTTCATGGCACGCTGGGAGGCAGCAGGGGGCGGCTCACGTAGCTGGGGCTCCTCCCAGCCACCTGGGAGACTTGGATGCAGTTCCTGGCTCCCGGCTTCTGCCCCAGCCCAGCCCCTGCTGTTGTGGGCTGGGAGCTGTCTGTGTCTCTGCCTGCCTCTGTCTCTCTCCGTCTTCCCTCCAATAAATAAAAATGTAAAAGGTTTAGGAAGGCACAGAACAGGGTGGGGGGTGTTGAGTGATTTGGGGCAGGGTGGTCTGTGAAGATGCCGGTTCTCTGCTTGGGGGCGGGGCTTTCTGCCCGGAGGCAGAGTGGGGAGGGAGGGAGGTGGCACAGCACCCCTGGGTGCCCCCATGCCTGGAGAACAGAGCCCAGGGCCCCAGCTGGAACCCTGGGGCAGGGCAGGTGGTGGAAGCGAGGGGACGGGAGTCCCAGTGTCATTGGAGGAGGCAGCGTTGGCTGCGGGGTCCCTGAGGGGTTGGAGGGAAGAGAGCTCCAGGCCGACTGGGATGTTGGCTGGCAGGTGGGGGGGGGGGGCCGGGAGGAGGGGGCTACACTTCCTCTCCTCCAGTCCATCACAATATGGTGAATACCATGGTTGGAGTTTTAGATGTTAAATCAACTTTCGTTACTAGAATAAAGAAAAGTTGGTTATAGCGGATGGCCTAGGCCGACGCTGCGGCTCACTAGGCTAATCCTCCACCTGCAGTGCCAGCACCCTGGGTTCTAGTCCCAGTTGGGGCGCCGGATTCTGTCCCAGTTGCTCCTGTTCCAGTCCAGCTCTCTGCTGTGGCCCGGGAGGGCAGTGGAGGATGGCCCAGATCCTTGGGCCCTGCACTCGCATGGGAGACCAGGAGGAGTACCTGGCTCTTGGCTTCGAATCGGCGCAGCGCACTGGCTGTAGCAGCCATTTGGGGGGTGAACCAACGGGAAAAGGAAGAACTTTCTCTCTGTCTCTCTCTCACTGTCTAACTCTGCCTGTCCAAAAAAAAAAAAAAAATAGTGGATGGCCTATTACATAATGCATACTTAATACGTACTTAGATGGTACTTAATTTGGTCAGCTAATGTTTGGGATTTTTGCATTTGCTTTCTTGAAAGTGATTGGCTTGTGATTTTCATTTCTTGATGGTCTTTGTCAAGTTTTAGTGTGAGAGCTGCGACGGCTTCCTGGACAAGTTGGTAGTTTTTCTCCTTTTCCCAGGCTCTGGAAGGGTTTCTGTACTATTGACAGTTGGGTAAAATTCATCGATGATCTAGATCTGGAGGATTTATATTTCTTTAACAATTACAGGACCATGAAGCTCTCTGTTCCATCTGGGATAAGTTTGGATAAATTGTATTTTGAAAGAGATTTATCTGTTTCGTTGGAATTTTCAAATATAGGCAGGTGCTTTCTTCTCATGTCTAGGAGCCTTGGCTAACTTCTCTTTTCCTCACTCTCGGTTAGCTGTTTTGGGTCTGTCTCCCTGCTCTCCCATTTTGGTCAGTTCAACTTTGTTAGTCATTTCTACGAAACAACTTTTGGATTATTGCTTTGATAGCTCTGTGGGAATTATAAATTTGCTTTAAATTTTATTAATTTATACTCTGTTATTAAAGTTTTTCTAAAGCATTATTTAATTTATTTATTTGAAAGGCCAAGAGATGGAAAGAGATAGAGACAGACAGATCTCTGATCTACTGCTTGATTTCCTACACGCTAGCAGCAGCTGGGGCTGGGCCAGGCTGAAGCCAGGAGGTTGGGACTCCGTCTGGGTCTGCCACGAGGGTTGCAAGGATCCAGGCACTTAAACCGTCACCTGCTGTCTCCCAAGGACTGTGTTACCGGGAATCTGGAATTGAGATGGAGCGGTAGCTCAAACCAGACATGGGTGTGGAATGTGAGCGTCCCCTCCTGCTTTCTGAACTGTGCGGCCACAGATCTTTCCCCGCTGTTTTCTTTCTTTTTTAAAATATTTATTTGAAAGAGTTACACAGAGAGAGAAGGAGAGGCAGAGAGAGAGAGAGAGGTCTTCCCTCCACTGGTTTACTCCCCAATTTGGCCACAACCACCAGAGCAGCAGTGATCTGAAGCCAGGCGCCAGGAGCTTCTTCCAGGTCTCCTATGCGTGTGCAGGCGCCCAAGCACTTGGGCCGTCTTCCACTGCTTTCCCAGGCCATCCTGCTGTTTTCTTTATTCTATTTTTGGGGGTTATGTTATTTTTGATTTTTCTGATTTCTCATTAACTTTCTGCCTTTCTTCCTTCAAGACTTCCAACCTCTCTCTGAACACCCCCACCCCGGGCTACCAGAGGGAGCTCATGTTTGGATAGGGGACATTTTTGCTGTTCTCCTGCTGTAAACATGTGTGCATTTCCCGTGCCGGTTCAGTCCGCCGGGTTGCTTAGGGATGCATCTTACCTTTCAAACCCCTGGAGATTTCCTAATCACTCTCTTATTATCAGTTGCAGGTCAATTACATGCTGTGAGAAATCATCTGGTTGATCTTTTTGTAGCGTTCGCGTGTGCTTGGGAGGATGGTGGCTGCCTGTTCATGGCATCGCACGTGCTGCTAATGCTTTGTCTAAATTCCCTCTCTCTCCACTGAATTGCAACTGCTTTTGACTGCTCTCCTTAACGATCCAGCGAGACATGTATTAAGTTCTCCTATTGCGATTGTGGATTTGTCTATTTCTTTTCCTACATTGATAATTTTGGGCTTTATGTATTTTGAGACTATGCTAACTGCAGATACATTTAAAATTGTTATGTCTCCTTGGTAAATAGAGCCTCCTATCACCATGGAATAATCGTCTTTATCTTTAATAATACCTTTTTTGCTTTAAAATCTATTTTGTCCACTGTCAGTGTAGCCACACAAGTTATTTTTTGGTTAGTACTCTCGTATCACATATTCTTACTCTTTATACTTACCAATCTTTTATCTTTGTGTTCTACGTGTGACTTCTGTAAATGACATACAATTGGATTTTTAAAAAGATCTGGTTTGCCACCATTTATCCTATAACTCAAGCATTGAATTCTCCCACATTTAACAGATGTTCTTATTAACGTATTTGTGTCATCAGGGGCTGGTGTTGTGGCACAGTGGGTTAAGTTGCTTCTTGCAACACCAGCACAGGTTTGAGTCCTGGCTGCTCCGTTTCTGATCTGGCTCCCTGCTAATATGCCTGGGAAAGCAGGGGAAGATGGTCTAAGTGCTTGGGCCCCTGCCACCCACATGGGAGATTTGGATGGAGTTCCTGTATCCTGGCTTTGGCCTGGGCCAGTCCTGACCATTACAGCCATCTAGGGCATGAACCAGCAGGTGGAAAATCTCTGTCTCTGTCTGCCCCTCTGCTTTTCAAATGCAGAAGTAAGCCTTAAAAATTACCACTGGGGCCGGTGCTGTGGCGTAGCAGGTAAGGCTGCCATCTGCAGTGCCGACATCCCATATGGTGCTGGTTCATGTACCAGCTGCTCCTCTTCCAATCCAGCTCTCTGCTATGGCCTGGGAAAACAGTAGAAGATGGCCCAAGTGCTTTGGCCTCTCTACCTGCATGGGAGACCGGGAAGAAGCACCTGGCTCCTGGCTTCTGGCTTTGGATTGGCACAGCTCCAGCCATTGTGGCTATATGGGGAGTGAACCAGCAGAGACAAGACACTTTTCTGTCTCCCCCCATCTCTGTCTGTAACTCTACCTCTCAAATAAATAAAATTAAAAAAAAGTCCCCACCCTTTATGTTGTGCTATTTGTTCTGTGTTCTTTCTTTCTTTGTTGCTTTTGGGTGCAGCTATATTTTTGTCTATTTAAGTGCATTTTATCATGCCATTTCCCCCTCAGAAGTTAGCCTCCTTTTATGTATGTTTTCTCTCAAAATTAAAATATGCACCCTTAACTTACCAACCTATATGGTTGATCAAGGCTTTCACCCTATTCCTAGGTGATGCACACGCTGTCCTGTCTTTTAATTCTGATTCTTTTTAGTCCGCAGAGCTTACTATCGTCTGTGGGCCCTTCCATGGGGTCACTTTCCTGCTGCCTGAAATATGCCTTCTAGTATCTCCTTCTAAAGGCACTGTCTGGGCTTCTATTTACCTGAAAAACCTTGATCTCATCTGCATTCTTTTTTAAAAAAGATTTTAAAAATTTAAATGAAAGGCAGAGTGACAGAGAGAGAGAGATGGGGGGAGGGAGAGAGAGAGAGATATATATCTTCCATCCTCTTACTGTGGGCTCTTTCCAGGACTACCCTGGCCCTTTTTCTGCCCAGGATTTATAAGAGAACCCCGGTGAGACGGCCCTCACCTCATCACTTTGGATTCTGGGATTTATTGGGATCTTGGCCATTCGAAGCTCCCAGGGAAGGCTCAGGAGAGTCCCCAACAGATGCACGGGACAAACAGCACCCCAGTCACCCCACGGGGCCCAAGCAGAGAACACGCAATCATTCAGGCTTCCAGATGCTTGCTTCTCGCTTTGCCGGAGGGACCTGCTCATGGGGTCAGACCCTCGAATCTGCAGAAAGTGACGGTTTTACACGAAGAGGACAAGGGATGGAGCGGGTGCACCTGCTGTGCCCCGTGCCCGATGCCTCGGCCTGGTTCCCAGGCAGCAGAGCCCCCCCCCCCCACCCCGCCCCTGTACTTCCCATTCTCCATAAATTACCCCGCCTTGCGTTTTGTCACAGCAACAGGAAACGGACCAAGGCAGTGTCCCGGCCCTATGGGGAATTGGATGAGGGGTGCATGAGGTGGTAACACACGGAACGTCTTCACAGCGCCTTGCGCACAGCAAATGCTGTGTAAGCCTCACTAATCCCGGTGACAGTCCCTGAGACCAGGCCCGGTCAGGGAGCCCAGTTCCCCGAATCCGTCCTCCTGCGGTTCCCCCATCCGTCGGCAGGGGACAGCATCGCACCACGGCTGCCCCAGAGCGGCGCGCGTAGTCCTCCCCGGGAAACCCCGCCCTGGCCGCGTCGTGGCCGCTGTGCCTTCTTGCGTCCGGGAGTCGGCGGGCACCGTTGCTTTGTGGCCCGGGCTCTCTCCACTTGCTCATGCAGGCATAACTGGCTCGGGAGGGCAATTTTGGAATTAGGTATGCGTAGCCTTTGACCCCGCAATTCCACTTCGATGCATTTAGTGTAGCTTAAGAACGTAAGTGCCCAAGAGCAAAAAATGCATGTGTGAGGATATTTACCATCGCCTTAAGACGTTGAGAATTGAGGGTGGGGGTGTGGAAGCCCAGCAGCAAGGGAGTGGCTAGGGGGTACTGTACAGGGTACAGCCGTAATCACGTTTTCAGAAGGAAAACGGAAGGCAAAGGGGGCAAGTGCACCATGGAAACGGTCTTCACGGACTCGCTAATTCATTCGCATGTGCTAGGCTGGCCAAGTGTTGTTGCAGGTTTCCTGGAGGAAAATTGTGAGCCAGAGGAAGACTGTGCCCCTGCCTATAGGAAGAGACAGGTAATAAAGACGTGAAAAGTGAATGCGTTCCCCGTAGTGGTGTTTTTGTCGGTTTTGATCTGTGCGTAGCTGCACAGGACTGGAAGGAAGAGGCACAGTGTCCGAGGACCTGCTTTGGGCTGATGCTGTCAGACCGGGCTTGTGTTCAGTTACAGCCACGGCCTCAGCTGGCCCAGGGCTCAGGACACAGGGCCCGGCTCTGCTGGCCTGGTCCCACGCAGGCGCGGCTGCTCGAGGACTCACGGGGGCCACCGCTCTCCTGCGTCCCCCACCTGTGCTCCAGGTAGAGGAAAAAGGTGGTCAGAGAGTGGGCAGAGCTCCACGGGGGCCTCTTGGGGAGAACTTGCATGTGGTGTTAGGGGTTAGCATAATTTTTTTTCTCCTTTTCTGGCATTTTCTAAATCAAACCAGACATTGAAATCAGCTTCTGTGCATCGGAAACAAAGGGCTGTTTGTGTTTTAGGAGCCAGGGTCGGGGTGGGTTGCTGTATGGGGTGGGGTGGGGAGAGGGGAAGCAGAGTGACGGCTGCAACAGCTGGACTTACATACACCTGCTGATTCCAGTGCTTTGGGGGCCTGCCCTTGCTCTCACGCTTTGCTGGTGCCTGGGGCATGTGGGGGGGCAGGTGCAGGGGTGTGTGTATGTCTGTGTGTGTGAGGTGCAGGGGTGTGTGTGTATATGTGTGTGTGAGGTGCAGGGGTGTGTGTGTGTATGTGTGTGTGTGAGGTGCAGGGGTGTGTGTGTATGTGTGTGTGGCAGGTGCAGGGGTCTGTGTGTGTGTGGCAGGTGCAGGGGTGTGTGTGTGTGTATGGCAGGTGCAGGGGTCTGTGTGTGTGTGGCAGGTGTGGTGTGTATATGTGTGTGTGGCAGGTGCAGGGGTGTGAGTGTGTATGGCAGGTGCAGGGGTGTGTGTGTATGTGTGTGTGGCAGGTGCAGGGGTGTGTGTGTGTGGCAGGTGCAGGTGTGTGTGTATGTGTGTAGCAGATGTAGTTTGTGTGTGTGGCAGGTGCAGGGGTGTGTGTGTGTGGCAGGTGCAGGGGTCTGTGTGGCAGGTGCAGGGTGTGTGTGTGTGGCAGGTGCAGGTGTGTGTGTGGCAGGTGCAGGGGTGTGTGTGTATGTGTGTGTGGCAGGTGCAGGGGTGTGTGTGTATGTGTGTGTGGCAGATGTAGTTTGTGTGTGTGGCAGGTGCAGGGGTGTGTGTGTGTGGCAGGTGCAGGTGTGTGTGTATGTGTGTATGGCAGGTGCAGGTGTGTGTGTTTGTGTGTGGCAGGTGCAGGGGTGTGGGCAGGCAGGTGTGGGGGTGTGCAGCAGTTTGTCCCACGCCCAGACCCTGTGGCTGTGGGCCCAGCCATCTGGGTTTGCATCCTTGCTGCTTTGTTGTGTGCGTTTATTGTGGTTGCTACGTGAAATGATCGGAGCTGCTGCTTTCCAACAACAGACGTGGGTTCTCTCGCAGTCTGGACTCCTGGAGCCTGAGCCAGGCAGGGCCACGCTGCCTCTGGGGATTCCTGGGGAGACTGCTCCCTGCCCTGCCAGCTTCCGGTGGCTGCCGGCCCTCCCTGGCTGCCATCACTGCCCTGTGGTCATGCTGCCCTCTGGGCACATGCTTTCATTCTGCCTCTGTGCTGTCAGGACACAGGTGATGACATCTGGGACCCACCCAGGCAACACAGGACAGTCTCCAGGACCTTACTTTATCAAACATGCATGGTTTATTCCCCTCTCCCAAAGCCGGCAAATATACAGGTTGTAGGGATCACGACATGGCGGCTTTTGGGGGGCTATGTTTGCACCTGCCATTCTCATGAAACATCAAGGGATTTGCGTGCTCTGAGCATCAGTGAGCTCCTCTGTAGGGAGGGGCTCAGGGCTCTGTTTTGTTGCTTATTTATTTATTTGAAAGGCAGAGTTATAGGAAGAGAGAGAGACAGACAGACAGAGATCTTCCACCTGCTAGTTCACTCCCCAGATTGCCACAACAGCCAGGACTGGGCCAGGCTGAAGCCAGGAGCCAGGAGCTTTTTCCAGGTCTTCCATGAAGGTACAGGGCCCCAAGCACTTGGGCCATCTTCCACTGCTTTCCCAGGTGCATTTGCAGGGAGCTGGATGGGAAGTGGAGCAGCGGGGACTCGAACTGGCACCCATCTGGAATGGCGGCAATGCAGACAGTGACTTTATCCTCAATGCCACAGCACCTGCTGAGGTGAGAGCCTTCTTACCTCGCCTGCGTGGGTCACCCAGGGCAGCAGGCAGGTAATGAGCAGGTGAGCAGGCAGCGCCTGTGCCTGTCTCTGGCTGACCCCTCCCCGCTGTTCCCTGGATCTCTGAGAGATGCCTCTTCCTCCTCCTCCTTTCGTCATTGACCTGTCCTGGTCCTGGGGGGACAGTTCAAGAGACCCTGGGGCAGCATGCAGCCCGAAGGCCTCCGTCTGCTGGCCCTTGTCCTCTCCTCCTTCCTGCCGGTCCCCACAGACAGGCATGGACACTGCCAGACTGCACAGACCTGGTGCTTAGCCAGGGTTTGGCACCTGCAGGTTCCTTCCTCACCTGGGGCTTCTGTTCCCTGCTGCTGCCTCTCTTATTCCCCCACATCCGGACCCTAGACCTCCCTCTGTTTGCACATGCTGGGATGTCAGGGTCTTTACCCATGGCTGCCTACCACATCCGTGCTGGGTGGAGCCATCTCCCCACCCCTCTGGGAGGGGCTCCATGCATCCCAAGCCAATCCTCAGGAGTATCCCTGGGAGATGCACCTGCTGGCTTCAGGTTTACAGGTGCTAAATGCACCGTGACACCAAGACAGGAAAATCAATCAGTTTCATTTCATCACTGGGTAGGAGAGGAGGTGTACAGGCCAGAAAATCTGCTCTTGGAAATGGGTGTGTCCGTGAGTAGCGCGCTCTGATCTGTTCTGGGCTGCGTTGGGGGGGGGGGGGCTGGGTGTGGGAAGCAGCTATCTGTGAGATGGGTGAGCTTCCTGCAGAAGAAGAGCTGCTGACCTGCCCCTGACTTAGGATGGGGTGAGCTTGGGGTCTGCAGGTACCCCCGTCACAGACAAGGTGAGTCCCAGGACCTCACCCAGGTGTGGACACCTGCAGCCTCATCCCTGAGGATCTATGAGTAGAACAGAGCATCCTGGGCAGGGCCAGGGGGAGGCCGTTTTCCAGGAGCTCCCTGGTGGCCAGGGGGAAAAGGGCCTGTGTTTCCGCTGTTAGACTCCCCTTTGTGGCTCAGTGGCTCTGACGACTGTGCCTGGGGTGGGGATTTGTCTGGCCCCAGCATCTCCCACCAGGACCCTTCTGGTACTGTCTATGCTGACTCCTCCAGTGTATCCTACTTCACATCCTTACCTCTAAACCACCCCCTCATTGGTCTCTCTTCATGGGATGTGTACCCCTTTCCTTAACCCAGCCCAAGATCTGAGCTCCACCAGCAGGGGGAGCCCTGGGAGCTGCTGCAGCAGGTGGCAGCGGGCAGCAAGAGCCCTGGGCAGTGGTGGGAGGGGCCAGGGCCTGTGTGGTCCTCTTCATTCACATAGGAGGGCTGTGGCTGGTGAGGGTGTGGGGGCCTGAGTTCTGCCTGGGAGATAGGCAGATAGGCCAGAATTCAAGTTCTGGCCACTTGGTCACCTGGGGAATCAGGCATGCCACAAAGTGCACAGAGCACAAAGCTGGAGGCCCAGGACGTGGAGAGAGGAAGGAACCACTCCAGACCCTGTGGCTGGGAGGCAGGGGACCCAGGAAGGGACCACTAGGGGACTGGCCAGAGAGAGCCCCTTCATGGCTGGTCAGCAGCAGAGCCCTCTCTCCACGCCCCACGGGACTTAGGCACCTGCGTGCAAGGTGTGGACTGGAGTGGGGTCCACGCTATGGGGCTCATCGCTGGGGAGTCCACATGGCTACCCCAGGAGGCCCGAGCCTGCAGTGCCGGCTCTCCCATGCCCTTCCCTTTCGCCTTATGACATTTGGTGGCATCTTCAGGCAAAGGCCACTTTACTTCAGCTGACCTCTGGGGTCTCCAGGGAAGGGAGGGACCTTGCAGGAGTGGAGGGCCCAAGGGGAGCCCTGGCTGTGAGCGTGAGGGCCCAGACCAGCCAGGCTGTGTGGTCTCTGCCTGGAGAGCCTGGCTGCAGGGACCAGAACTCAGGGGTTCCAGGTTGTAGCTGTGAAGGTAGTAATTCAGACTCATTTTTTTTTAAAGATTTATTTGAAAGGGTCTCTCTCTCTCTCTCTCTCACACACACACACACACACACACACACACATCATCATCATCATCATCTATCTGTTGGTTCATTCCCCAAATGGCTGCTCCAGCCTAAAGTCAGTAGCCTGGAATTCCATCCGGGTCTCCCATGTGGGGCCCAAGCACTTGGGCCATCCTCTGCTGCTTTCCCAGGTGCATCAGCAGGGAGCTGGATTGGAAATGAGTAGCCTAGACTCAAACCAGTGCTCACACGGGACGCCGGCGTTGCGGCCGGTGTCTTAGCTCGCTGCACCACAACGCCAGCCCACATTTGTCGGTTCTAAGCAGACTGAACAAACCCATACAGAGCCCCAATTTCCTGATTGTCTTGTGGGGACAAAAGGAAGTCTGCAAGGAGGAGTGGCTTCTGTCCCCAGCATCACACCCTGGAGGCCTCCTTCCTCCCACAGCACGGAGCTCCAGCTCTATCGAGCAGGGTCCTCCTCCTGGGCTGCCAGCCTCAGGGGTTTGCACTGGACAGCTAGCAGTGCCATGGGCACATCAGAGGGTTCTGTCCTGGAGGCTCAGGCAAGTTGGTGCAGGGAGGCCCCCCCATGGCCCCCTCCTTACACCCACCCCGCCCTCAGGAGGGCCAGGGGCTGAATCAATGGATGCTTTGAGTAATGGAGGGAGCCATACCAAACATGGGCAGCCCTGGGCAGCTAAAAGTAAACCCCCCTTCCCCAAGATGACCAAGAGTAAAAATAAGCCAAGACATACATACAGCGATAGAAAAGAAATGCAAATAGCGAAAGCAGAAGCGGAGAGCACAGGAAAAGCGAGGGGAAAGGGGTTAGCAAGAAGGCACAAGGAAGACAAAGCAGAGAGGAGCCGCTAATGTGCAACGAGGAGCCCTGGCCGCAGCCGCATTGGACGGAGCAGGTGCAGTCAGCAGTGAAGATTGGAGAGGAACCCCTGGTGGTTCCAGTGGAGGGGGGGTCCCTGGAGCTCCACGGTGGGGCTGAGCCTGGTGCTCAGGCTCCTTCCAAGACGCTGGCTGAATCCTCCCTGCTGGCCGGACGCCAGGACTTGGGCTGTCTTCTTCCTTGTGGACACAGCAGAGCTGGTCTTCCAGGCCGAAGTGGGCAGAGAGGCCCCTGGGCTGTCCCCGTCTCTTTTTGGCCTGCATGCAGTGTCCTGGGCCCAGCTGTCCTGGAAACCCCAGGGGAGGGAGGGAGGAGCACCCGGGATCCTGTGGGCTCCCTCAGAGGCGTGCGGCTGGGGAGGGGTGCCCGGCAGGGCTGGTTCTGCAGGCAGTTCCTGGCGCTGACCCTGCGGGAGTCCAGGTGATTGGCGGGGGTGACAGGGAAAGCTGGGAGAAGGGGGGCTGTGCATTTTCAGCACAGACAAAGCTACAAGTGCCCGTCTGCCCGGACGCTTCACCAGGAGCCTCTGTGGTGATCCGGTCTGCTCCAGCGACATCTCAGTGGACAGTCCCAAGAGGCCCAGCTGCTCCTTTTGCACCCTCCTCCCTCAGTTGCTTGTGTGGGAACACCATCTCCTGGGTTGGGACTAATGGACTCGGTGTTCATTTCTGGGAGCTTACCTTTGCACAGTGAGGAGCAAGCCGAGAGGACTCGCCTGGTGCCTTGCGCCAGTCATGCCTTGCTAAGGCTTTACTCTCCTTTCTGTGGAGTGGGCATGCATCCCACGACTCAGAGATGGCGGATTTATCTGCTCTGTGAGGTCTCTGCGGTATCGGTAACTCGTTCACTGAGTTCAGCTGCTTCTCCTGGTTTTGGGTCTTGGTTTGGGGGAGGCAGCTTTTGCTGTCCCAAGGGTTATCCACTCCAAAGGCTTAAGGGAAGCTGGACTGGGCAGGCCAGGATCAGAGTAACAAAGGCTTGACAAAGTGGACCCAGCCTCCTTAACGCCCCCTGAGGCCTGGCAGTCCCAAGTTCAGGGGGCAGAGGGTTACAGGCATCCTGCTTAGGGGCTGGCACTCTGCAACAGTGGGTTAAGCCACCTTCTGTTACGCTGGCATCCCTAATGGGCACTGGTTCAAGTCCTGGCTGCTCCACTTCTGATCCAGCTCCCTGCTAATGTGCTTGGGAAAGCAGTGGAGGATGGCCCCAAGTCCCTGGGCCCCTGCACCCATGTGGCAGGCGCAATGAGGTTTCAGGCTGCTGGCTTTAGCCTGGCCCAGTCCCAGCCATTGCAGCCATGTGGAGAGTGAATCAGCAGATGGAAGAGCTCTCTCTCTGTCTCTGTCTCTTCCTCTCTCTGTAACTTTCAAAATAATAAATAAATCTGTTTTTAAAAAATGTTCTGCCTAGAGGTGGCTCTGCATAGGTCTCCTGTGATCTCTGGGCATGTCTCCCAGCGCAAAGAAAAGTGGGGGCCACATAGAGTGTCCCTGATGTCCAAGCAAGGAGTCTCTGGGGACCTCAAGTCCTTCTCAGGGAAGCTAGCTGGGCTGCATGGAGGGTTTCAGGATCATCACCAGGGGCTGAGCACCTAAGGGTGGTGAATGAGCTTATCATCTGGGAGCTGGAGGAGAGAAGGGGGAGCGGAGGACAGGAGGTGAGAGTCACCCAGGACAGCAGGGGGCTACACCTTGAATCATTACCCTCAGGTCCCAAGCCATGTGACCTCCTCATCCAGACTAGAAGTTGCTAGACATTTCCCGTGTGTGTGTGTGTGTGCATGTGTGTTGTGTATGTAAGTGTGCACATGTGTGTGGTGTGCATGTGTATATTGGTGGGTTGTGTTTCCAGCATCTGGAGAGGGGTCTTGAGACTTGCCCCACAACCCTGCTACTCCCAGCTGGGGAAACCTGCATAGTGAATAGCCCCTAGCTGGGGGTGTCACAGGCCCATTCTGCCAACACACTGCAAAGCGCCAGACAAGGAGCTGCTCCGGGGTCTCAAACCCTGTGGCTCTCAGCCTCAGATCCGAGCCCCTCTGGGACGGTCCCCTAGGAAGCACACTGCTATATAATAAAGCCTCACCCTTTATTCCCCGTCTCTCAGGGACTGGTGGGATTCCGTAGGAATGAGAGTTGCAGGAGGGTTCGGGACGGCTGGGCGGGGCAGCTCTCAGCACTCACGTCCCCTAGCCTGGTTTCTTGAAGAAGTGGGGCTGTGTGAGCCCACAACCAATGTCGCAGCCCAGTCTCCGAGGACTTGAGTGGCCCTTCATCCTGGCCGTCGCTGCACCTGCCCTTGGGGTTCCTGGCTGTTTCCACCTGCTTCTGTTCGCCACCTGGATGACCCTGCTTGTCCTCTGGGCTCTCCAAGCCTCCACAGGTCCCTTTCCTGACTTCTCCTTCCTCTGTCTTTCCCAAGTAAACTTGCCAGTGAGTGGTGGGCAGCTTGGGACACACACACACACACACACACACACACACACTCACTCACTCACCAGAGCTTAATGCCTGCAAGAACCGCCCTCTCCTCTCGTGGTAACCTCTTCTCCGCCATTAGAACTGGCACCTCCTCCAGGAAGCCAACACTGCTCTTCCTCCCAGACCCCGTCGGAGCTCAGGGCTCTCCTGCGCACACGCGGGTCATTCACAGTAGCTCCCTTCTCATCTTCCAGTGCCCCGGTAGGGGTCTGCCTCGTTCACTGCGTCGGGTGCGCTAAGCCGCTCCAAGTCTCTTGCACCCAACGTACAGCCTGTCACTCTGCGGGGTTACGACGAGGCCAGCAGGCGCTTCGAGCAGCTCCTCGCACGAGGCTCTTCCCAGGCGCGCCCAGACCCAGCTTCTGCGGAACCCCGGTCCAGGAGGGCTCCGCTGTCTGCTCGAGATCCTGGGAGTGTCACGGGGAGCCCGGTCCGACCCGGACTTGGCGCGAGGGCTATGCGTCCGGCTCGTCTGGCCCGCCAGGCTCGATCCCACAACCGGCGTCGCGCTGTTTGGTGGCGGCTGGCCGGAGGCGTCCGCCCGGCGGCGGAGGCTGCCCCGCTGGGCTCTGGCCGCCGGGCGCGGGCTGTTCGCCCGGGCTCGCGCGCGAAGGCGCCGTGCAGGGTCGGAGTCTGAGCCCGCCGGACGCTTGGAAGGCTCCTCACGTCCAGGCGCCGCGGTCACGGCTGCGCCGGTTTCCGGCCATGAATTGGGCTTCAGAGTCCGAGCCTCCCGCCCGACTCGGGGCTGAGCGCACCGCCCGCGGCGCGGGGGATGGGCCTCCGCTGAGGTCCGCGCGGCCAGCCGGGGTTCGAGCCCGCAGCCAGGGCTCCCTCCGCCACGCTCGGACGCCACTGGCCCCCTTGGATCCCCTGGCATCCTGGTGCCTGGCTCGGCGCCGTGCCCCCGTCTCTCTCCGGGATACCCAGGTCCTGCTCCGAGAAAGGGCTGTCTATCCGGGTCCGGGGCATGACCCGAGACCCTCGGCGGCTGAGGTTGGCCGGGGCCGGGGCAGTCGGGGGCCGTCCCTCCTTCTTCCTCTCGCCCCTGGCGATCCGGAGGAACAAGGTCCGGGCCGCCACGTCTCTGAGCGCCGCAGCCCGGGCCGGTCCCCTCCGCCCTGCCGGCCTCCGAGCGTCCCCCGGGCCGGGAGCGCGGAGCGCCCGGCGCCCCCTCCGAGCCGCGAGCGGGCGAGCGCAGCGCAGCGAGGCTGAGGCTCCGCAGTCACGTGGTGGCGAGGAGGGCGGAGGGGAGGGAGGCGGGCAGGGAGGAGGGGGAGTGGAGCCGAGGGGGAGGGGGAGGGGAGGGGGCGTCCTCCGCAGTTCGCTCCTCGCCGGGGCTCAGACACACCGCGAGCCCGGAGCCGCCGCGCCGGCCCGGCCGCCGCCGCCTCTGCCGCCCCCAGAGCCGCTCGAGCCGCGGGAAGCGCCGCCGCCCCCGCCGCGGGCCGCCCCCGCCGCGCCGGCCTGGGCTCGGGCTGCCGGCGCCGCCGCAACCGCCGCCGGAGCCGGAGCGGGAGCCCGATAGCGCTGGGCTGGGCTGGGCTGGGCTGGGGCGGGCGCAGGGCGCAGGGGCGGGCGCGCGGGGGAAGACGCACGGGCGGGCTCGGCTCTGCTGGGGAGCGGCCCGGGACTGCACCGGGACCGGCGTCTCCCCGCTCCGCGCTGCCCTCGGCCTCGCCCCGGGCCCGGGCGGATGAGCCGCGCGCCCGGGGGACATGGAAGCGCTGACGCTGTGGCTTCTCCCCTGGATATGCCAGTGCGTGTCGGTGCGGGCCGACTCCATCATCCACATCGGTGAGCGCGGCTGGCGGCGGGGCCGAGGCGGGGTGGGGGCCCCTACGGCGCGGGGGTTGCACAGCGTCCAAACTTGGCGGTTCCCTGGGTCGAGGGGCTCGGCGGGCGGTGCTCCCCCGAAGGGCCGCGCCGCGCCGCCCCGCGGAGGAGCTGTGCGCGGGCTGCGCCGCGCTCCCGCGGGCGCCTCGCCGCTCCCCGGGGCTCCGCTCTGCGCGCGGGGCCCCGCGGCCTCTGTCGACACTTAGGGCCGCGGCTGCTGTGGGACGCGGGGAGGGACGCGCGTCGAGACCCGCGCCCCCGGCGGGGCCGTCGGCGGGCTCGGGCGGGCCCTTGCGCGCAGCTCGGGGCAGCTGGGGGCCAGGGGGCGGGCAGGGCCCCCGAGACTCGCCAACTTGGCAGGGCAGGATCAAAGAGGCCGGACTGAGGCCGTGCGCGAGAGTGGGTGGGTGCCGTCAGCGTGTGTCGCGGCGGGTGCACCTGGCACCGCGTCGGTGTCCCTGCGTGAGGGCGTTGGAGTGTGCGGGGCCATCGGAGTGTGTGTTGGCGCGAGCACCACGGTCTGTCAGCCTGTTAGAGTGGACGCAGCGTCTGCCTGTTCCCCGGCGTGTGTCTGTGTAGCTCTCGGTGTGTGTGGGTGTGTGTGTGTATCTGGTTGTGGCTACTGCAGCCCAATCCTGGACAGGCTCAGAGTTTCGCGTGGTCCAAGACTATGGGGCCAGCAGACGGTCTGCGTGGAGGGAGCCAAGGGAAGCAGCGTGGGCAGCGGGGATGGGGTGGGGGGCTCTGGGCGGGAGAAGATGGACGGAGGGCGAGAGGGAAGCCGGAGAGAAGAGCGCGCGGGGAGGAAGGGGCGCGCCGAGGGGGAGTGGGCGGGAGTTGCGCGATGCACGGAGGAATCCCGGGAAGTTGGGCCGGGCTGGGGGCTGCGGACAGTCGCTCTGGGGGCGCCCCTCCGCAGTCGCCGTTCCGGAAGTTGGGAAAGACCGGCGAGCCCCGGGAAACTGGGGGCTGGGAGGTGAGAGAGGCGGAGAAGGCGGGACACGCGGGCGGGAGGAGTCGGGTGGTGAGAGGCCGCCCCCTTCCCCACTGGGAGAACTGCATTGCCCCCCGCGGGGGTCGGCGGGCGCGGGTCTCGAGGTCAGCGTTGCGGGCTCCGGGAGTGGCAAGGACCCGAGGAGGAGCGGGTGCTCCCTCCTGCCCTCGCCCTTCTGGCCCTCAGCTTGGGGGTTCACCAGGCCTAGTCCGGAGACCTCGGCCATGCTCCGGGCATGGCCGGGTGGGGATCCGGAGCGGCCCAGGCTGCAGGGCCGGGCTCCGGCGGCGGATCCGAGGCTGCAAACGCAGGGTCTGTCGAAGCAGGGTTATGTGCGCAAAAAGCCAGCCGGAGGGCGCCCTGGAGGAGCTGTCCGCGGTTCTAGAAGGGCCTCCAAGAACAGCTTCTTCTGGGACCTTCGTCCCCGCTGGATCAGAACGCGAGGGGCGTAGGAGGCAGTCCCTCCCCCTGCCCCCACAGGAAGAGGAAGCGCGGGAGATGGGAGGGAAGAGAGCAGGGGCCGAGCCCCGCGCGCTGGGAGGGGAGCGTCGCGGCCATCGCCGCTGCCAGCCAGCCAAGGCCCCGGGCCTGAGCAGTCCTCCTTGGCGCAGGACAGCCTGCTTGGTTCGGCTCCACTCAGCAGGGGATGCACATGGCAGAAAGGAGGCACACTGCATTCTGGAGTCGGGGTGGGGATACTGCCCTCTCCGGGAACTCTCAGACTCCTGGGATGGGACTTACTAGGTCCACGTCGGGGCGGCTGGGTGCGCCTGAGGCCACCTCGGCTTGGCTCCATCCATTGTGGCCTGGCTGGGACCTGTAGTGCCTGGGTTATATGACACGGGTGTGACCTGGTGACAGCATGTGGGATGGGCGTGCGTAACTCATGTCAGCGGTGTGCACATGCACCCCGGAGGGCAGCGCGGAGCACGCTCTGTGCGCACTGAACCGGCAGAGCCTAACCCGCACAGACTTCCTCATCACCTGGGAACCGGCGGTCCCGGGAGCCATCAGATCCCGGGGACGTGAGGAAGGCGCGCGCGCGGTGGGGGAGGCGCTTCTCCAGGCCTGGTCTTGACCCGTCCTCTCCCCCAAGGTGCCATCTTTGAGGAGAACGCAGCCAAGGACGACAGAGTGTTCCAGCTGGCTGTTTCCGACCTCAGCCTCAACGATGATATCCTGCAGAGTGAGAAGATCACCTATTCCATCAAGGTCATCGAGGCCAACAACCCGTTCCAGGCCGTGCAGGAAGGTGAGTGGCCGCTGTGCCCACGGCTCGCTGGGCCACGCGGCCTGGAATCGGGGCGGCAGTGGCGACTGGCTCGGCTGCGCGGAGCCCCTTGCGGGCTAGTAGGCTGCGGTGCAACCTGCGATGGCGCACCTTTCTAGGCCCAGACCGGCAGCGGCACCGGGACTGCTGCGTGCGGAGGAGCTCTCGGACTCCGCTCTTTTCTGGCCCGGCGGCCGCGCGTGTGCGCTCCGCGCTCGCCGCGCAGGCGTGCTTGGCTCGGGGCGGTCTTTGTTGCTGGGGTGTTTGCGGGTGGGCGTGTCTGCGCACCGGGTACCTGTGTGGAGCGCACCCGCCCGCCGGGTTCTTGGTGCGCCCCCGGGGTCTTCCTTGCCTGGAGCCGACGAGCGCCCAGCAGCCCGCGCCCGCATCGTCTGCCGTCTCCGGAGCAAGACTCGACTGGCGCCCTTCCGCGGCCCCGGCCCCCCAGTTAGCCTCGGCCCCGCTTCGCCGCCGCGCTCCTCCTCCATCCAGGTTTGAACAGCAGGTTTCTCTCTCGCTGCCCACAAGGCGGGCGGAGGCGCCACCGCCTGGGCCGGAGGTGGGCGCTGTTTGCACAGGAAAGGAGCAGAGCTAGGCCGGGCCGGCAGCGGGGAAATCCTTACTCTAGGCCGGGCCGGGCTGCGGGGAAATCCTTACTCGAAGAGACTGAGGGGAAGGGCAGGCAGCCCCAGCAACAGGTACCCGGCGCGGGCGTCAGTGACCCAGCTGCCTCCCGCGCGCCTTGGCTCCCCAGTCGGCTCACAAGGCTCCTCTCTGCCCCTGACGCAGTCCAGAGTGGGTCCCATTTCCTCCCAGTTTGCCTTCCTCCACACACGGCCTGTGGGTTTGACTCTGAGACCGGCACCCTGGAGCGCTGAGCGTAGAGGAGACAGGGGTTCTTTGCAGAAGGGAGAGACAGGGCCCTGGGTGCAGGGAGGAGGCGGCTGGCTGAGGGCTTGGGCCCAGCAGTCTCTAAACCAGCAGACCAGACCCAGAAGTGCCTGCAGTCGCCCTGTCTTACCCATAGCCTGCCGGTTCCAGGGAGGCTGGTCTGAGTCAAAAGGTCAAGGCTGTTTGGTGCCCGACGGAAGTCCTCGGCGGGCCTCCTGTTCTTGGCTGCAGCAGAAGTGAGCTGTGGTCCCAGCTCTGAGGAAGGGACCACCTTGGTGTGGGGTCTGAAGGCCCCAGGGTGTCTGGGAGGGTTTGTACAAGCCCAGAGTCTGAGTATTTTAGTTTGCAGGGAGTGGGGTGGTGCTCGGACAGGCGGTGCTGGGATCTGCTGCTTGCAGCTTGGCCTCGCCAGCTGTCCTTAGAGATATGGGCAGGAGGCGCCCCCCGGGCTTCTGTGGGGTCTGGTCGTGGCCCTGCAGCAGTCTCTAGAATGTCCGGGCATCCCCGGGCTGCTTTTATGTGAGTCCTCAGTGCAGCTCCTTGCCGATGTCCAGCCAGGTGAGAGGGAGCGACACTAACTGGAGTGGAGCTCTGAGTGATGCCGGCTTCTCCGGTGACGCGTCACCATTTCCCAGCACTTCCTCGACACTGTCCCCACACACCTTGTCTCTGCGTCCATTCTTTGTGCAGGGGAGCTGAAGGCACGGTCTGCACGTGCATTCTTCCAGCATGCAGGAGTCGCAGGTGTGGCGGGGACCCTGCCAGCGTGGCACAGCCGGGCGACATCCTTCTGCTGACCTGTCTTGCTTGCTTGCTTGCTTCTCCGGAGTCCCCCTCTGTGGAGTTGAGTACGCCGTGGGCATTCCTCTCCCCCTGGGTGAAGCCCACACAGCAAGCAGCTCCTTAGGGAGAGGGTTACCATGGCAGGCAGGTAGCACGTGTGGTTGGAGTGGGCAGCCTGTCCCCTGGGGCCCGGGGCTGTGGGGCCTGCAGGGGTCATCTCTGTTCAAAGGAGCAGCTGTCACACGGCTTCGGTGATTTTACCGTTTGGGGGTGACAAATGTTGTAGAAGTGCCAATTTGTTTTTAAAAGAGGAACCCCAAGTCCGGGCTGTTGCTTCAGTATAAAATTTTGACTGTGCTAACTCATGAAGCAATTTCAGCAACCCAAACAAAACATAGCTGGGGCTATTCAGACTTCAGCCTCCTTAAAAGCCCGCCTCCCCCGGAGGGGGCTTTTCTGGTCAACATCCTGCTTTTCTGGGTGCCGTATGTCATTGGTATAACTAGAAAGTGTCCGAGGCTTCAGGGGTGGTGGGTTGACAGGGTCTTACGCTGGGTGACACTGAAAGTTTCCGCACAGTTGAAACCACAGCGTAGTGACAGCGTTTGGGTCTGGAGACGCTGGCCAGGTTTTAAAGCCCGTGTGTGGGCACACCTTACGACGCCAAGGGCAGAAACCCACAGTATTAGCTCATGGCCTTGTGTAGCCCGTGGGTGCCTGTAGGGGAAGGGAGGGGCCGGTCCCTGGAGGGCCTCTGGGAAGGGCAGAACACAGCTGAGAATCCCCAAGCTTTGCCTGGGGCTCTGCGAGCAGGTGCTCAGCTCCCTGGGTATCTGTCCGTGTGGTGGCCTTGTCCTCTGCTTGGTGGATGGATGCTTTGTCCCCTGGGCCCGGACATTCCCTGCAGTGGAACAGAGGTGGCACATTGCAGTGTAGGGGAGAGGCGGGGCAGGCTGGAGTCCTCACTGCGTGGGGACTCTGGGGGGGATCTCCATCCTGTCTCAGATCTGTTAAAAGGGAATAATGGCAGTACTGGCCTCACAGGATTATCGTGAGCGTTCAATGGGATGAGACGTGTGTCAGTTGCTTGTGGAGGGCTGGCGGCGGGTGTTCAGGAACCACCAATTCCCTCCCTGTCCCTTGACCCAGCTCTGAATCCAGCTCAGCTTGTCTTAGGCTGTTGGTATTTTCAGCTCTGTCATTTCTTAAGCCAGTGGATTCCTTGAGAGAGGACCCGACTGACCTCTTCATTTTTAGCTTTTGCTTTTCCCTCCCCAATTATAAAAGCAATGCATTGCTACGATGAACATGTATTACGTTAAAAATCCAGAAATGAACAGGGCGGTGGATGCCTATTGTATACAGCGAGGAAGGTGCCGCAGCATCAAGGAACAGAACAGAATTGTTCTGAGTTCTACCATTGTTTTTCCTTCCAGTCCTTCTTTCCCTCCCGTTGTGGCTGATAAGCCCCTATCCTGTTCAGTAGTATTTGCTGCTTTTGTTCACTTACTGTAGCGTCGACTTTTTCTGAAACCCCTGTGAGCTACTTGTAAACATTACTTTTAGTGGCTGTGTGTATATTTCAGTGTTCCAAAGCCACTTTTTTTTTTGTAAAATAAGATCATTTGTGCTGAGACCTGCAGAATTAAGTTATTACTGAAAATACCGAATTGTAGTTGGCTAGATTGGTCCTGCTCTGACTTCTGCAGGCAGGTACACATTGCTTACAAACACGATCCTCTGGGACAGTTTATGTGAAAGAATGAATCACTTTTTAAAAAAGCATTTATTTATTTGAAAGGCAGACTGTCAGAGAGAAGGGGAGATGGAGAGAGAGACCTTCCATCTGCTGGTTCACTCCCCAAATGGCCACAACACTCAAGGCTGGGCCAGGAGCCAGGAATTCCACATGGTCTCTCATGTGGGTGGGGCAGGGGCCCAAGCACTTGGGCCATCCTCCGCTGCTTTCCCAGGTTGCATCAGCAGGGACCTGGATTGGAAGCGGAGCAGCCAGGGCTCGAACCTGCTGTTGTCACCAGGTTGACTCCATGAATCACATTTAATAGGCTATGCATTTGATGAGGATTTAAAGTTAGCACATTCAGGAGTACTCAAAAAGTTCATGGAAAGAGCGTGCAATGAAACAATTCTGCATGAATTTTTTTTTTATTTGACAGGCAGAGTTAGACAGTGTGTGAGAGAGAGAGACAGAGAGAAAGGTCTTCCTTTCGTTGGTTCATCCCTCAAATGGCCACCACGGCCAGTGCTGCACTGATCCGAAGCCAGGAGCCAGGTGCTTCCTCCTGGTCTCCCATGCGGGTGCAGGGCCCCAGCACTTGGGCCATCCTCCACTGCCCTTCCGGGCCACAGCAGAGAACTGGACTGGAAGAGGAGCAACCGGGACTAGAACCTGGCACCCATATGGGATGCCGGCGCTGCAGGCAGAGGATTAACCAAGTGAGCTACGGCAAATGTAGCCCATGTAGCCTGGGCGCATGGTGGCCTGCACTTTCTCTCCCCCTTGAGTCTCTTCCGCTCGGTTTGCTGTACTCTCTGCTCTCAGCTTCGCCAGGCCTGGTGGAGGGACTTGGGATGGATGGCCATGTTGCTGTTTCTTGCGGCCTCACTGGGGAGGCATCACATCACAAACTTGCCGGATTCCACACACATGCCTGTGTTCTCAGACCACCCGTTAGCTTCCTTCGCTGGGCCCGGAAGGTGTCCGTCTGTCCGGCCCCTCCTGGAGGAAGCTGCTATGTGAGGGCACACCTGGAAGCTTGTGTTGCCACGTGGTTCTGTGTGGCCTCCTTTTCTGCCTGGGCAGGCTCTCCCTTGGCATCTCACCCTCCGAGCCCCTGCCCTTTGCCCACCTGTGGCCCCGGTTGAGCTCTGTCTTGCTTTGCTGTGCTGTGTCCCACAGAGCTCTCCTCTTCCTGACCTCTCGGGGGCTGGTATTAGTGACATTTCCAGCAGGAAGTTGGCTGTGGATGAGGCTGCAGCCACTGTTGGCTCTTCACAGTGTTTGGCTGGGGACGGAAGACCATCTGTCCCCTCTGTGGAGTCCCCACGGGCTGGGACTGTAGCCTGTCCCTGCTGAACTCCGTGACTTCAGGGTTCTCCTTTGGTCTGGGGTCCCTCCTGTTCACGTGCACACACACCTGCATATGGTGGAACAAGGGGTCTGTCGGAGCCCCGCCTCTGAGAACTCACACACACACACACACACGTGTGCAGGCATCCATATGAGCATGCCCATGTACACATGTGCACATGTATACACACCTGCATATGGTGGAACAAGGGGTCTGTCGGAGCCTCACCTCTGAGAACTCACACACACACATACACGCATACGTGTGCAGGCATACATATGAGCATGCCTCTGTGCACACACACACATGCACACATGCTACCATTTTATAAACTCCTACCTCACTCCCATCCTCCAGTTTTTCGAGGGACCTTGGTTCAGCGTTC